>NC_091290.1:88248881-88551911 GCF_032444005.1 Ranitomeya imitator
TACTTTACATCAGCACAATTTTGGATAACTTCTTTTTTGTTAGGACGGTAAGGTTTAAAAGTACACCAGAAAATTCTCATTTTTCCAACAAAATTTACAAAACTTTTTTTTTTTTAGGCACCAAAAAGTGCACCCATTCATAAAAAAAAAAAAATAATAATAGTATTCTTGCAGTTTTCATACTGGCAACCAGTGCTTTTTTGAAAGCAAAAGCAACCACATACAGCTAATGTTGGGCAAACCAGTTGATAATGATGCAGTCAACAGTAATGTGTACAGTAACGTAGATTGTAAGCTTGCCAGCAGGAACCTCACTCCTAATGTCACTGTTTAACCCCTTCAAGATGAGGCCCTTTTTCGTTTTTGCGTTTTCATTTTTCGCTCCCCTCCTTCCCAGACCCATAACTTTTTTATTTTTCCGTCAATATGGTCATGTGAGGGCTTATTTTTTGCGGGACGAGTTGTAGTTTTGAACCACACCATTGGTTTTACCATGTCTTGTACTAGAAAACGGGAAAAAAATTCCAAGTGCGGTGAAATTGCAAAAAAGTGCAATCCAGCACTTGTTTTTTGTTTGGCTTTTTTGCTAGGTTCACTAAATGCTAAAACTGACCTGATATTATGATTCTCCAGGTCATTACGAGTTCATAGACACCAAACATGTCAAGTTTTTTTTTTTTTTATCTAAGTGGTAAAAAAAAAAAAATCAAAACTTTGCTAAAAATAAATAAATAAATAAATTGTGCCATTTTCCGATACCCGTAGCGTCTCCATTTTTCGTGATCTGGGGTCAGGTGAGGGCTTATTTTTTGCGCGCCAAGCTGACATTTTTAATGATACCACTTTTGTGCAGGTGTGTTCTTTTGATCGCCCGTTATTGCATTTTAATGCAATGTCGCAGCGACCAACAAAACGTAATTTTGGCGTTGCAAATTTTTTTTCTCACTACGCTGTTTAGCAATCAGGTTAATGCTTTTTTTTTTTTATAGATAGATCGGGCGATTCTGAACCCGGTGATGCCAAATGTGTATGTTTGATTTTTTTATTGTTTTATTTTGGATGGGGCGAAAGGGGGTGATTTAAACTTATATATTTTATATTTTTTTCATATTTTTTTTTTTTTTTTAAACTTTTGTTATGCTTCAATAGCCTCCATGGGCATGGACATGTCAGCTGTTCAAAACAGCTGACATGTCGCGACTTTGATGTGTGCTCACCGCCGGAGCCCACATCAAAGGGGGAGACACCACATGCGCCGTACTAGTAAGGGGCATGTCGTGAAGGGGTTACATTGTCAACTTGTACTGAATTTATTGTCTGTACATGTCCCCGCTTAATTGTGAAGTGCTGCAAAATATGTTGGCGCTATATAAAAATTATCATCATTATTATTATTATTATTATCGGAGGCTGTATGATTTGGGACTGTCAATCATTTTGTTCTCCCTGGCATATGCCGCCATCTGACATACAGTGGGTACGGAAAGAATTCAGACCCCTTTAAATTTTCCACTATTTCATTGCAGCCATTTGGTAAATTCAAAAAAGTTCATTTTTTTCTCATTAATGTACACTGTGCACCCCATCTTGGCTGAAATAAAAACAAATGTAGGAATTTTTTTCAAATTAATAAGAAAAAAACTGAAATATTACATGGTCATAAGTATTCAGACCCTTTGCTCAGTCACTCACATTTAAGTCACATGCTGTACATTTCCTTGTGATCCTCCTTGAGATGGTTCTACTCCTTCATTTGAGTCCAGCTGTGTTTAATTAAACTGCTAGGACTTGATTAGGAAAGGCACAAACCTATCTATATAAAAGGTACCGTCACACATAACGATATCGTTAACGATATCGTTGTTTTTTGTGACGTAGCAACTATATCGTTACCAAAATCATTATGCGTGACAGCGACCAACGATCAGGCCCCTGCTGGGAGATCGTTGGTCGCTGGGGAATGATCGGAACTTTATTTTGGTCGCTGATCTCCCACTGACATCGCTGAATCTGCGTGTGTGACGCCGATTCAGCGATGTCTTCACTGGTAACCAGGGTAAATATCGGGTTACTAAGCGCAGGGCCGCGCTTAGTAACCCGATGTTAACCCTGGTTACCATTGTAAATGTAAAAAAAAAAAAAAAACACTACATACTTACATTCCGGTGTCTGGTCACGTCCCTCGCCTTCAGCTTCCCGCACTGACTGTGTGCGGCGCGCCAGCCGGCCGTAAAGCAGAGCGGTGATGTCACCGCTGTGCTCTGCTTTACGGCCGGCGCTCACAGTCAGTGCGGGAAGCTGAAGGCGAGGGACGTGACCAGACACCGGAATGTACATAAGTATGTAGTGTTTTTTTTTTTTTTTACATTTACAAATGGTAACCAGGGTAAACATCGGGTTACTAAGCGTGGCCCTGCGCTTAGTAACCCGATGTTTACCCTGGTTACCAGGGGACTTCGGCATCGTTGGTCGCTGGAGAGCTGTCTGTGTGACAGCTCTCCAGTGACCAAACAGCGACGCTGCAGCGATTGGCATCGTTGTCTATATCGCTGCAGCGTCGCTTAATATGACGGTACCTTTAGACCTCACAGCTCACAGTGCATGTCAGACCAAATGAGACTCATGAGGTCAAAGGAACTGGCCAAGGAGCTCAGAGACAATTGTGGCAAGGCACAGATCTGGCCAAGGTTACAAAAGAATTTCTGCAGTATTCATGGTTCCTAAGAGCACAATGGCCTCCATAATCCTTAAATGGAAGACGTTTGGGATCCCCAGAAGTTTTCCTAGACCTGGCCGTCCAGCCAAACTGAGCAATCTCAAGAGCCTTGGTGAGAGAGGTAAAGAACCCCAAGATCACTGTGGCTGAGCTCCAGAGATGGAGTAGGGAAATGGGAGAAAGTTCCACAAAGTTAACTATCACTGCAGCCCTCCACCAGTTGGGCCTTTATGGCAGAAGCCTCTCTTCAGTGCAAGATATATGAAAGCCTGCATAGAGTTTGCAACAAAAAAAAAAACACATGAAGGACTCCCAGACTATGAGAAATAAGATTATCTGGTCTGATGAGACGAAGATAGATCTTTTTGACGATAATTCTAAGCGGTATGTGTGGAGAAAACCAGGCACTGCTCATCACCTGCCCAATTCAATCCCAACAGTGAAACATGGTGGTGGCAGCATCATGCTATGGGGGTGTTTTTCAGCTGCAGGGACAGGACAATTGGTTGTCATTGAAGGAAACATGAATACAGCCAAGTACAAAGATATCCTGGATGAAAACCTCTTCCAGAGTGCTCTGGACCTCAGACTTGGCCAAAGGTTCACCTTCCAACAAGACAATGACCCTAAGCACACAGCTAAAATATCAAACGAGTAGCTTCAGAACAACTCTGTGACCATTCTTGACTGGCCCAGCCAGAGCCCTGACCTAAACCCAATTGAGCATTTCTGGAGAGACCTCAAAATGGCTGTCCATCTACGTTCACCATCCAACCTGATGGAACTGGAGAGGATCTGCAAAGAATGGGAAAGGATATGCAAAGAATGGCAGAGGATCCCCAAATCCAGGTGTGAAAAACTTGTTGCATCTTTCCCAAGAAGACTCATGGCTGTACTAGCTCAAAGGATGCTTCTACTCAACACTGAGCAAAGGGTCTGAATACTTATGACCATGTGATATCTCAGTTTTGCTTTTTTAATAAATTTGCAAAAATTACATTTCAGGGTTTTTTCAGTCAAGATGGGGTGCTGAGTGTACATTAATGAGAAAAAAAATTACTTTTTTGAATTTACCAAATGGCTGCAGGGGTCTGAATACTTTCCGTACCCACTGTATCTGACAGTTGCTCTCAGCGAAAACAGGAGCGATTCAGAGTGAGTGCTCCACTCCTTTGTATAAAAGAGACAGCTGCTGGTCAAGTGACCGATCGAACCATCATTTGTCTGACAGCTATCTAGTTTATATAGGAGGGCTTAAAGGAAATCTTCACCACATTTGACCTATTTATATAAATATGGGCATAGCAGCTAAAGACTGCTGAAAACAGTCTGAGGAGGACACTTCCTAGAAGATAACTACCTCCAGAGCTTTACCACTGGTAAAGAGTGGTAACCATTACACATCACACTGGTAACCATAAGGGTATGTTTACACAGTCAGTAAACGCTGCGGATTGGACACTGCGTACAGCTGCAGTGTACAATCCGCAGTGTCCAGATGATACAGCATAGTGAATGGGATTTTATAGAATCCCATCTCCACTATGCGTGCAGGGACACCTACGCCTTACTTGCGAAGACGAACATGCAGCGCGTCTTTCCAGACCGCAGTATGTCTATTTATCTTGCGGAGACGCTCAGTCTCCGCAAGATAAATATCACAGTCCAATGTATAGGATGCGGTGATTCCGCATGGCTCAATGAACACATGCGGAATCATCTTGGATACAAAAGCCGGCAGCACTTTGGATGGAGCGGACATGTGCTGCATCCAAAGCGCTGGTTGTCATGCCAACCCACCAGTTACCCGCGAACACGTGACAGGGGTAACCGGTGGGAGGAATTCCGGCCCAATGGCCGGAGGCGCTCGTTAAATGATGCTGTCAGAGTTTGACAGCGGCATTTAACTAGTTAATAGCCGCAGGTGGATCGCGATTCCACCCGCAGCTATCTCTGGCACATGTCAGCTGTTCAAAACAGCTGACTTCCTGGGAAAGATGTGGGCTCAACGCCAGAGGGAAGGAAGCAACCTCTGCAGTACTAGTACGGCGGAGGTCCTAAATGGGTTAAGATGCCAGCGGACAAGATGATTTATACTTTCCTAGGTAAAACTGCTAAAGGAAAAAGATGCCATCGCTTTCCAGCAGCAGTTTCACTGGCACCATTGCCATCATTTCTGTAACCGTTCCGCCATCTACTTTTTTCTATAATTTCAATTATAACTAACTTGCCGCTAACTGGAAGAAGCTGCCCAAAGAGGGAACATACTACCACCTTTAACCCCTTCCCGACCTGTGACGCCACGTAGGCGTCATGAAAGTCGGTGCCAATCCGACCTGTGATGCCTATGTGGCGTCATGGAGGGATCGCGACCATGCAGATAGGGTGAAAGGGTTAACTCCAATTTCATCCGATCTGCAGGGACAGGGGGAGTGGTACTTCAGCCCAGGGGGGTGGCTTTGCCCCACGTGGCTACGATCGCTTTGATTGTTGAAAGTGAAACAGCCAATCAGAGCAATTTGTAATATTTCACCAGTCAAACTGCTGAAATATTACAATCCAGCCATGGCCGATGCTGTAATATCATTGGCCATGGCTGGAAATAGCGATCTGCCCCCTTCACCGACTGACAGCGGCGATCTGCCACCGCTGTCAGTCTTTCCTCCCATCTGTTCTGTGCTCCGCTGCCTTCCTCTCCCCTCTGTCCCGTCTAGCGGTGCCCCCCCCCCCCCCCCCCTGTTCGATCCCACCCCCCGTACCGCTGGAGCCCCGGGGACCCTCCCGGTGTCCGTCCGGCATCTAAGATGGGCGCCGCCATCTTCCAAAATGGTGGGCGCATGCGCAGTGCGCCCGCCGAATCTGCCGGCCGGCAGATTCGTTACAGGTACATTTTGATCACTGTGATATAACCTATCACAGTGATTAAAATAAAATAAAAATATTAAATAAAGCCCCCCCGCCCCCCCCTTATCACCCCAATAGGTAGGGAAAATAATGAAATAAATAAAATATATTTATTTATATTTTTCCACTGGGGTTAGAACTAGGGCTAGGGTTAGAATTAGGCTATGTGCACACGGTGCAGATTTGGCTGTGGATCCGCAGCGGATTGGCCGCTGCGGATTCGTGGCAGTTTTCCATCA
Organism: Ranitomeya imitator; assembly: GCF_032444005.1. Lineage (NCBI taxonomy): Eukaryota > Metazoa > Chordata > Amphibia > Anura > Dendrobatidae > Ranitomeya > Ranitomeya imitator. The sequence continues at coordinate 88,254,741 of NC_091290.1, forward strand.
CGTTTACAGTACCATGTAAACCTATGGAAAACCAAATCCGGTGCCCATGGTGCGGAAAAGCTGCGTTGTATTTTCCGCAGCATGTCAATTCTTCGTGCGGATTCCGCAGCGTTTTACACCTGTTCCTCAATAGGAATCCGCAGGTGAAATCCGCACAAAAAACACTGAAAATCAGCGGTAAATCCGCAAGTAAAACGCAGTGTTTTACCTGCGTATTTTTCAATAACGGTGCGGAAAATTTTTTCAGGCACATGACTTTTTGATTGCTCTCTTATGATTTTAGGGAAGCAGAATGAAAAAAAAAACAAAAAAAAAAAAAAAACCAGGAACTCAGGAATTATTTTGGGTTTTTTATGCTGTGCCGAGTAGTAAAATTGATAAGGCAGCTTTATTCTTCAAGTCAGTAGGATTAGAGAAAATTACAAAAGAACAACCCAAATAAAATAAAGGCTATATATATAAATCAGTATCACAATCATATAGTGATATTCGCTCACCCGGGTGTCTTTTGAGTAAGAAGAAAGTGGAAACCACTTAAACCAAGAACCAAAACCAATCACCAAACCAAAGGATGCACCAGGAAGACCAGACTGGATCAAGATATATTCTTTTGTTATTTAATTATCAAGCAGCGATACAATATATAAAAAAACTACCGTTAAAAAAAATATACGATAAAAATACAAAACAATCATAATAATAATAATAATAATAATTTTTATTTATTTAGCGCCAACATATTCCGCAGCGCTTTACAAATTATAGAGGGGACTTGTACAGACAATAGACATTACAGCATAACAGAAATACAGTTCAAAACAGATACCAGGAGGAATGAGGGCCCTGCTCGCAAGCTTACAAACTATGAGGAAAAGGGGAGACACGAGAGGTGGATGGTAACAATTGCTTTAGTTATTCGGACCGGCCATAGTGTAAGGCTCGGGTGTTCATGTAAAGCTGCATGAACCAGTTAACTGCCTAAGTATGTAGCAGTACAGACACAGAGGGCTATTAACTGCATAAAGTGTATGAGAACATAATGCGAGGAACCTGTTTTTTTTTTTGTTTTTTTTTAAATAGGCCACACAGGGATCGTTAGGTTAATGCATTGAGGCGGTAGGCCAGTCTGAACAAATGCGTTTTTAGGGTACGCTTAAAGCTGTGGGGATTGGGGATTAATCGTATTAACCTAGGTAGTGCATTCCAAAGAATCGGCGCAGCACGTGTAAAGTCTTGGAGACGGGAGTGGGAGGTTCTGATTATTGAGGATGCTAACCTGAGGTCATTAGCGGAGCGGAGGGCACGGGTAGGGTGGTAGACTGAGACCAGAGAGGAGATGTAGGGTGGTGCTGAGCCATGGAGTGCTTTGTGGATGAGGGTAGTAGTTTTGTACTGGATTCTGGAGTGGATGGGTAACCAGTGTAATGACTGGCATAAGGTAGAGGCATTGGTGTAACGGTTGGTGAGGAATATGATCCTGGCAGCAGCATTCAGCACAGATTGGAGCGGGGAGAGTTTGGTAAGAGGGAGGCCGATTAGTAGTGAGTTACAATAGTCCAGACGAGAATGAATAAGTGAAACAGTAAGAGTTTTTGCAGAGTCGAAAGTAAGAAAAGGGCGAATTCTAGAAATGTTTTGAGATGCAGGTAAGAAGAGCGAGCCAGTGATCGGATGTGGGGGGTGAATGAAAGGTCAGAATCAAGGATGACCCCAAGGCAGCGGGCATGTTGCTTTGGAGTAATGGTGGAACCGCACACGGAGATGGCAATGTCAGGCAAAGGTAGGTTAGTAGAGGGAGAAAACACGAGGAGTTCAGTTTTTTCATACAAAAAAGTGTGCAGCACGGGACGGCATATAAAAATGAATATACGGATACCCAACCGCACAATAATAATTATTATTTATATATCCGTGCAAGGTAAGTATTACCCACAATCGGGGCATATTAGTTCGTGTCGCGTCGGGTGTGTGCGTGTACTCAGGACGGCGCGGTGCCCTAAGGTAATATCCACTATTTTTCCCTGAAATCTGTTATAGTTCAGCACTTTGTCTCTATCAGCACTGTGCAGGGTCTGGAAATAACCCTGATGGTTAAAACAATTGTGTTCTTTGAATTTATTTGCACTACAGCACTTTTTTGCATATATTGCACATCAATTTTGGAGTTTTTATTATTGTTTCCACATTGTGTCACTCAATTTTTCAGGGAACTAATATACCTCGATTGTGGGTAATACTTACCTTGCACGGATATATAAATAATTATTATTAGCACGGTGGCGCAGTGGTTAGCACAGCAGCCTTGCAGCGCTGGGGTCCTGGGTTCTAATCCCACTCAGGACAACATCTGCAAAGAGTTTGTATGGGTTTGCGTGAGTTTGCGTGGGTTTCCTCCGGGCACTCCGGTTTCCTCCCACATTCCAAAGACATACTAATAGGGAATTTAGATTGTGAGCCCCATCGGGGACAGCGATGATAATGTGTGCAAACTGTAAAGCGCTGCAGAATATGTTAGCGCTATATAAAAATAAAGATTATTATTAAGATTATTATTGTGCGGTTGGGTATCCGTATATTCATTTTTATATGCCGTCCCGTGCTGCTTGTTTTTTTGCAGGACAAGATGACATTTTCAGAAATACCATTTTTATTTACATTCCTGTTTTTGATAGTGTTTTATTCCACTTTTTGTACATTAGTATGATAAAGCATCGTTTTGTGCCCTGATTTTCTCTTCTTTTTTTTACAGTGTTCACTGAAGGGGTTTACTAGAGTTAGTTTTATGGGGCAGGTGGTTCCGTACACGGGGATACCAATAGAGACTTATCAGTACAATATATTTTTATTCTTTGATTTTTTTTTTTTTAATTACCGTACATTTTTATTATACTTAGTCTCTCCATGGGACTGACTTAGCAGTCTGATTGCAGTTATAAAGCATAGCAATGCAGGAGCACTACTGACAAGTTCCTTAGCTCATGCACTGTGCATGATCTAACTGGCTATAGCCTGGTGACCAGGATGCCGTCATAACATTAGGTCACCATGGCCTGCGATGAAGTCGCGTAGCGCCGATTGGAGGGTAGAAGGTGCCCACTCCCCGTGCCTGCCTTCTAAATGCTGCGATCTATATCGATCGCAGCATGTAAGGGGTTAAACTGCCGGGAGTAGTGGTGTGGGCACCACTCCTGATAGTGAATGCCAGGTATCAGCTGTGAGAATTGCTGAACACCAGGTGGCGATCACATGCACACAGCTACTGTGCGCACAAAATAGCCTGGAAGTACTCAATCCATCCAAAGTCTGGAAGCTCTTCTCAACCATGACATACTGGATATTTCCAAGGTCAGGAATGGGTTAAACTATGAATTCATATAAGGGAGTTAGCGCCCTATAAAGATACTTGTGGTACAGATTGTACTATTTTCATTTTAGATAGAAACCACTTTATACCATATTTAAATGAGATGACTTCAGTGTACCCATCGTGGTCAAGAGCACAGTTCTGCCCCCTCAATTAGGCTACGTTCACATTTGCGTTGCGTTGGGCGCAGCAGCGGCGACGCATGCGTCATGCGCCCCTATATTTAACATGGGGGGCGCATGGACATGCGTTGTGCTGCGCTTTGCGACGCATGCGGTTTTTTTGCCGCAAGCGTTGGGCGCAGAAAACGCAGCAAGTTGCATTTTTTTTGCGTCCAAATTTCGGCAAAATAGGACGCATGCGTCGCAAAACGCTGCGTTTTAGCGTGCGTTTTGTTGCGTTTTTGTTTGCGTTGTGTCTCTGACACAACATCGCACAACGCAAATGTGAACGTAGCCTTACATCTCTACACACAAGTCCTGCATGTTGATTGCCAACACTCACTAAGAATCCCTAGTCCTGAGAATTCTGACATTCCATGTGCGCATCTCGCTTTCCTGTTTGCATCAGACACCCACTATTGTGTGATTCTGCGTGCAGCAAGTGGCCACCTCAGACAGGAGAGGGATGAGAATGCAGCTGCACAAAACCAGCACTCCACCCATGCAGTGTCAGTGTATAGAGAGCTGAACATTCTATTAAAGCAGTGCCCCAAAAAGATGCAAACCTACATTGACGGATCCACAGATTACGGCCAATTCCAACAGTCCCAAAATAATGAATAGGGTGGAGGTTCATCATAACCTTATTCACAACATTTAAGACAGGGCTCTGTAGAACCCTGATCCAGCGCACTGTTCTTGAGAGTGCTCGGGATACTAGCACTCGGATCTGTAGTGAGGAGCAAGTTATTCATAAGGCTGTGTGCACACGTTGCGGTTTTTTCGCGTTTTGTCCCGATAAAAACGCAAAAAACGCATACAATAAGCATCCCATCATTTAAAATGAATTCCGCATGTTTTGTGCACGATGCGTTTTTTTTTCCGCGAAAAAAACGCATCGCGGTAAAAAACGCAGCATGTTCATTAATTTTCTGTTTTTTTTGCGGATTTCCCACTACAAAATGCATTGGGAAGTGTCCGGAAAAAAATGCGGCAAAAACGCATCAAAACCGCATGCGTTTTTTTTGCGGATTTCTTGCAGAAAATGTCCGGTTTTTCTCAGGAATTTTCTGCGAGAAATCCTGAACGTGTGCACATAGCCTAAGGGATAAATTACTTTTACTATCTTAAAGGGAACCTGTCACCCCCAAAATCAAAGGTGACTTAAGCCCACCAGCATCAGGGGCTTATCTACAGCATTCTGGAATGCTGTAGATAAGCTGCCCCCCCCATGTATCCTTAACCCCTTCATGACCCAGCCTATTTTGACCTTAATGACCTGGCCGTTTTTTGCAATTCTGACCAGTGTCCCTTTATGAGGTAATAACTCAGGAACGCTTCGATGGATCCTAGTGGTTCTGAGATTGTTTTTTCGTGACATATTGGGCTTCATGTTAGTGGTAAATTTAGGTCAATAAATTCTGTGTTTATTTGTGATAAAAACGGAAATTTGGCGAAAATTATGAAAATTTCGCAATTATCACATTTTCAATTTTTATTCTGTTAAACCAGAGAGTTATGTGACACAAAATAGTTAATAAATAACATTTCCCACATGTGTACTTTACATCAGCACAATTTTGGAAACAACATATTTTTTTTTGCTAGGAAGTTATAAGGGTTAAAATTTGACCAGCGATTTCTCATTTTTACAACGAAATTTACAAAACCATTTTTTTAGGGACCACCTCACTTTTGAAGTCAGTTTGAGGGGTCTATATGGCTGAAAATACCCAAAAGTGACACCATTCTAAAAACTGCACCCCTCAAGGTGCACAAAACCACATTCAAGAAGTTTATTAACCCTTCAGGTGCTTCACAGCAGCAGAAGCAACATGGAAGGAAAAAATGAACATTTAACTTTTTAGTCACAAAAATGATCTTTTAGCAACAATTATTTTATTTTCCCAATGGTAAAAGGAGAAACTGAACCACGAAAGTTGTTGTCCAATTTGTCCTGAGTACGCCGATACCTCATATGTGGGGGTAAACCACTGTTTGGGCGCACAGCAGGGCTTGAAAGGGAAGGAGCGCCATTTGACTTTTTGAATGAAAAATTGGCTCCACTCTTTAGCGGACACCATGTTGCGTTTGCGTTTTTAGCCTCAATTTTTTCATTTTCACATGGGCAACAGGATAAAATGGATCCTAAAATTTGTTGGGCAATTTCTCCTGAGTATACCGATAACTCAAATGTGGGAGTAAACCACTGTTTGGGCACATGGTAAGGCTCAGAAGGGAAGGAGCGCCATTTGACTTTTTGAATGAAAAATGATCTCCATCGTTAGCGGACACCATGTCGCGTTTGGAGAGACCCTGTGTGCCTAAACATTGGAGCTCCCCCACAAGTGACCCCATTTTGGAAACTGGACCCCCCCAAGGAACTTATCTAGATGCCTAGTGAGCACTTTAAACCCTCAGGTGCTTCACAAATTGATCTGTAAAAATGAAAAAGTACTTTTTTTTTTCACAAAAAAAATTCTTTTCGCCTCAATTTTTTCATTTTCACATGGGCAATAGGATAAAATGGATCCTAAAATTTGTTGGGCAATTTCTCCCAAGTACGCCAATACCTCATATGTGGGGGGTAAACCACTGTTTGGGCACATGGCAGGGCTCGGAAGGGAAGGCGCGCCTTTTGACTTTTTGAATGGAAAATTAGCTCCAATTGTTAGCGGACACCATGTCGCGTTTGGGGAGCCCCTGTGTGCCTAAGCATTGGAGCTCCCCCACAAGTGACCCCATTTTGGAAACTAGACCCCCAAGGAACTTATCTAGATGCATACTGAGCACTTTAAACCCCCAGGTGCTTCACAGAAGTTTATAACGCAGAGCCATGAAAATAAAAAATAATTTTTCTTTCCTCAAAAATGATTTTTTAGCCTGGAATTTCCTATTTTGCCAAGGGTAATAGGAGAAATTGGTCCACAAATGTTGTTGTCCAGTTTGTCCTGAGTACGCAGATACCCCATATGTGGGGGTAAACCACTGTTTGGGCACACGGCAGGGCTCGGAAGGGAAGGCACGCCATTTGGCTTTTTAAATGGAAAATTAGCTCCAATCATTAGCGGACACCATGTAGCGTTTGGAGAGCCCCTGTGTGCATAAACATTGGAGATCCCCCACAAATGACCCCATTTTGGAAACTAGACCCCCAAAGGAACTAATCTAGATGTGTGGTGAGGACTTTGAACCCCCAAGTGCTTCACAGAAGTTTATAACGCAGAGCCATGAAAACAAAAAAAAATTTCTTTTTTCAAAAATGATTTTTTAGCCCGCAATTTTTTATTTTCCCAAGGGTAACAGGAGAAATTTGACCCCAAAAGTTGTCCAGTTTCTCCTGAGTACGCTGATACCCCATATGTGGGGTAAACTACTGTTTGGGCACATGCCGGGGCTCGGAAGTAAAGTAGTGATGTTTTGAAATGCAGACTTTGATGGAATGCTCTACGGGCGTCACGTTGCGTTTGCAGAGCCCCTGATGTGGCTAAACAGTAGAAACCCCCCACAAGTGACTCCATTTTGGAAACTAGACCCCGAAAGGAACTTATCTAGATATGTGGTGAGCACTTTCAACCCCCAAGTGCTTCTCAGAAGTTTATAACGCAGAGCCGTGAAAATAATAAATACGTTTTCTTTCCTCAAAAATAATGTTTTAGCAAGTAATTTTTTATTTTCACAAGGGTAACAGGAGAAATTGGACCCCAATAATTGTTGCGCAGTTTGTCCTGAGTATGCTGGTACCCCATATGTGGGGGTAAACCACTGTTTGGGCACACGTCGGGGCTCGGAAGTGAAGGAGCACCATTTGACTTTTTGAATACAAGATTGGCTGGAATCAATGGTGGCGCCATGTTGCGTTTGGAGACCCCCTGATGTGCCTAAACAGTGGAAACCCCTCAATTCTACCTCCAACACTAAAGGTACCTTCACACATAACGATATTGTTAACGATATCGTTGCTATTTGTGACGTAGCAACGATATCGTTAATGAAATCGTTATGTGTGACAGCGACCAACGATCAGGCCCCTGCTGGGAGATCGTTGGTCGCTGAATAAAGTCCAGAACTTTATTTCGTCGCTGGATCTCCTGCTGACATCGCTGGATCGGCGTGTGTGACACCGATCCAGCGATGTCTTCACTGGTAACCAGGGTAAACATCGGGTAACTAAGCGCAAGGCCGCGCTTAGTAACCCGATGTTTACCCTGGTTACCATGCTAAAAGTAAAAAAAAACAAACGCTACATACTTACCTACAGCCGTCTGTCCTTCAGCGCTGTGCTCTGCACTCCTCCTGTACTGGCTGTGAGCCGGAAAGCAGAGCGGTGACGTCACCGCTCTGCTTTCCGGCTCACAGACAGTACAGGAGGAGAGCAGAGAAGCAGAGCGCAGCGCTGGAGGACAGACAGCGGTAGGTAAGTATGTAGCGTTTGTTTTTTTTTACTTTTAGCATGGTAACCAGGGTAAACATCGGGTTACTAAGCGCGGCCCTGCGCTTAGTTACCCGATGTTTACCCTGGTTACCGGCATCGTTGGTCGCTGGAGAGCGGTCTGTGTGACAGCTCTCCAGCGACCAAACAGCGACGCTGCAGCGATCCGGATCGTTGTCGGTATCGCTGCAGCGTCGCTTAATGTGAAGGGGCCTTAACCCCAACACACCCCTAACCCTAATCCCAACTGTAGTCATAACCCTAACCACAACCCTAACCACAACCCTAATTCCAACCTAAGGCTATGTGCCCACGTTGCGGATTCGTGTGAGATTTTTCAGCACCATTTTTGTAAAAGGCACTGCGTTTTACCTGCGGATTTACCGCGGATAGCCTGTGTTTTTTGTGCGGATTTCACCTGCGGATTCCTATTGAGGAACAGGTGTAAAACGCTGCGGAACCCGCACAAAGAATTGACATGCTGTGGAAAATACAACGCAGCGTTTCCGCGTGGTATTTTCTGCACCATGGGCACAGCAGATTTGGTTTTCCATATGTTTACATGGTACTGTAAACCTGATGGAACACTGCTGCGGATCTGCAGCCAAATCCGCACCGTGTGCACATGGCCTAATTCTAAAGGTATGTGCACATGCTGCGGAAAACGCTGCGGATCCGCAGCAGTTTCCCATGAGTTTACAGTTCAATGTAAACCTATGGGAAACAAAAATCGCTGTACACATGCTGCAGAAAAACTGCATGGAAACGCAGCGGTTTACATTCCGCAGCATGTCACTCCTTTCTTCGGATTCCGCAGCGGTTTTACAACTGCTTCAATAGAAAATCGAAGTTGTAAAACCGCAGTGAAATGCGCAGGAAAACCGCGGTAAATCCGCGATAAATCCACAGCGGTTTAGCACTGCGGATTTATCAAATCCGCTGCGGAAAAATCCGCAGAGGAGCAGAATACGTGTGCACATACCGTACCCTAACCCTAGTTCTAACTCCAATCTTAGTGGAAAAAAAGAAAAAAATTCTTTATTTAATTATTGTCCCTACCTATGGGGGTGACAAAGGGAGGGGGGTCATTTACTGTTTGTTTTTTATATTTTGATCACTGAGGTTTTATCACAGTGATCAAAATTCACATTGGAACGAATCTGCCGGCCGGCAGATTAGGCGGGCGCACTGCGCATGCGCCCGCCATTTTGGAAGATGGCGGCGCCCAGGAAAGAAGATGGACGGACCCCGGGAGGCTCGGTAAGTATGATGGCGTGGGGGGGGGAGGGGGGTGGATCGGAGCATGGGGGGGGTGTGGATCGGAGCATAGGGGGGTGGATCGGAGCATGATGGGGGGGTGGATCGGAGCGCGGGGGGGTTGGATTGGAGCACGGGGGGTGGGATTGGAGCACGGGGGGGTGGGATTGGAGCACGGGGGAGCGGAGCACAGGACGGAGGAAAGCGGACCACAGATCGGAGGGCTGGGGGGGGGGCTATCGGTGGGGTGGCTGCACATCAGTGTTTCCAGCCATGGCCGATGATATTGCAGCATCGGCCATGGCTGGATTGTAATATTTCACCAGTTTTTTAGGTGAAATATTACAGATCGCTTTGATTGGCAGTTGAAAGTGAAACTGCCAATCAGAGCGATCGTAGTCACGGGGCTAAAGTACAACTCCTCCTGTCCCTGCAGGCCAGGTGAAATTACAGTTAACCCTTTCACCCGGCCTGCAGGAGCCCAATCCGGCCATGACGCATATGCTGCGTCACAGGTCAGAATGGCACAGGTTTTCATGACGCATACGATACGTCAAAGGTCGGGAAGGGGTTAAAGATGAGAAAGAGGTTAGATTATGCTCACCCAGGGGCGGTCCCGGTTCTGTTCTGGTCCGATGGGCGTCGCGGTCCGGGGCCTCCCATCTTCTTACGATGACGTCCTCTTCTTGTCTTTACTCTGCAGCTCCGATGCAGGCATACTTTGTCTGCCCTGCTGAGGGCAGAGCAAAGTGCTGCAATTCACAGGCACCGGGAAAGGTCAGAGGCCCAGCGCCTGCGCAGTGCAGTACTTTGCTCTGCCCTCAACAGGGCAGACAAAGTACGCCTGCGCCGGAGCGTGAAGACAAGAAGAGGACGTCATCGTAAGAAGATGGGAGGCCCCGGACCGGACAGCCATCGGAACAGAACCGGGACCGCCCCTGGGTGAGTATAATCTAACCTCTTTTTCTCATCTTTCAGGATACATCGGGAATGCTGTAGATAAGCCCCTGATGCCGGTGGGCTTAGCTCACCTTCGATTTTGGGGGTGACAGGTTCCCTTTAACCCCTCTGTGACCTTAGACGTACTATCCCGTCGAGGTGCCCTGGGCTTATCTGACCCTGGACGGGATAGTACGTCATAGCCGATCGGCCGCGCTCACGGGGGGAGCGCGGCCGATCGCGGCCGGGTGTCAGCTGCTTATCGCAGCTGACATCCGGCACTATGTGCCAGGAGCGGTCACGGACCGCCCCCGGCACATTAACCCCTGGCACACCGCGATCAAAGATGATCGCGATGTGCCAGCGGTGCAGGGAAGCACCGCGCAGGGAGGGGGCTCCCTGCGGGCTTCCCTGAGCCCCCCGCAGCAACGCGATGTGATCGCGTTGCTGCGAGGGTCTCCTCACCTCCCTCCCTGCTCGAGCCCCGGATCCAAGATGGCCGCGGATCCGGGTCCTGCAGGGAGGGAGGTGGCTTCACAGAGCCTGCTCAGAGCAGGCACTGTGAAGGCTGCAGCGCTGCATGTCAGATCAGTGATCTGACAGAGTGCTGTGCAAACTGTCAGATCACTGATCTGTGATGTCCCCCCTGGGACAAAGTAAAAAAAAAAATTTCCAAATGTGTAAAAAAAAAAAAAAAAAAAAAAATATTCCAAAATAATGAAAAAAAAAAAAAAAAAATATTATTCCCATAAATACATTTCTTCATCTAAATAAAAAAAAAAACCAATCAAAGTACACATATTTAGTATCGCCGCGTCCGTAACGACCCGACCTATAAAACTGTCCCACTAGTTAACCCCTTCAGTAAACACCGTAAGAAAAAAAAAAAAAAAAAACGAGGCAAAAAACAACGCTTTATTATCATACCGCCGAACAAAAAGTGGAATAACACGCGATCAAAAGGACAGATATAAATAACCATGGTACCGCTGAAAGCGTCATATTGTCCCGCAAAAAAAGAGCCGCCATACAGCATCATCAGCAAAAAAATAAAAAAGTTATAGTCCTGAGAATAAAGCGATGCAAAAATAATTATTTTTTCTGTAAAATAGTTTTTATCGTATAAAAGCACCAAACCATAAAAAAATGATATAAATGAGGTATCGCTGTAATCGTACTGACCCGAAGAATAAAACTGATTTATCAATTTTACCAAACGCGGAACGGTATAAACGCCTCCCCCAATAGAAATTCATGAATAGCTGGCTTTTGGTCATTCTTCCTCACAAAAATCGGAATAAAAAGCGATAAAAAAATGTCACGTGCCCAAAAATGTTTTCAATAAAAACGTCAACTCGTCCCGCAAAAAACAAGACCTCACATGACTCTGTGGACCAAAATATGGAAAAATTATAGCTCTCAAAATGTGGTATTGCAAAAAATATTTTTTGCAATAAAAAGGGTCTTTCAGTGTGTGACGGCTGCCAATCATAAAAATCCGCTAAAAAACTCGCTATAAAAGTAAATCAAACCCCCCTTCATCACCCCCTTAGTTAGGGAAAAATAAAAAAAATGTATTTATTTCCATTTTCGGGTTAGGGCTAGGGTTAGGGCTAGGGCTAGGGTTAGGGCTAGGGTTAGGGCTAGGGTTAGGGCTAGGGTTAGGGCTAGGGCTAGGGCTAGGGCTAGGGCTAGGGCTAGGGTTAGGGCTAGGGTTAGGGCTAGGGTTAGGGTTAGGGCTAGGGTTAGGGCTAGGGTTAGGGTTAGGGTTGGGGCTACAGTTAGGGTTGGGGCTAAAGTTAGGGTTAGGGTTTAGATTACATTTACAGTTGGGAATAGGGTTGGGATTAGGGTTAGGGGTGTGTCAGGGTTAGAGGTGTGGTTAGGGTTACCGTTGGAATTAGGGTTAGGGGTGTGTTTAGATTAGGGTTTCAGTTATAATTGGGGGGTTTCCACTGTTTCGGCACATCAGGGGCTCTCCAAACACGACATGGCGTCCGATCTCAATTCCAGCCAATTCTGCGTTGAAAAAGTAAAACAGTGCTCCTTCCCTTCCGAGCTCTCCTGTGTGCCCAAACAGGGGTTTACCCCAACATATGGGGTATCAGCGTACTCAGGACAAATTGGACAACAACTTTTGTGGACCAATTTCTCCTGTTACCCTTGGGAAAATACAAAACTGGGGGCTAAAAAATAATTTTTGTGGGAAAACAAAAAGATTTTTTATTTTCACGGCTCTGCGTTATAAACTGTAGTGAAACACTTGGGGGTTCAAAGCTCTCACAACACATCAAGATGAGTTCCTTAGGGGGTCTACTTTCCAAAATGGTGTCACTTGTGGGGGGTTTCTACTGTTTAGGTACATTAGGGGCTCTGCAAACGCAATGTGACGCCTGCAGACCATTCCATCTAAGTCTGCATTCCAAATGGCGCTCCTTCCCTTCTGAACCCTCCCATGCGCCCAAACGGTGGTTCCCCCCCACATATGGGGTATCAGCGTACTCAGGACAAATTGGACAACAACTTTTGGGGTCCAATTTCTCCTGTTACCCTAGGGAAAATACAAAACTGGGGGCTAAAAAATAATTTTTGTGGGAAAAAAATTTTGTTTTATTTTTATGGCTCTGCATTATAAACTTCTGTGAAGCCCTTGGTGGGTCAAAGTGCTCACCACACATCCAGATAAGTTCCTTAGGGGTCTACTTTCCAAAATGGTGTCACTTGTGGGGGGTTTCAATGTTTAGGCACATCAGTGGCTCTCCAAACGCAACATGGCGTCCCATCTCAATTTCTGTCAATTTTGCATTGAAAAGTCAAACTGCGCTCCTTCCCTTCCGAGCTCTCCCATGCGCCCAAACAGTGGTTTACTGCCACATATGGGGTATCAGCGTACTCAGGACAAATTGGACAACAACTTTTTGGGTCCAATTTCTCCTGTTACCCTTGGTAAAATAAAACAAATTGGAGCTGAAGTAAATTTTTTGTGTAAAAAAGTTAAATGTTCATTTTTATTTAAACATTCCAAAAATTCCTATTAAACACCTGAAGGGTTAATAAACTTCTTGAATGTGGTTTTGAGCACCTTGAGGGGTGAAGTTTTTAGAATGGTGTCACACTTGGGCATTTTCTATCATATAGACCCCTCAAAATTACTTCAAATGAGACGTGGTCCCTAAAAAAAAATGGTGTTGTAAAAATGAGAAATTGCTGGTCAACTTTTAACCCTTATAACTCCCTAACAAAAAAAAAAATTGGTTCCAAAATTATGCTGATGTAAAGGAGACATGTGGGAAATGTTACTTATTAAGTATTTTGTGTGACATATCTCTGTGATTTAATTGCATAAAAATTCAAAGTTTGAAAATTGCGAAATTTTCGCCAAATTTCCGTTTTTTTCACAAATAAACGCAGGTACTATCAAAGAAATTTTACCACTATCATGAAGTACAATATGTCACGAGAAAACAATGTCAGAATCACCAGGATCCGTTGAAGCGTTTCGGAGTTATAACCTCATAAAGGGACAGTGGTCAGAATTGTAAAAATTGGCCTGGTCATTAACGTGCAAACCACCCTTGGGGGTAAAGGGGTTAAGATAAAGCTCCGATGCTCCTATAGAAAACCTGTAACAGCTCCCCTCAACCACAATGTGTCCTGCATAATAATGTATATTCTAATAAATCTCAAACAGTTTCAAGGCCCACTAGGCACCAGGTCCCACACACAGATACTTAAAGGGATTGTAAAGGCATAGATATTTGATGACTTCACTACAGGATAGGTCAATGATTGATGGCGGTCTGAGAGGTGGCACCCCCATCAATCAGCTGTTTTTTTTGCTCAAGTGGCAACTGGATATATGCGCTTTGGCTGTATTAATCAAAACAAACACGGCAGAATTCAGACATAAATGGATTTGAAAAGTTGCAAAATGTTTGTGACCTCTTCCTTTTTTACCAGGGCTGTGGAGTCAGTGTAAAATGGACTGACTCCTAAAATATATAATAAATTGGGTTCAGTAGTTGAGTGCAGGATGTGCTGCAAATGTGTTCACAAGAAGCAGGGAAAGTTATGAACTTTCCTATAAATGTTCTGTTCCAGATCTAAGGATCTGGGCTGTTAGCCAAGATGAATCTGAGCTGCACTTTATGCACATGCTCAGTAGTGAGGCAGGAATGTGGAGTCGGAAGTAAGGTAAACCGAGGAGTCGGAGATTGGCTTACTGACTCCACAGCCCGGCTTCTTAAACCACTTTCTCCCAGCTCTGCCAAAATGAGTGATGGTGGGACACGGCGGCTCAAATCTTCTAACTCCTGACATGCTGTTGTGTTCCTTACATCAGAAATAAGATTTGATGTGCAGCACACAGAAGCGAACGCCACTTGTTAAGACACACCTGATCCATTAAGAGGTGCAAGCACCTTAATGAATCAGGAGCATATGACTCCAGCATGCCTTCTCATCAAGACCAGCCTAAACATTGCTGGTCAAGATGAACTGGGGCCTGAGTGGAGCTCCATTCATTCCATGCAGCACATCCGTGCTGTAGTGGAAGGCAATGGTCACTGTACTTTGAATAGAGATGTGCTCAGGAGTGCCACTTAGAGTGTATACATCTGGACATCACCAGAGGGGAAAAAAACAACAAAAAAAACAGCTGATAGTTGGGGGGACTGGGCGTAATGCCCCATTAAAGGGAACCTGTCACCTGAATTTGGCGGGACCAGTTTTGGGTCATATGGGCGGAGTTTTCAGGTGTTTGATTCACCCTTTCCTTACCCGCTGGCTGCATGCTGGCCGCAATATTGGATTGAAGTTCATTCTCTGTCCTCCGTAGTACACGCCTGTGCAAGGTAATCTTGCCTTGCGCAGGCGTGTACTACGGAGGACAGAGAATGAACTTCAATCCAATATTCCGGCCAGCATGCAGCCAGCGGGTAAGGAAAGGGTATTTCAAACACCTGAAAACTCCGCCCATATGACCCAAAACTGGTCCCGCCAAATTCAGGTGACAGGTTCCCTTTAATAGTCTATGCTATAGATTGATCAAATACCTATTTGCGGACAACCCCTTTAAGGTGTCAATTTACACAAGCAGCATTTAAAGGGGTGGTCGTGGCCCAGTAATGAGCATCAATCAAATATAATAAAGTTGGTCACAACGACCAATGAACGATCGCCAACACTGAGGGGAGAGCAGTATCCTCTCCTGGTCACACAGGGCAATGCTGGCGCCAACTGTGGGCTCAGCTATTCGCACCATTACATAAATGTAGGAAGGACACGATGGGGTACAGGACCCCGAGAGGAGAGATCTGGGGAGAAGGATCAGGAAATTACAGGCAGCATCCTCCCACCCGGGGGTCTACCTGAGGCTTACACCCCTCTCTGCTGAAAACACTCCGTATAAAGCCCAGAGACCCCAATACCAATGGCCCGCCCAATAACAAGGCTGGGGGGCAGCACAGGCATACCGGGACCCCGAGGGGAGAGATCTGCGGAGCAGGAAGTTACAGGCAGCATCCTCCTATTACTGGGCAGCCCACCCGGGGGTCTACCTGAGGCTTACACCCCTCTCTGCTGAAAACACTCCGTATAAAGCCCAGAGACCCCAATACCAATGGCCCGCCCAATAACAAGGCTGGGGCGCAGCACAGGCATACCGGGACCCCGAGGGGAGAGATCTGCGGAGCAGGAAGTTACAGGCAGCATCCTCCTATTACTGGGCAGCCCACCCGGGGGTCTACCTGAGGCTTACACCCCTCTCTGCTGAAAACACTCCGTATAAAGCCCAGAGACCCCAATACCAATGGCCCGCCCAATAACAAGGCTGGGGCGCAGCACAGGCATACCGGGACCCCGAGGGGAGGATCTGGGCTGTTAGCCAAGATGAATCTGAGCTGCACTTTATGCACATGCTCAGTAGTGAGGCAGGAATGTGGAGTCGGAAGTAAGGTAAACCGAGGAGTCGGAGATTGGCTTACTGACTCCACAGCCCGGCTTCTTAAACCACTTTCTCCCAGCTCTGCCAAAATGAGTGATGGTGGGACACGGCGGCTCAAATCTTCTAACTCCTGACATGCTGTTGTGTTCCTTACATCAGAAATAAGATTTGATGTGCAGCACACAGAAGCGAACGCCACTTGTTAAGACACACCTGATCCATTAAGAGGTGCAAGCACCTTAATGAATCAGGAGCATATGACTCCAGCATGCCTTCTCATCAAGACCAGCCTAAACATTGCTGGTCAAGATGAACTGGGGCCTGAGTGGAGCTCCATTCATTCCATGCAGCACATCCGTGCTGTAGTGGAAGGCAATGGTCACTGTACTTTGAATAGAGATGTGCTCAGGAGTGCCACTTAGAGTGTATACATCTGGACATCACCAGAGGGGAAAAAAACAACAAAAAAAACAGCTGATAGTTGGGGGGACTGGGCGTAATGCCCCATTAAAGGGAACCTGTCACCTGAATTTGGCGGGACCAGTTTTGGGTCATATGGGCGGAGTTTTCAGGTGTTTGATTCACCCTTTCCTTACCCGCTGGCTGCATGCTGGCCGCAATATTGGATTGAAGTTCATTCTCTGTCCTCCGTAGTACACGCCTGTGCAAGGTAATCTTGCCTTGCGCAGGCGTGTACTACGGAGGACAGAGAATGAACTTCAATCCAATATTCCGGCCAGCATGCAGCCAGCGGGTAAGGAAAGGGTATTTCAAACACCTGAAAACTCCGCCCATATGACCCAAAACTGGTCCCGCCAAATTCAGGTGACAGGTTCCCTTTAATAGTCTATGCTATAGATTGATCAAATACCTATTTGCGGACAACCCCTTTAAGGTGTCAATTTACACAAGCAGCATTTAAAGGGGTGGTCGTGGCCCAGTAATGAGCATCAATCAAATATAATAAAGTTGGTCACAACGACCAATGAACGATCGCCAACACTGAGGGGAGAGCAGTATCCTCTCCTGGTCACACAGGGCAATGCTGGCGCCAACTGTGGGCTCAGCTATTCGCACCATTACATAAATGTAGGAAGGACACGATGGGGTACAGGACCCCGAGAGGAGAGATCTGGGGAGAAGGATCAGGAAATTACAGGCAGCATCCTCCCACCCGGGGGTCTACCTGAGGCTTACACCCCTCTCTGCTGAAAACACTCCGTATAAAGCCCAGAGACCCCAATACCAATGGCCCGCCCAATAACAAGGCTGGGGGGCAGCACAGGCATACCGGGACCCCGAGGGGAGAGATCTGCGGAGCAGGAAGTTACAGGCAGCATCCTCCTATTACTGGGCAGCCCACCCGGGGGTCTACCTGAGGCTTACACCCCTCTCTGCTGAAAACACTCCGTATAAAGCCCAGAGACCCCAATACCAATGGCCCGCCCAATAACAAGGCTGGGGCGCAGCACAGGCATACCGGGACCCCGAGGGGAGAGATCTGCGGAGCAGGAAGTTACAGGCAGCATCCTCCTATTACTGGGCAGCCCACCCGGGGGTCTACCTGAGGCTTACACCCCTCTCTGCTGAAAACACTCCGTATAAAGCCCAGAGACCCCAATACCAATGGCCCGCCCAATAACAAGGCTGGGGCGCAGCACAGGCATACCGGGACCCCGAGGGGAGAGATCTGCGGAGCAGGAAGTTACAGGCAGCATCCTCCTATTACTGGGCAGCCCACCCGGGGGTCTACCTGAGGCTTACACCCCTCTCTGCTGAAAACACTCCGTATAAAGCCCAGAGACCCCAATACCAATGGCCCGCCCAATAACAAGGCTGGGGCGCAGCACAGGCATACCGGGACCCCGAGGGGAGAGATCTGCGGAGCAGGAAGTTACAGGCAGCATCCTCCTATTACTGGGCAGCCCACCCGGGGGTCTACCTGAGGCTTACACCCCTCTCTGCTGAAAACACTCCGTATAAAGCCCAGAGACCCCAATACCAATGGCCCGCCCAATAACAAGGCTGGGGCGCAGCACAGGCATACTGACACCTCCAGCTCCTGGAGAACTACAAGCACCAGCCGGCTGGCAGGCAGTAATGACGCCACTACATGCCGCAACGTGCGCCTACCCGCCACAGCGGGAACACGAGTGACCGCGCCGTCACACTGAGGCCTGCGCGCCCCTCTACTCACTTGCTCGGAAGGAGCTTCTCCGCTTGACATCATTTCTTCTCCAAATCCGTATCCCAGCTCGTCTTCTAGATAGCGGCCCACTCCGGGCTCCGTGCTTCCCTCTCAGCCCGACCTCGCTCACAACGCTGCAAACAAAATGGCGGCGGGAGAAGGGAAAAAAAACCGCTGCGCTGCGACTGCGCTCATCGTGTCATCGGAAGTGATTTGCCACAGCGACACCTGGCGGTGAGAGAGGATGTTGCAGCTGTGGAGGACTGTGTTGTTCGGCTGCCGCGGTGTATGGCGGACGGGCCCAGTAGGTCAATGACTCCCCGCTGACGTCGGGGCCGGCGTCTGCGCTCCTGTTACTTTGCGGGACGAGTTTCAGTTTTGAGTGACACCGTTCAGTAAAGTGCTGTGACATGGTGCTTAAACGCTGCGTTTTTCGACGCATGCGTCATTTTTTGACGAAAATCGGACGCAAGAAAAATGCAACTTGTAGCGTTTTCTTGGTCCGACGCTAGCGTCAAAAAAGACGCACGTGTCAGAAAACGCAACAAGCAAAAACGCATGCGTCCCCCATGTTAAACATAGGGGCGCATGACGCGTGCCTCGCCGCTGCGTCGCCCGACGCTAGCGCGACGCACACTAGCCGAACGCTAGTGTGAACGTAGCCTTAGGTGATTGCGAGGACGGCGACACCAACTGGTGCGGTGCTCTTTACGTGGTGAGAAAATAATACCTTCAAAAAATATTGACATCGACATTATTGGTGCCAATTTGGGAACATATGACTGTTTATTAGTTATTGAGGCAATACAGCAGCCAAAAAAACGGTTCTGGTGTTTCAGCATTTCCTGTAAGGGTTAATGATTTTTTCCTTTTGGTAGAGCGGACGTATAAGGACTAGTGATGAGTGAATATACTCGTTACTTGAGATTTCTCGGGCATGCTCGGGGGTCCTCTGAGTATTTGTTAGTGCTCGGAGATTTAGTTTTCATCGCGGCAGCTGAATGATGTACATCTGTTAGCCAGCATAAGTACATGTGGGGATTTCCTAGCAACCAGGCAACCCCCACATGTACTTATGCTGGCTAATAGCCGTGAATCATTCAGCTGCCGCGATGAAAACGAAATCTCTGAACACTAAAAAATACTCGGAGGACCCCGATCGTACTCAGGAAATCTCGTGTAACGAGTATATTCACTCATCACTAAGGCTAGTTTCACATTTGCGTCACAATCCGCAGCATTTAATCCGCAACCTCAAACGCACGAAAAACCACATGCAAACACGTACAAACGCATCGGTGAAAAAAAAAGTGGCGTTTCCATGCTTTTTCATGCGTTTTGCATGCGTTTGCATTTTCTGTGCGCATGGTGGAAAATTTAACAGGATAAAAATCTACATAAATGGGACTACAGTGTATTATAGGATCTCTATATATAGACTCTTGGACTGCAGAAATCTTCACAGTTTGCTACTGTATCCTGCGTCATGATGGATCTTCGCATGGAGGGATTTTATTTCAACCTGGATTTAAGTATCAAGCTGTTTCTTGCCTGTGCATTTGCTTGGGAGCAACAAAGAAATAGAGAACGACAGAGTAGGACATGGTGTTGGCGTTTTTGGAGACACCCCATTATTGAACTCCGGGAGAGCCGTGGAGCTCTTGTGACCTGCGGTGGATACCGCGTCCGCCTCCCCCAAGGCTTGATCGGCTGGTCTAGAGCCCTCTATTTCAGGATTTCCTGGTTGTCCTATTATTTTGATGCAATACTTATACTACTCTTAAAGGGAACCTGTCACCCCGTTTTTTGAGATTGAGCTATAAATACTGTTAAATAGGGCCTGCGCTGTGTGTTCCTATAGTGTATGTAGTGTACCCCGATTCCCCACCTATGCTGAGATATAACTTACCAAAGTCGCCGTTTTCGCCTGTCAATCAGGCTGGTCAGGTCGGGAGGGCGTGGTGACATCGCTGGTTCTTCCTCAGCTTTACGTTGGTGGCGTAGTGGCGTAATGGTGAACAAGCAGCGCGCGATCTGCGCTGTAATCCCTTGCATCGGTGGGGGCGGCCATCTTCCTGGGGCCGCGCGTGCGCAGATCGAGTGCTCTGCTGCACGGGGCTTCAGGAAAATGGCCGCGGCATGCCGCGCGTGCGCATTAGAGATCGCGGCGGCCATTTTCCCAAAGCCGAGATGCAAACTAACAGCAGGCTATCCTGGCACGTCATCACGAGGGGCTGATCCACTAACCCCCCCCCCCCCCGCGTCAGTGATCGCTGTAATTGGCTGGTGAACTCTCACCAGCCATCACAGCAAAGCTGCCAATAAAGTTGTTAAAAATAAAAAAAAGCATGTGACAGGCTGTGATTGGTGCTGTGTGTTGCCGTAGTAGGTGGGTGTTCGCCACATCACCTCACCTGATTATCCCCTATGGTGCTGATTGGCTGAACAATAGCTTCTAGCCAATCAGCATCAAAGGGGTTAATTTAAAAACCGATCGCCACCCTGCACGCCATCTTTCTCTCAGATTTGGCGTGCAGAGCGGTTGTCCATGCCCCCTGTCTGACCTGAGTGAAGGAATCCATTGGTGGCCAGTGTGATCAACCCGGCGATCTCCAGCTTCGTACTCTCTGCTGCCATCTGCCTGCTTGTGTGAGGCCTGTGATCACAGCAGCAGCAGCAGCACCTCCCCCACCCCTTTCCCATCCCCCCATCCCTGTTCCAGTACCCCCTCCCTCCAATTGATTGTTTTTGCGCACTTTTTTGTGCTTTTTTCCTGTGCGCGGCATCCCGCGCAGAGCATTCGTGCTCTTCCTGTGTCCGCAGGGCTTTGATCAGTATCGCTGCTGATCAGAGACTGCACCACGGGAATTTTTCTTTTTTAGCATAGCAGACTTTGCAGTCAGAGACGTCCAAGTTTTTTAGAAAAAAATAATCGTAGTTAGTATAGTGTAGTTTTAGACATAGCAAAGTAGTGTAGCCGGCGTCAGTGTTTGGTGACATCCCCCTGTCCAATGGACTTTTTAGCGCACTTCTTTTGGGCTTTTTTTCCTGTGCGCATCGTCCGAATTTTTCTTTTTTAGCTAGTTAGTGTAGCAGACTTCGCAGTCCAAGTTTTTTTAGAAAAAAATAATAGTAGTTAGTACAGCATAGTTTTAGATATAGCAAGGTAGCGTAGCCGGCGTCTCATCGTTAGTGATGACCGATCTTTTAGAGGAAAAAAAATTGTACAGCGTGGTTTTAGTGGTAGCGTGTTAGTACAGCCGGCGTCACAGCGTTAGTCACGACCGATCTTGTTTTAGGAAAAAAAAGTAGAGTAGTTTTATAGGTAGGGAGGTAGCTTTTTTTTCTTGCATAAAAAGTGCATTAGGGGAGCGTACGTCACATTGTTGGTGATGTCCGTTTTTCTTTTGTAAAAAAAAATAATTAGTTGCGCCGATTAACTTTTTAGCGAGTGCATTAGGGGAGCGTACGTCACATTGTTGGTGACATCCGTTTTTCTTTTGTAAAAAATAATTTTTACCCTTTGTCACGACAGCACCCACAATGAGAGAGGGATCCGCCCATAGGAACAGGAAACCTACAGAGATAAAAGGGTGGTCCCCCTCTCCTCCTCAGTTGGTTTCCTGTTCCTATCGGAAATCCTGGATAACCTACAGCACGAGGTGGTTGGAGCACCTCCATCATACCTGACCCATGCACCCGCCTGTTCGGTCTCCTGGTGAGTGGCAGGGGCTGCGGCATCAGTAGCAGCGTCGGGGGAGCCACTGTATCCAGCCTCCCCCCTCGTCTGACTACGTTCCCGGCAGGTTCCGGGCGCTAAGCCCGGCCTATGGTGAGGAGGACGCAGGAGCGGCGCTTCTAGGGGCCGGCGGCAGCAGCGTCTCCGGGTAAGTGCGCTCTGCCCTGCTTGAACCGGAAGTAGTGAAAGCACTTCCGGTTCGCGGCCTGGAGCGCGGAAATCACCGCCCTTTTAAAATGGAGCCGGGACACAGAGCGATTGTGCTCGAAATGTCGTCCCCAACGCATGAGGAGCATCCACCAGTGGTGGAGCAGGTGAGCGCTGGTAAAGACAGCAGCGCTAAAGCCTCAAAGTCCACAGCAGGAAAGAAGAGTGGTCGCCCTGTTATGGAGTCTGACACTCATGTTAGAAGGAGTAGAGATTCAGAGCTACTTAGAAGCCGCACAGCGTCCCCTCCTCCAAGACCGGTACAATGAATGCTTCACTGGGTGAGTGTATTTAATCCTCTACCTATAAGCTGATCCCTTCCTTCTCTACCCTCTCCCCATAGGCTAAAAGGACCAGTAAAACAAAACATAAAGAATGTGCCCTGTGTATACAACCCTTGCCGGATTCATATCCAAAGAGGTTGTGTCAAGATTGCATACAGCAAACCCTAAAGGATGAGGCTGCAGTTACCACCACTAACATCAGGGCCATAATTAGACAGCAGATCCAGTCTCTAGGATCGAAAACCCAGAAAAAACATGGGAGTAAAAGCCGTCCCCTTCCTTCTAGTTCAGAGTCAGAAGAGGGGTTAATCCGGTCCTCTAACACCTCGGAATCATCATCTGGTTCTTCTGAGGATGAGAGCGGAGCATGTTTTCCGCTGGACAGCATAAATAACCTTATAAAATCAGTAAGGAATACCATGGGTTGTCCAGACACTAAAGGGGTCAGATCGGCCCAGGAAATTATGTTCGCAGACCTAGGTCACAAAAAATGGCGAACTTTCCCAGTTGTCTCCGCCGTGAAAGATCTTATAAAAAAAGAATGGGACAAACAGGGGAAAGGGTTCCTTCCCTCCTCTTCAAAAAGGCGTTACCCCTTCAGTGACGAAGAGTTAGAGATTTGGTCCAAGGTGCCAAAAGTGTCCCTCCCTGTGGAAGATGCAGGAATCTTACTCGACCCATTAGACCGCAAGACTGAAGCTCTTCTTAAAAGGTCATGGGAGACAAATACAGGGGCCTTTAAACCCGCCATATCGGGTACTTGCACAGCTAGGTCACTATTGGTATGGATTGACCAGCTGGTGCAGCAGATTAAGGGTAAAGTGGCAAGAGAAAAGATCTTGCAAGCAATTCCTTTAATTAAAAGCGCTACAGCATTCTTAACAGATGCTTCAGTGGACTCCTTGCCGCTGACAGCAAGATCAGCGGGCCTTGTCAATGCAGCCCGACGTGCCCTTTGGTTAAAGGGATGGAAAGGCGATGCACAATCTAAATCAAGATTATGTACAATCCCGTGCCAGGGTGAGTTCCTGTTTGGTAAGGTTCTTGATGACCTCCTTAATAAAGCAGGAGAAAGAAGGAAGGGATTCCCTAAACAGTTTCTTCCTTCTTATAGGAGAGCGTTTAGGAGACGGCCATTTAATAGGAGAAGGCCGTACGAGCCGCAAAGAGAGCGTTGGGAAACGAAGGAGAAACCGAAAGGTGCCTTATTCGGTAATCCCGAAACATCTAAACGTGGCAGATACCATCAATGATGAAATTCTGGTGGGTGGAAGACTGAAGTTTTTTTACCATCAATGGAAACATGTAACTTCAAATCAGTGGATTCTCCGCCTAGTAAAATCCGGATTAAAATTAGAATTCTTTAAATTCCCGCAGGATACTTTCATTATCACATCACTGAAAGCGCCGGAACAGCAAAAAGCGCTTCAATTAGAAATTCTAAGCCTTTTGGCTAAGAATGTTCTCGTAGAAGTACCAAAAAATCAGGAAGGGAAAGGATTTTATTCCCCTTTATTTCTGGTTCCAAAACCAGATGGTACTTTTCGTACTATAATAAATCTAAAAAGACTAAATTCCTTTCTGTACAATCATACGTTTAAAATGGAATCAATAAGATCTACGATTAAACTTTTGTTTCCTAGGTGCTTTATGGCAGGTCTAGATTTGAAGGATGCGTACTACCATCTTCCCATTTATGCGGAGCATCAACAGTACCTCAGAGTGGCGGTAGTCCTACAAGGCCGGATCCGTCACTTTCAATTTACAGCCATGCCGTTCGGCCTGTCCATGGCTCCTCGGGTTTTCACAAAAGTTATGCTCGAGGTGATGGCTTATTTGCATCATCAGGAGACGCTAATTGTACCTTATCTAGATGATTTTTTAATAATTGGAGATTCAGCCTCTCAGTGTAAAGAGCGATTGACTAATACTATTTCATCGTTACAGGCTTTGGGTTGGATAGTGAACTTCAAAAAGTCCAGACTACATCTGGAAACCAGTCAGTCCTTCCTAGGACTAGTTTTGGACTCTGTAAGTCAAAAATGCTTTTTACCAGAATCCAAAAAATTAACAATAATTTCAAAAATCTCTATGGCAAGGGCATAACCTCAAATGTCCCTTAGAGATTCCATGTCTCTCTTGGGCTCACTTTCCTCCTGCATTCCTGCCGTACAATGGGCTCAATACCATACCAGAGCCCTACAGCACCAGACACTCCATGCGCAATCTCTTTGCCATGGTCATTTAAATACGAAAATTACTCTATCTAAATATGTGCTGGAGTCACTTCACTGGTGGTTAAATAGAACCCATTTGTCCAGAGGAGTCTCATGGTCAATAACACCATCTAAATTAGTCACTACTGACGCAGGACCAGAAGGGTGGGGGGCCCATCTGGATAAGTATGTAGCTCAAGGTCGCTGGAATTCATCAGAGATCCAGCAGTCCTCCAACTGGAAATAATTGAACGCAGTCCATTATGCCTTAAATTTTTTCCTTCTCCAGCTCCGAGGATCTCATATCAAAATCCTGTCAGACAACACGACGGTCGTCGCATATTTAAATCATCAAGGCGGAACTCGATCAAAAAGTCTGATGTCTTCAGCAGCAAACATCTTCGACTTAGCAGAGCTCAATTTTCTATCACTCACAGCTCTCCACATCAGAGGTATAGAAAATTCAAGGGCCGACTTTCTAAGTCGCCACACGCTACGCCAGGGAGAATGGACCCTCAACCCTCAAATATTCAAAAACATAGTGGACATGTGGGGTCTTCCGCAGATAGATTTATTTGCAACCAGGAACAACAGACAGGTACGAGCATTCGCTTCCTTGAATGTGGCAGACAATCCAGACATGATAGACTCGCTCCAGTATCCGTGGAATTACAATCTGGCATATGCTTTCCCACCAATGATGCTAATCCCATTAGTCATCAAAAAGATAAGGGAGGAGAAAGCAAGAGTAATATTGATAGCACCTTTTTGGCCAAAGAGGCCCTGGTTCTCCTGTCTTCAAGCGATGTCAGTCTGCGATCCCTGGATTCTGCCAATGACACCAGACCTACTGTCTCAGGGTCCATTCTACCATCCACAAGTAAAGGGCCTCCACCTCACGGCGTGGAACTTGCGAGGCAAATACTAACATTAAGAGGGTTCTCACAAGAACTGATTAATACTTTACTGTTAAGTAGGAAGAGATCCACGACTCTTATATATAGCAGATTATGGAGGAAATTTCTCAACTTTCATACGGAACCCTTCTCTAACAAGGTTCCTATTAGAGCCATCCTTGAATTTTTACAAAAAGGTCATGAGATGGGATTATCTGTTAATACCTTGAGAGTTCAAGTGTCTGCCTTAGGAGCCCTCTATAGTGCTAACGTAGCGGGTAATAGATGGATAACAAGATTTGTTAGGGCATGTGAACGATGTACTCCGGTTCATGTCCCACGTCTACCACCCTGGGACTTGAATCTAGTTCTAGACGCCTTAACTGGACCTCCCTTTGAGCCCTTAGATTCTATCCCTCTAAAAAATGTCACATACAAGGTAGCTTTATTGATAGCCTTAACATCAGCCAGACGAGTAGGAGACATCCAAGCCCTCTCCATAGACCCTCCATTCTTAATGACATATCAGGACAGGGTGGTTCTCAAACCAGATCCATCATATCTCCCTAAAGTAGCGACAAAATACCACAGATCTCAAGAAATTTTCTTACCTTCCTTTTTCGATAATCCACTAAATCCAGAGGAATAGAAACTGCATATGTTAGACGTTAAAAGAGCAGTCCTAAGCTACATAGAAAGAACCCAGTCCTGCAGACAGAGTAGGGCTCTGTTTGTATCTTTTCAGGGTCACCGGAAAGGCCACGGGGTCACAAAAGCTACCTTGTCCCGGTGGATCAGAGAGGCTATCCATCTTGCATACTTGTCAAAGGGCAAAGATCCTCCAGAGGGAGTAAAGGCGCATTCAGCTCGAGCCGTATCATCCTCGTGGGCGGAGAATAAAGACATCTCCATCGAGCTCATATGTAAGGCCGCAACCTGGTCGTCGCCTTCTACTTTCTATAGACATTATAGACTTGATCTGTCTTCTGCATCTGACTTGGCATTCGGGAGAGCCGTCCTTAGTACGGTGATCCCACCCAGGTGAAGGTTCTCTGAAAATCTCTCATTGTGGGTGCTGTCGTGGCGAAGGGTAAAAAGCCGGATTACTTACCGGTAATGCCCTTTTAATGAGCCACGACAGCACCCTGTCACTTCCCACGCTAATAGTTATTAATACAAGATATTCTCATAAGTGAATATAGATAACATACAAACAAATTGTGGATATATTTATACTAATTTAACAACGGCGGTTCCTCTTGTACTCTGAAAAACAACTGAGGAGGAGAGGGGGACCGCCCTTTTATCTCTGTAGGTTTCCTGTTCCTATGGGCGAATCCCTCTCTCATTGTGGGTGCTGTTGTGGCTCATTAAAAGGGCATTACTGGTAAGTAATCCGGCTTTTCGTCGGATAAATTTATAGGGAGGGCATTAGTGTAGTGAACGTCTGTTTTTTTTTTTATACAAACTTTTTTTTAAAATCTGATTTTTCTTTACATTTTTTCCTCTACAGTTTACCTCTCTACTTCTTTTTTCTCTGTTTTGTTATAATAAAGCGTACCCTATACACAAGCCCCACACATTACACGTGTAATAGCACCACTTACACACACATCCCCGGGTTTGGGAAAAAAATAAAAATGGCCCATTCGTCAACAGGGCGCTATTCACCAGCGGAGGCTTACACCATCCTTGCATCCGACACGGATACAGCCAGTGAGGAAGATCCCACATTCCTCTATTCCTCCTCTTCCTCATCTGGTGAGGAAGGACCCCCAACAAGGCGCCCTAGGACCCAGGCAACTCCTGCAGCAATCGATCCCGTATGGATTGCACCCCCCGAAAATTTTCAGCCCCTCATTCCGGATTTCAGCAGCAGCTCAGGAATCCAGTTTGACACCACTGGCCTCACTGAAATGGACTTCTACAAATTATTTTTCAGTGAGGAAATAATAAATCTTATGGTGGCCCAGACGAACCTGTATGCCCAGCAATTTTTCACCCAAAATCCGACATCATCATATGCCAGATGGACCCCCATAAATGCAGCAGAGATGATGACATTTTGGGGAATTGTGCTGCATATGGGCATAATAAAAAAAAACCAGATTCGTCAGTACTTGGAGTACTGATATTCTCTACAGTACACCAGTAATCCGCATGGCCATGAAAAGGACACGATTTGAAGGGATCCAAAGATTTTTGCATTATAGTGATAATGCGCAGTGTCCTCCTCGAGACGATCCTAACTTTGATCATCTATATAAAATTCGGCCAGTGGTTGAACACTTCAGCAGAAAATTTGCTGAGGCGTACATACGCCAGAGGGACATGGCTATTGATGAATCTCTCATTCATTTCAAAGGGAGGCTAAAATTCCGACAATACCTGCCCAGTAAGCAGGGCCGGATTTAAAAGGTGGGTGGCCCGGGGCCCATTTTGGGGGGAGGTCCATTTTTCAAGGTGCTCCAATATGTCATGCAAAAACACAAAATGAATCGAACGCAAGTTTATTTACAAAAATCATTTACGCAGAGTAAGTAAAATCATTCATTTTTTACAATCCGGGCACTTTCCTTGATTTGTGTGCTGCAAAATCACTAATGATGTGACTAAAGTCCAATTCACGCAGTATATCTGACCTTGTCAACCCTTGAAGTTCTGAAAGGGCGTTAAAGGGACACTGTCACCTGAATTTGGAGGGAACAATCTTCAGCCATGGAGGCGGGGTTTTGGGGTTTTTGATTCACCCTTTCCTTACCCGCTGGCTGCATGCTGGCTGCAATATTGGATTGAAGTTCATTCTCTGTCCTCCGTAGTACATGCCTGCACAATGTAATCTTGCCTTGCGCAGGCGTGTACTATGGAGGACAGAGAATGAACTTCAATCCAATATTGCAGCCAGCATGCAGCCAGCGGGTAAGG
The DNA here is from genome assembly GCF_032444005.1 of Ranitomeya imitator. NCBI lineage: Eukaryota > Metazoa > Chordata > Amphibia > Anura > Dendrobatidae > Ranitomeya > Ranitomeya imitator. The sequence goes on from NC_091290.1 coordinate 88,283,293, forward strand.
AAAGGGTGAATCAAAAACCCCAAAACCCCGCCTCCATGGCTGAAGATTGTTCCCTCCAAATTCAGGTGACAGTGTCCCTTTAAGGATTAAAATATGTACATATGTATGTATGTATACTGTAGAAATTTGGGCTGTCTATATCAAAGACTGCTGCTGGGCTCTATATGTCAGAGGCTTCTGCTGGGCTCTATATGTCAGAGGCTTCTGCTGGGCTGAATATGTATGAGAGACTTCTGCTGGGCTGTATATATATGAGGGGCTTCTGCTGGGCTGTATATACTGTATATGAGGGGCTTCTGCTGGGCTGTATATGTATGAGAGGCTTCTGCTGGGCTCTATATGTCAGAGGCTTCTGCTGGGCTGTATATGTATGAGAGGCTTCTGCTGGGCTAAATATGTATGAGAGGCTTCTGCTGGGCTGTATATATATGATGAGCTTCTGCTGGGCTGTATATGTATGAGAGGCTTCTGCTGGGCTGTATATGTATGAGAGGCTTCTGCTGGGCTGTATATGTATGAGAGGCTTCTGCTGGGCTGTATGTGTATGAGAGGCTTCTGCTGGGCTGTATATATATGACGGGCTTCTGCTGGGCTCTATATGTCAGAGACTTTTGCTGGGCTCTATATGTCAGAGGCTTCTGCTGGGCTGTATATGTATGAGAGGCTTCTGCTGGGCTGTGTATATATATATATATATATATATATATATATATATATATAAAAGGGGTTTCTGCTGGGCTGTATATATATATATGAGGGGCTGATGCCGGGCTGTATATATCAGAGGCTGTTTACCTATATATCAGAGGCTTTTGCTGTGCTGGCTGTATATGTATGAGAGGCTTCTGCTGGGCTGTATATGTATGAGGGGCTTCTGCTGAGCTGTATAGATATATATGAGGGGCTGCTGCTGGGCTGTTTATATTAGAAGCTGCTGCTGGGCTGTATATATATATGAGGGGCTGCTGCCGGGCTGTATATATCAGAGGCTGTTGCTGTGCTAGCTGTATATAGAATAGAGGCTGAGGGGCTGTGTATACACAGCACTATACTGTAAATAGGTGAGATCATACTCACCCACCGTGACACTGTGAAGACTGAACCACTTCACCTCTGGATCTTCAGTGACTGAAGATCCAGAGTGAAGTCCTGCCGCGCTCCGCGGTGGAGAATCCTCTTCTCGCGCCGACATCGTGGGTCCGCCTCCTTCCTCGTAGGTAGCTGAACAAACTCTCATTTGATCTAATCCGAGGGAGCGATCATGTAGCTGAGTAGGTAGCACCTAGAAGCTTCTGTTGGGATCGGAGAAGGCTGCCACTTGCCATAAGCTAAGCATTAGGTGCAAGGAGGGTACTAAAGAGGTCTAGCTAGGCTAGCCAGATCAGTGGATGCTGACACAGGTCAGGTGCCATGATTCTGCTGCTCTGCGCCAGCCACTGAGATGTAGGACCGTAGCCAGGTCCCTACACTTTCAATAGTTTCTCTTTTGTTAAATGTCCCTTATCATTAGAAATGGTTCACAGCAAAGAGACGTGTATTTTACCTGTTTTGAGATATTTATCCCTATATTGGTGGGAGGCCCCTGCTTGAGGCGGCCCAGGGCTCGGGCCCCTTGGGCCCACCCCTAAATCCGGGCCTGCCAGTAAGAGGTCCAGGTACGGAATAAAGCTGTACAAACTGTGCGAGAGTACCTCAGGGTACACCCACAGATTTAGGGTCTACGAGGGTAAGGACTGTTGTGAATTCCGCTCTTGGGCTCCCTCCGGTGGTTGTAAGTGGCACTTTTGTGAGTTCTGCTCTTGGGCTCCCTCTTGTGGTTTCTAGTGGTATGGCTGCTCCTTGGAGTTAGCTGTCATCAGCTGCCTCCACTTATCGTCTCTTCTGCTCGGCTATTTAAGTCTGGCTCTATCTTCAGCCAGTGCCACTTGTAAATGGTTCCTGGTTGGATTCACATCTCTTTGGATTTCCCTGTTATCCTGACCAGTTCAGCTAAGCTACGTTTTTGCTTGCCCTTTTCTGTCCATAGATTGTGGACTTATCCATTCTGTGCTTTCTATGTTTGTCCAGCTTATTAGTGTGAATTAATCCTGTCTTGCTGGAAGCTCTGGGAGGCAGATTTGCCCTCCACACCTTTAGTAAGGTGTGGAGATTTTTTGTAAACTCTGCGTGAATTTTTGTAGTGTTTTATACTGACCGCACAGTATTCTATCCTGTCCTATCTATCAAGCTAGACTGGCCTCCTGTGCTCATCCTGGTTTCATTCTGTGTATGTCTTTTCCCTCTCCACTCACAGTCATTATTTGTGGGGGGCTAATCTATCCTTTGGGGATTTTCTGTGAGGCAAGATAGCTTTCCTGCTTCTATCTTTAGGGGTAGTTAGCTCTTAGGCTGTGACGAGATGCCTAGGAAGAGTTAGGAGCATTCCACGGCTACTTCTAGTGTTGTGTTGAGCTTAGGGACTGCGGTCAGTACAGTTACCACTTCCTTCAGAGCTCGTTCCATGTTGCTCCTAGACCACCGTATCATAACAGTACAAGTGGCCAAAAATGAATTAAATGCATCTCAAAAGAAGGAAAAGAAAGTTCTGAACCATTTTTTTTTTCTGTGCTCTAGTTTGTCTTTTTTTTTTTTTTCTTTTCCTCTTGATATCTGGGTGGTTCAGGATATATGCTTTGGCATGGATGTTCAGGGTTTGTTTTCTCGTGTGGATCAACTTGCTGCAAGAGTACAGAGTATCCAGGACTATGTTGTCCAGACTCCGGCTTTAGAGCCCAGAATTCCTACTCCTGATTTGTTTTTTGGGGACAGATCCAAGTTTTTGAACTTTAAAAATAACTGCAAATTGTTTTTTGCTTTGAAACTCCGTTTTTCTGGTGATCCCATTCAGCAAGTAAAAATCATCATATCCTTGCTGCATGGTGACCCTCAGGACTGGGCTTTTTCTCTTGAAACAGGGGATCCGGCATTATTGAATGTTGATGCATTTTTTCAAGCGCTCGGATTATTTTATGACAAACCTAATTCTGTGGCTCATGCGGAAAAAACCCTGTTGGCCTTGTGTCAAGGTCAGGAAGCGGCAGAGTTATACTGCCAGAAATTTAGAAAATGTTCTGTGCTCACTAAATGGAATGAAGAGGCTCTGGCTGCTATTTTCAGAAAAGGCCTTTCTGAAACCCTTAAAGATGTTATGGTGGGCTTTCCTACGCCTGCCGGTTTGAGCGAATCTGTGTCTCTAGCCATTCAGATTGATCGGCATCTGCGCGAGCGCAAAGCTGTGCACCATATGGCAGTATCCTCTGAGCAAAGTCCTGAACCTATGCAATGTGATAGGATTTTGACTAGAATAGAACGGCAGGAATTCAGACGTCAGAATAGGCTGTGTTTTTACTGTGGTGATTCGGCTCATGTTATCTCATGTTAAGAGAGTCGCTAGGTCTGTTACCATTAGTACTATACAGCCTAAATTTCTCTTATCTGTGACCCTGATTTGCTCATTGTCGTCCTTTTCTGTCATGGCATTTGTGGATTCAGGCGCTGCCCTGAACTTAATGGACTTAGAATTCGCCAGGCGCTGTGGTTTTTCCTTGCAGCCTTTGCAGAGCCCTATTCCTTTGAGGGGCATTGATGCTACACCCTTGGCCAAGGATAAACCTCAGTACTGGACACAGATGACTATGTACATGGCTCCTGCACATCAGGAAGATTGCCGTTTTCTGGTGTTGCATAACCTGCATGATGTTGGAAACAGGAACACATGGGCTACTTGCACAGTGAACAAGTCTGTAGGATCATGTTCACACACCACCAAGAAACCTGAAGACACAAAAGAGAATAGTAAAACCAAAAACACTCAGTTTGAAAAAATTATTGCAGTAATCCGCAAGTGCTAGTAAAAGATGTAAAAAACAGGGTATTTGGTTGATACGTTTTTTGCAAAAAATGTATACTAAGCTGCTCTACCAATCTTCACGGTATACCCTTATCAGAGCAGTCCTAACTAATGTATGCAATCCCTATCTGATGTATTTAAAAACCTGATCATCTGTATATTACCTGTGTGAACAGGGTTCAGAGAGGAAAAATCCATGTGTGCATACAGAGTAGAACAGCTTTTGTGCAGATAGCCCAAGAGGAGTGGTGGGTAACTCCCCAGTCTTGTAGACACAAGAGAACAATTATGGAAACAGGAACACATGGGCTACTTGCACAGTGAACAAGTCTGTAGGATCATGTTCACACACCACCAAGAAACCTGAAGACACAAAAGAGAATAGTAAAACCAAAAACACTCAGTTTGAAAAAATTATTGCAGTAATCCGCAAGTGCTAGTAAAAGATGTAAAAAACAGGGTATTTGGTTGATAAGTTTTTTGCAAAAAATGTATACTAAGCTGCTCTACCAATCTTCACGGTATACCCTTATCAGAGCAGTCCTAACTAATGTATGCAATCCCTATCTGATGTATTTAAAAACCTGATCATCTGTATATTACCTGTGTGAACAGGGTTCAGAGAGGAAAAATCCATGTGTGCATACAGAGTAGAACAGCTTTTGTGCAGATAGCCCAAGAGGAGTGGTGGGTAACTCCCCAGTCTTGTAGACACAAGAGAACAATTATGGAAACAGGAACACATGGGCTACTTGCACAGTGAACAAGTCTGTGGGATCATGTTCACACACCACCAAGAAACCTGAAGACACAAAAGAGAATAGTAAAACCAAAAACACTCAGTTTGAAAAAATTATTGCAGTAATCCGCAAGTGCTAGTAAAAGATGTAAAAAACAGGGTATTTGGTTGATACGTTTTTTGCAAAAAATGTATACTAAGCTGCTCTACCAATCTTCACGGTATACCCTTATCAGAGCAGTCCTAACTAATGTATGCAATCCCTATCTGATGTATTTAAAAACCTGATCATCTGTATATTACCTGTGTGAACAGGGTTCAGAGAGGAAAAATCCATGTGTGCATACAGAGTAGAACAGCTTTTGTGCAGATAGCCCAAGAGGAGTGGTGGGTAACTCCCCAGTCTTGTAGACACAAGAGAACAATTATGGAAACAGGAACACATGGGCTACTTGCACAGTGAACAAGTCTGTAGGATCATGTTCACACACCACCAAGAAACCTGAAGACACAAAAGAGAATAGTAAAACCAAAAACACTCAGTTTTTAAAAATTATTGCAGTAATCCGCAAGTGCTAGTAAAAGATGTAAAAAACAGGGTATTTGGTTGATACGTTTTTTGCAAAAAATGTATACTAAGCTGCTCTACCAATCTTCACGGTATACCCTTATCAGAGCAGTCCTAACTAATGTATGCAATCCCTATCTGATGTATTTAAAAACCTGCATGATGTTGTTGTACTGGGATTTCCATGGTTACAGGAACATAATCCGGTGCTGGATTGGAAAACTATGTCGGTGACTAGTTGGGGTTGTCGAGGAGTACATAGTGACGTTCCTTTGATGTCAATTTCCTCTTCCCCCTCTTCTGAGGTCCCTGAGTTTTTGTCGGATTTCCAGGATGTATTTGATGAGCCCAAGTCCAGTTCCCTTCCTCCGCACAGGGACTGTGATTGTGCTATTAACTTGATTCCTGGTTGTAAGTTCCCTAAGGGCCGACTTTTCAATCTGTCTGTGCCAGAGCATGCCGCCATGCGGAGCTATGTTAAGGAATCTTTGGAGAAAGGGCATATTCGGCCCTCTTCGTCACCATTGGGAGCGGGTTTCTTTTTTGTTGCTAAGAAGGATGGCTCCTTGAGACCCTGTATTGATTATCGTCTTCTTAATAAGATCACGGTCAAATTCCAATACCCCTTGCCTTTGCTTACTGATTTGTTTGCTCACATTAAGGGGGCTAGTTGGTTTACTAAGATTGACCTCCGAGGGGCATATAATCTTGTTCGTATTAAACAGGGTGACGAATGGAAAACTGCATTTAATACACCCGAAGGCCATTTTGAATACCTTGTGATGCCATTTGGGCTCTCTAATGCTCCATCTGTGTTCCAGTCTTTCATGCATGATATTTTCCGCAATTATCTTGATAAATTCATGGTCGTATATTTGGATGATATTTTGATTTTTTCCGATGATTGGGAGGCTCATGTGAAGCAGGTCAGGATGGTGTTCCAGATCCTTCGTGATAATGCTTCATTTGTGAAGGGGTCTAAGTGCCTATTCGGAGTTCAGAAGGTCTCTTTTTTGGGTTTTATTTTTTCTCCCTCGTCTATAGAAATGGATCCTGTTAAGGTCCAAGCTATTCATGACTGGATTCAACCCACATCTGTGAAGGGTCTTCAAAAATGTTTGGGTTTTGCTAATTTCTATCGCCGTTTCATTGCCAACTTTTCCAGTGTGGTTAAGCCCCTTACTGATTTGACGAAGAAAGGCGCTGATGTGACGAATTGGTCCTCTGAGGCTGTTGAGGCCTTTCAGGAGCTTAAACGCCGATTTACTTCTGCCCCTGTGTTGCGTCAACCGGATGTTTCTCTTCCTTTTCAGGTTGAGGTCGACGCTTCTGAGATTGGGGCAGGGGCCGTTTTGTCTCAGAGGGAGTCTGATGGTTCTTTGTTGAAACCGTGTGCTTTTTTTTCCAGAAAGTTTTCGCCTGCGGAATGCAATTATGATGTCGGCAATCGGGAGTTGTTGGCTATGAAGTGGGCGTTTGAGGAGTGGCGACATTGGCTTGAGGGAGCTAAACACCGTGTTGTGGTCCTGACCGATCATAAGAATCTGATTTACCTCGAGTCGGCCAAGCGGCTGAATCCTAGACAGGCTCGATGGTCCCTGTTTTTCTCTCATTTTGATTTTGTGGTCTCGTATCTTCCGGGATCTAAGAATGTTAAAGCTGATGCCCTCTCTAGGAGTTTTTCGCCTGATTCTCCTGGAGTCCTTGAGCCGGTTGGCATTCTTAAGGAGGGGGTGATTCTTTCTGCTATCTCCCCTGATTTGCGGCGGGTGCTTCAGGAATTGCAGGCTGATAGGCCTGACCGCTGTCCAGTGGGGAAGCTGTTTGTTCCTGATAGATGGACAAGTAAGGTAATTTCTGAGGTTCATTGTTCAGTGTTGGCTGGGCATCCTGGGATTTTTGGTACCAGAGATTTGGTTGCTAGGTCCTTTTGGTGGCCTTCCTTGTCGCGCGATGTGCGTGCTTTTGTGCAGTCCTGTGGGAATTGCGCCCGGGCCAAGCTTTGCTGTTCCCGCGCTAGTGGGTTGCTTTTGCCGGTCCCTGAGAGGCCCTGGACGCATATTTCCATGGATTATATTTCGGATCTTCCTGTGTCCCAGACGATGTCTGTTATCTGGGTTGTTTGTGACCGGTTCTCTAAAATGGTCCATCTGGTACCTTTGCCTAAGTTGCCTTCCTCCTCAGATCTGGTTCCATTATTTTTATTGTTTAGGCACATCAAGGGCTCTGCAAACGCAACATGACGCCTGCAGACCATTTGATCAAAATCTGTAATCCAAAACGTCACTCCTTCAATTCTGAGCCCTGCCGTGCACAGAAATAGTGGTTTTCCCCCACATATAAGGTATCGGCGTATTCAGGAGAAAATGTACAACAACTTTAGTGGCTTATTTTTACCCGTTACCTTTGTGAAAATAAAATAATTGGGGCTAAAAGATCATTTTTGTGGAAAAAATGTGATTTTTTTTTTCATGGCTCTATGTTATAAACTTCTGTGAAGAACCTGGGGGTTCACAGTGCTTACCACACAGCTACATAAGTTTGCTAAAGGGTCTAGTTTGCAAAATGGGGCCACTTGTGGGGGTTTTCCAGTGTTTAGGCACATCAGGGGATCTGCAAATGCAACATGACGCCCGCAGACCATTCCATCAAAGTCTGCAATCCAAAACGGCACTCCTTCCATTCTGAGCCCTGCCGTGCGCACAAACAGTGGTTTTCCCCACATATGGGGTATCAGCGTATTCAGGAGAAAATGTACAACAACTTTAGTGGTTTATTTTTTTCCGTTAACTTTGTGAAAATAAAAAAATTGGGGCTGAAAGATCATTTTTGTGGAAAAAATGTGATTTTTTTTTCACGGCTCTACGTTATAAACTTCTGTGAAGCACCTGGGGGTTCAAAGTGCTCACCACACAGCTACATAAGTTTGATAAAGGGTCTAGTTTACAAAATGGGGTCACTTGTGGGGGTTTTCTAATGTTTAGGCACATCAGGATCTCTTCCAACGCGACATGGCGTCCACTCTCAATTCCAGCCAATTTTGCGTTCAAAAAGTCAAAAGGCACTCCTTCCCTTCCGAGCCCTGCTGTGCGCCCAAACAGTGGTTTTCCCCCACATATGGGGTATCGGCGTATTCAGGAGAAATTGCTCAACAATGTTAGTGGACCATTTTCTCCTTTTACACTTGTAAAAATAAAAAAATTGTTGCTGAAAGATCATTTTCATGGCAAAAATGTGATTTTTTTTAATGGCTCTACGTTATAAACTTCTGTGAATCACCTGGGGGTTCAAAGTGCTCACCACACAGTTACATAAGTTCGTTAAAGGGTCTAGTTTCCAAAATGGGGTTACTTGTGGGGGGTTTCCAATGTTTAGGGACATCAGGGTCTCTTCAAACGCGACATGGCGTCCACTCTCAATTCCAGCCAATTTTGCGTTCAAAAAGTCAAAAGGTGCTCCTTCCCTTCTGAGCCCTGCTGTGCGCCCAAACAGTGGTTTTCGCCACATATGGGGTATCGGCGTATTCAGGAGAAATTGCTCAACAATGTTAGTGGACCATTTTCTCCTTTTACACTTGAAAAAATAAAAAAATCGTTGCTAAAAATCATTTTCGTGGAAAAAAATGTGATTTTTTTTTCACGGCTCTACGTTATAAACTTCTGTGAAGCACCTGGGGGTTCAAAGTGCTCATCACACAGCTACATAAGTTCTTTAAAGGGTCTAGTTTCCAAAATGGGGTCACTTGTGGGGGTTTTCCAATGTTTAGGCACATCAGGATCTCTTCCAACGCGACATGGCGTCCACTCTCAATTCCAGCCAATTTTGGGTTCAAAAAGTCAAAAGGTGCTCCTTCCCTTCCGAGCCCTGCTGTGCGCCTTAACAGTGGTTTTCCCCCACATATGGGGTATCGGCGTATTCAGGAGAAATTTCTCAGCAATGTTAGTGGATCATTTTCTCCTTTTACCCTTGTGAAAATAAACAAATTGATACCGAATGATCATTTTTGTGACTAAAAAGTTAAATGTAAATTTTTTCCTTCCACATTGCTCAGCTCCTGTGAAGTACCCAAAGGGTTAATAAACTTCTTGAATGTGGTTCTGAGTACCTTGATGGGTGCAGTTTTTGGAATGGTGTCACTTTTGGGTATTTTCTGTTATATAGACCCCTCAAAGTAACTTAAAGTGTGAGGTGGTCCCTAAAAATAATGGTTTCCTAAATTTTATTGAAAAAATGAAAAATCGCAGGTCATATTTTAACCCTTATAACTTCCTGACCAAAAAATATTTTGGTTCCAAAATTGTGCTGATGTATAGTACACATGTGGGAAATGTTATTTATGAACTAATTTTTGTGACATATCTCTCTGATTTAAGGGCATAAAAATTCCAAGTTCAAAAATTGCTAAATATTCGCCAAATTTCAGTTTTTTTTTCACAAATAAACGCAAGTGAAATCAAAGAAATTTTACCACTTTCATAAAGTACAATATGTCACGAGAAAACTGTCTCAGAATGACCAGGATCCGTTGAAGCGTTTCAGAGTTATGACCTCATAAAGTGACAGTGGTCAGAATTGAAAAAAATGCCCTGGTCAGGAAGTTGAAAACAGGCTTCGGGGTGAAGGGGTTAAAGTAGTAGGGTCTGGGAGTTCGGGGATGGGGCTTGAGGCATGAGAGGGCTGAGACACACTGGAAGGGTGAGACAAACCAGACATTACAGAAACATTGGGAGGTGAGGGGGGAGGAATACAGATAGTCCGCTTTTTATTTTTTTTTCCCTTTTTGGGATCTACGTGTAAGTCTGGTGAGCCTCGGTGGGCTCATTTGTTGCGGCCTGGTCGTGGTGGGCGACCTGTCAGGGTACGGCTGCTGCATTGTGCTCGTAGAGCGGAGAGCCATGCCAGAGTCCTGCTGTTGCATGGTACTGGGGAAGGCCATGCCTGGGTCCTGCTGCATCGTGGTGATGGTGGAGCGGAAGGCCATGCCAGGGTCCTGCTGCATCGTGGTGGTGGAGTGGAAGGCCATGCCTGGGTCCTGCTGCTGCATGGTGGAGGCAGTGTAGGAGGTCCAAGCAGGAGCAGCAGTTGTCATGGTGGTGGCGGTGGGCTGTCCAACAGCACTCAGCATGGTGGTGCTGTAGTGGTGTCCGGCAGTGCTTGGAATGGAGGTGGCCGTGCAGTGGTATGCAGCAGAGCTCGGCATTGAGGTCAAGCGTTACAGTGTTGACACAGGTGGATATGCCGCCACTGTCTGCTGAAAATACCGACTCTGCTGCATAGCCTGCACGGAAGCAGCATTGCAGGCCTGCATGACACTAAGCTGGAGATCAGGAGTAAGGTGTTCCAGCATGCCCTGTTCAATTTGATTGAAAAAATGATGTGCTGGCCTCTGGAGGTCGGCTTTCACTTGGTCAAGGCTTTTGGTGACCTCCTGGATAAGTGAATTCATATGGTTGATGGCACTATCCAGTCGGTCACCCATCGCCTTGAGTCCATCATGAAAGACCGTGCTCAAGTGCAAAAACTCGGGCATGAGTGACCTGTCCGAGGCCCTCTGCCACTGCCGGGAAGAGCCAAAAAAAAAAAAGGAGGCAGAGGACTGTGACAGGGGAACACCTGATGGACCAGTTTCCTGGTCTCCAGTCTGTGTGGCAGGCCCAGTTGCTGCAGCGCTGCTGGAAGGCTGGGACGGGTCCGTGGCTGTTTGATGAAGGACCGCTCCAGAACCAGGGTCAAGAGTGCTGCTCCATGTGCTGTGAAAAAAGAAAAAAAAAATCACATTAATACAAAACATTTACAATAGTAAAGCGCCAACTCCTGTGGAATAAAAAAATACAGATTAGGCAATCCAACACAACCCATTACACCACAAAAAATCCTTCCATTCTCTGGGCAAGGACCGGTGTGAACAATGCAAGGATGTGGTGATACTTGTATTTGCGGATCCTTGCTCCAGAACCACTAGGAACCCAGCTCTCTTGACGAAGGTCCTTGTTGAAGCGATCCTTCATCGAACGCCAACGTGTTTTGACTTTGAGCACTGTTGAAAAATATAAATAATGGTTAGACAATGCACATTTGACTGTGATAACACAACTGTGTGTAATGAGAGAAACTCTCAGGAGTTTCTCTCATCACACACAGTTATGTGATCACGGCCAAGGTAACTTCTGCATCACACCACATTGCAATACTTACAAAATGCATTTTGGACCTGAGTCGGGGCGTTGTCCCAGCCATCCCACATCGCTTTGGCCACCTCATTCCATAGCCGCCGGATCATCACGTTGTCCGAGTGCTGCGGAACCCGGGTGTCCCACAACGGGACTCGTTCATGGACCAGGGAGATTAGGAGGTCATTTTCAATGAGGTCCTCATCCCGTTCTGGAACCTAAAAAATAAATAAAGACATTAACGTTGGAGGGATTAACATAAGGAAAAGAAAGAAGACAGACAGAAAACTGGCATGAATATTGAAAGTCAAGAAGAAGAAAAAAGGAGTCAAGAAGAAAAAGGTAAAGAATGAGGAGAGTAAAGAAATGAACATTCAAGAATAGTAAAGTCAGGATACAATAAACAGTCAGCCAGGTATACTTACACGCTGCAGCCTTGCCACCCGAGCATCTCCACGCTGCTCCTGCTCAGCCTCTGCCACAGTGGAAGAACTGCTCTAAAAAAAGAAAAGAAAAAAAAATTTGACACATATGTAGATGTGACAGTGAATACTTACCAATCTGAAGAGGTGAGTACTCACTTCACTGACATTTTCCTCTTGTGCAGGCCCCAGGCCATTGCTCCTCCTCAGAAGAAGATGACATTCTGATGCATGCAGAAAGAAAAAAATGACAGAAATGAGGACATATAGAGACAGAAAATAGAAAATAAAGGCATTGGCTTTGATATACTCACATTGTTCAGTGGCTTGTTTCCTCCAAGGTGCTTTCCTCTGTCTGGTCTCCTTCCCAGTCTGCTGTAGAGTGACCTGCCACTCCCTCCTCTTATCAGTTTGTATGTGGGGGTGGCTAATCAGTGTCTAGACATGTTTTCCTGTGGTGCAACGCATGCATTTGCAAACGCATGTGCTTGCAAACGCATGCATTCACATAGACCGAAATGTGTTTTTTTTTGCCGCATTCCTTTTACTGACAACCGCATACATTTCTATGTGGCAAATTGACACCTCTAAAATTACTACATGTAGCGTTTACCGCTCCAAACCGCAGACGACGAAATGATGCATGCGTCGTCAAATGCGTCAAAATGCAACCAATCGCAGACACCTGCGTCCCTAATGTTAAAGGTAGGAATACACGATGCATGCGGAAAATTGCGGCACAACTGCTGCGGACACAACTGCAAATGTGAAACCAGCCTAATGAGGACACAGTTAGCAATAACAAGTTCTGTTCTTAGCAGGTAATATATGCAGAAAAGGGAAAAGAATTGTATGAAAAGGATATAGTGCTAGATAAGTCACATAAACGTACATCTGCCGGAAGGTAAAATGGTAGACCATTTGGAAATATTCCAGAACCAAAAGATGAGGACCCCGAACTAAGTGGCTATAATGGCAAAGATCTTACAAGTAAAATCCCTTTATTGAATACACATAGGTGACATGGTGCCACTGTAGGGACGGACCCCCACTGACAATAAATCAAAGATATGAATATCAATATACCTAATTTTTGATGTGTCCGTGTGTCTGTGCACAATGAGTCATCCACAGTTGGGCATAACCATGGATACCTAAGGAGAGGAGCTCCCCCTGATGGCGAGCTAAGGCATAAGCCTTTTTTGAATGTTAGCCTGTGAGGCAACACTGTGAGGCAAGATTGCAAAGTTGGATCAAATTGAGCGCGCTGCTGCACGTAGAGAAGCGAATCGCATACGGATGCGTAACCTGCATCTTAATGAAACAGAAGATGAACAAAATTGTCGAAGAACTGCTGATGCAGCCCGACAGAGGGGGGGGCTAGAGCAAGAGAAATGAATGAAGTAACTGAATCATGTAGCGCATCTAATGCTGCACCACAACGAGCAACACGCAATGCACAAAGTGATACACATATTTCAGAAAATAGAGAACAAGATAGAATATGTGTCCAAAATGCAAGAGCCACTCAATGACGGCAAGTTACATTTGCCGCTAGAGGACTTCTCAATCAAATTTATGAGACATGTATTGAAGAGCACTATGCTGGCAAACTGACATTTCAATGTCAGTTCTGCCAATTTAAAAATTTCAAACATTCCCTTTTGTCTGGCTGGGATAGGACGCGTGAGGGTTCACGTGTGCAACAGATATTAAGTGCAACAGTATAAAGTGCATGGCTGTTAGACAATGGCATTGAAGCTGATGTTCCTCTCTTCTCTTCTTCACACAGGTATTTTAATCCATCATCCACTTGTGTGCTGACTGCAAGTGTGAACAGATTCATATTTAGCAAGCTTTGCTCAGGGTATTTTAATCCATCATCCATTTGTGTGCTGACTGCAAGTGTGAACAAATTCATATTTAGCAAGCTTTGCTCAGGGTATTTTAATCCATCATCCATTGTGTCCTGACTGCAAGTGTGAACAGATTAATATCTATCAAGCATTGCTCAGGGTATTTTAATCCATCACTCCTGTGTTGTTGTTTTTTTCCCTCTGTTTTTGGTTTCTGATTTAAAGTGTTCAAAGCTATTTTTTTTCTTTCTTCCTCTTTCCCACTGTTTTATGGCCTTGTTCAGCATTGGTTGGTTACCCTGCATAGTAACGCCTGATAGGGCCTTATTCTAATTGGTTAATTGCTGATTGTGGCCATTTGTTCCCTCACTTAGATTTCCTTCCTTTGAAGTCCACACCGTCAGACTCTTTAAGCCCTTCCCCTTGCTGGTGGCAGTTGTTTATCGCCCTCCAGGCTCCTCCCGCCTGTTTCTAGACCACTTTGCCACCTGGCTTACTCACTTTCTATCCTGTGACATCCCCACCCTGATCATGGGAGACTTTAACATCCCCATCAATGATCCCCTCTCCCAATCTGCCTCTCATCTTCTCTCTCTAACTTCTTCATTCAACCTCTCACAGTTTACTAATTCTCCTACGCATGAGGACAGGAATACTCTGGACCTGGTTTTCTCCCATCCTGGATCGCTGCATGACTTTACTAACTCCACTCTCCCGCTCTCGGACCACAACCTTCTTTCCTTCTCTGTCAAGAATTGTCTCCTCACCCAGGACACCCCCACTTACCACACGTATCGGAATACATGTACCATTAATACCCAGCAGCTTATGGACAACCTCCACACATCTTTAGTCCCATCTCCTCCCTCTCCTGTCCAGACTTAGCACTGTCACACTTCAATATTACACTGAAGAATGCCCTGGATGAAGCAGCACCTTCTACATGCTGAAAGACCCGACACAGACAACGGCAGCCCTGGCACACTATGCAAACACGCTTTCTTCAGAGTTGCTCAAGGTGTGCAGAGCGGCAGTGGAGAAAATCTCTCTTAGCAGAAGACTTCATCCACTATAAGTTCATGCTCAAAACCTATAACTCTGCCCTTTCTCTGGCCAAACAATCATACTTCACCACCCTTATCACCTCACTATCCAACAACCCAAAATGACTTTTAGAAACCTTAAACTCCCTCCTGAAACCTAAAGTACAGGCCCCCATCTCCAATCTCAGTGGTGAGGAGCTGGCCACTTATTTCCTAGAAAAAATCAACCACATCCATCAGGATATCTCAGCCCAATCTCCTCAGTGCCTGGATCCCCTTCCCTGCCGCACCGCAAGCTCATTAGACATCTTTGATCCTGTTTCGGAAGAAGAAGTTTCCAAGCTCCTCATTTCTGCCTGGCCTACAACCTATACCGCCTCAAAAAAAGGGTGAAAGAATAGAACATACAAAACCAATATGGTAAAAATATATAAATTTTTATTAAATAATGTTTAAAAAACACATTAAAAGAGGGTAAAAGAGAAAACACCAGGACAATGCAAAAAAAAAACCCATAGTGCAAAAATTGGAGTGGGCTCATAGACATAATAATAAATAAGTAGAAGGGTACAAATGGTAAATCCTCTAACACATAGCCAACAACTATTTTGCAAACATGCATTCAAAGAGATTAAAATGAGGCAAAAAAAGAGGGGAATGAGATAACACAAGTACCCTATAACATAAAACAGTCCATACCCAGTGATATCCTGCTAGCTCCAATGCACGTTTCGCCTGGACGTGGCTTTTTCAAGGAGTGAAGGAAGGAAAGGAAGGGGCATGATTTATATACAAACCTGGCCAATAGAAAGCTGTGGCAGCAATAAAACACCTGACACATAATCAGTGTAATAGACATCCGAAAGAAAAAAAAAAAATATATATATATATATATAAACTATCATCAAAAACAAGATGAAAGGGGTTAAAAATAATCCCAAATCTCATGCTCAAAAACCGCATGTAGAATAAACATGAAACACTATAAAAAAAATCCCCTGTCATCCTTTTGTTCACAGCTGAAGGTTCTTCTGGGAGGGGTAGTTGACTCACAAGTCATTACCAAAAAACAGATGGAATATCTTATGGTAGAATATCCTACTATTGCTACCTTCTACGCCCTTCCCAAGGTACACAAGAATAAATTATCTCCACCGGGTCGTCCCATTGTATCTGGGAACAATAATTTTTGTGAACCTATTTGCAAGCTGATTGATTATATTCTTCACCCTCTAGTGGAGACTTTGCCATCTCATTTGAAAGACACTAATGACGTGCTACGGAAACTGGATGGATTACAACTAGAGGATGACATGATTCTGGTGACGTGTGATATCGAATCACTATACACATCAATCCGTCATGAAGATGGGATATTTGCAGTGGAACAGTTCTTGAGGATGTCAGCATTGGATGGTGAATTCTGCACATTCATATTGGACCTCCTCCGATTTGCACTCACTCATAATTTTTTCATTTTTGGTGATCAGTTTTACACTGATTATGTGTCAGGTGTTTTATTGCTGCCACAGCTTTCTATTGGCCCGGTTTGTATATAAATCATGCCCCTTCCTTTCCTTCCTTCACTCCTTGAAAAAGCCACGTCCAGGCGAAACGTGCGTTGGAGTTAGCAGGATATCACTGGGTATGGACTGTTTTATGTTATAGGGTACTTGTGTTATCTCATTCCCCTCTTTTTTGCCTCATTTTAATCTCTTTGAATGCATGTTTGCAAAATAGATGTTGGCTATGTGTTAGAGAATTTACCATTTGTACCCTTCTACTTATTTATTATTATGTCTATGAGCCCACTCCAATTATTGCACTATGGGTTTTTTTTGCATTGTCCTGGTGTTTTCTCTTTTCCCCTCTTTTAATGTGTTTTTTAAACATTATTTAATAAAAAATTATATATTTTTACCATATTGGTTTTGTATGTTCTATTCTTTCACCTTTTTTTGAGGAGGTATTAGTAGTTATATGGGGTGATATTTGATTTGTTCATATATTATTTACTGTAGGAGTTGTATCTGGCCTACAACCTGCAATAGTGACCCCATTCCTTCACCTCTCATGCAGTCTCTCTCACCAGTGGTCACCACTCACCTGAGTAAAATATTTAACCTCTCTCTTTCTTCAGGTATCTTTCCCTCCTCATTTAAACATGCCATCATTACCCCTGTACTTAAAAAGCCATCCCTGGACCAGAACTGCACGGCTAACTACAGACCTGTCTCTAACCTTTCCTTCATCTCTAAACTCCTGGAACGCTTGGTCCACGCCCGTCTGATCCGCTATCTCTCGGATAACTCTCTTCTTGACCCCTTACAATCTGGTTTCCGCTCTTTACACTCCACTGAAACTGCCCTCACTAAAGTCTCTAATGATCTAATAACAGCTAAATCCAAAGGTCATTGCTATGCTGATGACTCCCAATGATACACTTCTTCCCCCGACATCACTCCTACCCTAATTCAAAATGCCAAGGATTGTCTGTCTGCTGTCTCTAACATCATGTCCTCCCTCTATCTGAAACTAAATCTCTCCAAAACTGAAATACTTGTGTTTCTCCCTTCTACTAACCTCACTCTACCCAACATCGAAATTACCCTGGAGGGTTCAACCATAACTCCCAAACAGCATGCCCGCTGTCTTGGGGTCATATTCGACACCGAACTTTCCTTTACTCCCTATATCCGATCACTCACTCACTCACTCCTGTCACCTGCATCTTAAAACCATCTCCAGAATCTGACCTTTTTTCACCTTTGAAACTGCTAAGACTTTTACTGTCGCTCTTATTCATTCTCATCTGGACTACTGCAACTCTCTTCTGATCGGTCTCCCTCTTTCCAAACTTTCTCCTCTCCAATCCATCTTGAATGCGGCAGCCAGGGTCATATTTCTGTCCAGCCGCTTCACCGATGCCTACATCTTGTGCCAGTCATTACACTGGCTACCCATTCGCCACAGGGTCCAGTATAAACTCATCTCTCTCACCCACAAAGCTCTCCACAGTTCTGCACCGCCTTATATCTCCTCTCTCATCTCTGTCTATCGCCCTACACTTGCCTTCCGTTCTACAAATGACCTAAGACTAACATCCCCCGTAATCCGAACCTCGCACCTCTGTCTCCAAGGCCTCTCTCGTGCTGCGCCAGCTCTCTGGAATGCACTTCCCCAGACGATCAGACTGATACCTAGCCTCGACCTATTCAGGCGCTTTAAAAACCCATCTCTTCAAACAAGCCTACCACATCAACTACTCAGTAAACTAACTTTGTCCTGTTCCCTCCTTCCAAATATTATCTCCATGTGAATCTGCACCTTACTATTCATCTGTCTCCATGCACATGATAACTGCACTTGATACTTGACTATTGCACTTAAACACACGGGCTGATGACCGGATCATGCAGCTTTATATGAAAATCCCTATTTATTATAATTGCCAGACCTGAAATAACAAGCACTTTTCACCTATTGTGTCCCCCCATTTCCTTGTAGATTGTAAGCTTGCGAGCAGGGACCTCACCCCTAATGTCACTGTTTAAATTGTCTTAACTTGTACTGAATTTATTGTCTGTACATGTCCCCACTTAATTGTAAAGTGCTGCGGAATATGTTGGCGCTATATAAATAAAAATTATTATTATTATTCCCTTCCTGCTGCATGAGAGGGCGCATCCCATTACGTCCCATTCGTATGGCTGATCAATTAGTCAAGTTGATGAAAGGAGAGTATCAGCAGTCCAATAACTTTATGGTTAATGTAAGGCAATACAATAGCTCGCTTGCTTTGGCATCAATTGGAGGACAAGTAGCGCCACCTCCTGGGCATGGTCCATACTGTTTTCGAATTCATGGACAAAATTTCCACAGAACTGCTTCATTGCATCCTGCTATGGGTAGTACTTCCAAGTTTGCCCAGATTTATATCTTGGACAGTGAAGAAGCATTAAGTACAAGAAGTCAAGCAAATAAAAACTGCCTCCCAGCATTGCTATCATCTCTTCGAGTGAAAATGAAAGCAATTAACCCACTCGCAACAGCCTTTACAATGATGAGGGAATTTGAAATAGAGGAAGAGAGGATTGCTGAATTAGAAAATCGTGATACACTCAAAATAACAATGTCAATTATAAATGACTACAACGATGACCAGAGGTGTTAGAATGCACCAAGGTGCAATGAAGTAGCTATAATTTATCAAAATGCAATGGGTGAACCCCCATTTAATATGGACATCAGAGTTCACCTCAAAAGTGAAAACCAAACTGTTCAAATCAGCTTTCTTCACAGAAAGTGTGATGCAATGACACATCCACATTTGACAACTGCAATTGCCCTAAGTGTGGAACATCAAGGAATTGGTGACATTCATCTACCATCCATACCAGTGGATCAAGATCGACAGGAAAAAATCACCCTGTTGCAGTACTATGCATACAGGCTTGCCATTTGTGACGAGTTCAATCCCCTTTTAAATGCTGGGAAGTTGACACAACAATTTATCGTTGACAGTTACGTCAAAATTGAATCCGACAGGGTCGAATATATAAAACAAAATCAAAAGGCATTATGCATTGACAGTTATGCCGGCATTATGGATCACATCCACAATGCTGCATTACACCAAGGGCTAAAAGCTGGGACACCAGTAATTTTACTCTTTCATTGGAAGACCAAGAGCTATGCAGCAAAATTACCAAGATGCCATGACAATTGTCCAAAAATTCGGAAAGCCAGATCTTTTTGTTACGATGACCTGTAACTAGTGTTGAGCGATACCTTCTGATATCGGAAAGTATCGGTATCGGTTTGGATCGGCCGATATTCAAAAAATATCGGATATCGCCGATACCGATACCCGATCCCAATGCAAGTCAATGGGACCAAAATATCGGAATTAAAATAAACCCTTTCTTTCCTTGTAGGTTCATTCTACATGAAGGAAAACAACTAAGAATAATGTAGGATGTATGGGGGAGGTGGCGGAGACATTAAAGGCAATGAGGATTAGTCCAATCAAATAGAATAGCATGATTTTTTTTTTTTTTAAAGACGTTCGGATTGAAAAAGATATTGACTATGTAAATTTTTTTTATTTTGTCAGATATTGATGTTTCACTATTCCACGACCTTCCCCTTCTTTTTTTTCCTTTTCCCACACTTTCATCTTCATCATCATCAGCATCTTTGACATCAACTTCTTCACCTTATTCATCTTCTTCTTCATCTTCTACCTATATTTTTTTTTTATTACATTCTTCATATTCATTTTCTTCAACTATTATTATTCTTCCTATTCTACATATTCTTTTTATTCCACTGTTATTATTCTTCCTATTCTACTTCTTCATCATATTCTCATTTGTGACAGGCATTCCCGTAGTTGTTATCTATAAAAGTTGGAAGATTACACCTTCCGTTCTGCCAGTCACAAAAGTTACATTTGTCCGCGTTCAGTTTGGCCTGCAGCATCAGGCTTTATCCAGGGGCACCACGAGGAGGAACGGACTCACCCCCATACACTGCTTAGTCTTCTTCTGCATATAATTTAGATAATATCTTTTGCTCTGATATTAAGTCTTATGCTTAATGTTCTTCTGCTCTTTGTTCTGCAGCCTCTTGTTCTTCTGCTTCTCGGTCTTCCATGTTGTCGTCTCCAGGGTCGTCGTCTCCAGTGTCGTCATCTCCGCCGTCGTCGTCTCAGCCGTCGTCGTCTCCGCCGTCGTCGTCTCCGCCGTCGTCGTCGTCGTCATCGGGGTGGTCTTCCGGGTCGTCGTCATCGGGGTGGTCTTCCGGGTCGTCGACGTTAGGGTCTTCAACTTGGAAATGTAGCAGAAGGTACAAGAAGGCTGAGAAAATGCCAAGAACCAGCTGATGGAACTGGAACTCGGATGGCTACCCGAAGGTTCAAGAGCCTATGGAACTACCGAGGACCAGCTGACGTTACTGGAACCCGGTTACTAAGCAGGAGGTACCCGTGCTAAAAAGCACTACCAAGGACCGCCTGACGTTGGCGGAACTCGGATACCCAGAAGGAGGCACCTAAGCCAAAGGCTCTGCCCGGAACCAGCTGACGTTACTGGAACCAGGATGGGGAGCAGAAGGTACAAGAGCAAAAGACACTGCCGAGAACCAGCTGACGGTACTGGAACCCGGATGGGTAGCCGAAGGTCCAAGAGCCAATGGAACTACCAAGGACCAGCTGACGTTACTGGAACCCGGTTACTAAGCAGGAGGTACCCGTGCCTGAAAGCACTACCAAGGACCACCTGACGTTGGTGGAACTTGGATACCCAGAAGGAGGCACCTAAGCCAAAGGCTCTGCCCGGAACCAGCTGACGGTACTGGAACCAGGATGGGGAGCAGAAGGTACAAGAGCAAAAGACACTGCCGAGAACCAGCTGACGGTGCTGGAACCAGGTGGTGGACCCGAAGGCCCACAGGAGAGGAGAGAACAGCTAGGCCGCGAGGCAGCCGCAGTTACCGAACCCCAACAGTCCTACAGGGGGAGCTGGGCCTACTGGCACTACAGAACCAGCCTTGACTACCAGTTCACGCAGCCCACATAGGAAGCTCCTAAACTGGAGGCACCCTGGAGTTGGCTAACTCGACCGCACCACGACGGGGCAAGCATAGGCGTCTCAGTGAAGTTGACACAACCCGGAAACAGCTGACGGTGCTGAAACCAGGCTTGGCACGAGGGAGTACCTGTGACAAGAACACTGCCGAGAACCAGCTGACGGTGCTGGAACCCGGATGCGTTGCCCCAGTGTGCAAGAGCCAATGGCACGACCGAGGACTAGCTGACGGTGCTGGAACCCGGTTACTAAGCTGTAGGTGCCCGCGCTTAAAAGCACTACCAAGGACCGCCTGGCGTTGGCGGAACTCGGATACCCAGGAGGAGGCACCTAAGCCAAAGGCTCGGCCCGGAACCAGCTGACGGTGCTGGAACCAGGTGGTGGACCCCAAGGCCCACAGGAGAGGAGAGAACAGCTAGGCCGCGAGGCAGCCGCAGTTACCGAACCCCAACAGTCCTACAGGGGGAGCTGGGCCTACTGGCACTACAGAACCAGCCTTGACTACCAGTTCACGCAGCCCACATAGGAAGCTCCTAAACTGGAGGCACCCTGGAGTTGGCTAACCCGACCGCACCACGACGAGGCAAGCATAGGTGTCTCAGTGAGCTTGACACAACCCGGAAACAGCTGACGGTGCTGAAACCAGGCTTGGCACGAGGGAGTACCTGTGACAAGAACACTGCCGAGAACCAGCTGGCGGTGCTGGAACCCGGATGCGTTGCCCCAGTGTGCAAGAGCCAATGGCACGACCGAGGACTAGCTGACGGTGCTGGAACCCGGTTACTAAGCTGTAGGTGCCCGCGCTTAAAAGCACTACCAAGGACCGCCTGGCGTTGGCGGAACTCGGATACCCAGGAGGAGGCACCTAAGCCAAAGGCTCGGCCCGGAACCAGCTGACGGTGCTGGAACCAGGTGGTGGACCCCAAGGCCCACAGGAGAGGAGAGAACAGCTAGGCCGCGAGGCAGCCGCAGTTACCGAACCCCAACAGTCCTACAGGGGGAGCTGGGCCTACTGGCACTACAGAACCAGCCTTGACTACCAGTTCACGCAGCCCACATAGGAAGCTCCTAAACTGGAGGCACCCTGGAGTTGGCTAACCCGACCGCACCACGACGAGGCAAGCATAGGTGTCTCAGTGAGCTTGACACAACCCGGAAACAGCTGACGGTGCTGAAACCAGGTTTGGCACGAGGGAGTACCTGTGACAAAAACACTGCCGAGAACCAGCTGGCGGTGCTGGAACCCGGATGCGTTGCCCCAGTGTGCAAGAGCCAATGGCACGACCGAGGACTAGCTGACGGTGCTGGAACCCGGTTACTAAGCTGTAGGTGCCCGCGCTTAAAAGCACTACCAAGGACCGCCTGGCGTTGGCGGAACTCGGATACCCAGGAGGAGGCACCTAAGCCAAAGGCTCGGCCCGGAACCAGCTGACGGTGCTGGAACCAGGTGGTGGACCCCAAGGCCCACAGGAGAGGAGAGAACAGCTAGGCCGCGAGGCAGCCGCAGTTACCGAACCCCAACAGTCCTACAGGGGGAGCTGGGCCTACTGGCACTACAGAACCAGCCTTGACTACCAGTTCACGCAGCCCACATAGGAAGCTCCTAAACTGGAGGCACCCTGGAGTTGGCTAACCCGACCGCACCACGACGAGGCAAGCATAGGTGTCTCAGTGAGCTTGACACAACCCGGAAACAGCTGACAGTGCTGAAACCAGGTTTGGCACGAGGGAGTACCTGTGACAAAAACACTGCCGAGAACCAGCTGGCGGTGCTGGAACCCGGATGCGTTGCCCCAGTGTGCAAGAGCCAATGGCACGACCGAGGACTAGCTGACGGTGCTGGAACCCGGTTACTAAGCTGTAGGTGCCCGCGCTTAAAAGCACTACCAAGGACCGCCTGGCGTTGGCGGAACTCGGATACCCAGGAGGAGGCACCTAAGCCAAAGGCTCGGCCCGGAACCAGCTGACGGTGCTGGAACCAGGTGGTGAACCCCAAGGCCCACAGGAGAGGAGAGAACAGCTAGGCCGCGAGGCAGCCGCAGTTACCGAACCCCAACAGTCCTACAGGGGGAGCTGGGCCTACTGGCACTACAGAACCAGCCTTGACTACCAGTTCACGCAGCCCACATAGGAAGCTCCTAAACTGGAGGCACCCTGGAGTTGGCTAACCCGACCGCACCACGACGAGGCAAGCATAGGTGTCTCAGTGAGCTTGACACAACCCGGAAACAGCTGACGGTGCTGAAACCAGGTTTGGCATGAGGGAGTACCTGTGACAAAAACACTGCCGAGAACCAGCTGGCGGTGCTGGAACCCGGATGCGTTGCCCCAGTGTGCAAGAGCCAATGGCACGACCGAGGACTAGCTGACGGTGCTGGAACCCGGTTACTAAGCTGTAGGTGCCCGCGCTTAAAAGCACTACCAAGGACCGCCTGGCGTTGGCGGAACTCGGATACCCAGGAGGAGGCACCTAAGCCAAAGGCTCGGCCCAGAACCAGCTGACGGTGCTGGAACCAGGTGGTGGACCCCAAGGCCCACAGGAGAGGAGAGAACAGCTAGGCCGCGAGGCAGCCGCAGTTACCGAACCCCAACAGTCCTACAGGGGGTGCTGGGCCTACTGGCACTACAGAACCAGCCTTGACTACCAGTTCACGCAGCCCACATAGGAAGCTCCTAAACTGGAGGCACCCTGGAGTTGGCTAACCCGACCGCACCACGACGAGGCAAGCATAGGTGTCTCAGTGAGCTTGACACAACCCGGAAACAGCTGACGGTGCTGAAACCAGGTTTGGCACGAGGGAGTACCTGTGACAAAAACACTGCCGAGAACCAGCTGGCGGTGCTGGAACCCGGATGCGTTGCCCCAGTGTGCAAGAGCCAATGGCACGACCGAGGACTAGCTGACGGTGCTGGAACCCGGTTACTAAGCTGTAGGTGCCCGCGCTTAAAAGCACTACCAAGGACCGCCTAGCGTTGGCGGAACTCGGATACCCAGGAGGAGGCACCTAAGCCAAAGGCTCGGCCCAGAACCAGCTGACGGTGCTGGAACCAGGTGGTGGACCCCAAGGCCCACAGGAGAGGAGAGAACAGCTAGGCCGCGAGGCAGCCGCAGTTACCGAACCCCAACAGTCCTACAGGGGGAGCTGGGCCTACTGGCACTACAGAACCAGCCTTGACTACCAGTTCACGCAGCCCACATAGGAAGCTCCTAAACTGGAGGCACCCTGGAGTTGGCTAACCCGACCGCACCACGACGAGGCAAGCATAGGTGTCTCAGTGAGCTTGACACAACCCGGAAACAGCTGACGGTGCTGAAACCAGGTTTGGCACGAGGGAGTACCTGTGACAAAAACACTGCCGAGAACCAGCTGGCGGTGCTGGAACCCGGATGCGTTGCCCCAGTGTGCAAGAGCCAATGGCACGACCGAGGACTAGCTGACGGTGCTGGAACCCGGTTACTAAGCTGTAGGTGCCCGCGCTTAAAAGCACTACCAAGGACCGCCTGGCGTTGGCGGAACTCGGATACCCAGGAGGAAGCACCTAAGCCAAAGGCTCGGCCCGGAACCAGCTGACGGTGCTGGAACCAGGTGGTGGACCCCAAGGCCCACAGGAGAGGAGAGAACAGCTAGGCCTCGAGGCAGCCGCAGTTACCGAACCCCAACAGTCCTACAGGGGGAGCTGGGCCTACTGGCACTACAGAACCAGCCTTGACTACCAGTTCACGCAGCCCACATAGGAAGCTCCTAAACTGGAGGCACCCTGGAGTTGGCTAACTCGACCGCACCACGACGGGGCAAGCATAGGCGTCTCAGTGAAGTTGACACAACCCGGAAACAGCTGACGGTGCTGAAACCAGGCTTGGCACGAGGGAGTACCTGTGACAAGAACACTGCCGAGAACCAGCTGGCGGTGCTGGAACCCAGATGCGTTGCCTTGCCTATTAAAGATTGTCTTCCTAGAGCCCCAACTAGCGGTGTTGGAGCAAAGGGTAAGCAGGGGGAGATGAGTGTAGGCCGAAGCCTGCACTGGAGGCAGCTTTGTGTCTGCGTTGCGTTTGCAGGACACTTTGCCGGCTACACACTGGGGGAACAGCTGGCGTTGCTGAACCCCACTAACACAATGGCGTGTGTTTTTCTCTGTGCAGCTAGCACTTGCGGGCAAAAACTAGCGATGTTAGAGCCCGTGTTGAAGCAGGAGGAGGAGGAGAGGAGCAGAGTGTAGGCCGAAGCCTAGTTGAACCAATTTCAAAGGAAACCTTTAACCCCCCCCTCAGGTGTTACAAAGTACAAGAGACACACCTTGTGCAGTATTAATGCTGCACAAGTGAAAGGTTGCTCTATTAATTTGTCTACTTGCACACGCTGAATAAAAGACATACACAATTTACCCCATTCTACAGTCAAACTGTAGTGGATGCGTGACTTGGTTTTTTGATGAGACGCAGCACAGGTGTCCAAAATAACGCCTTGGTGCTTGGCGCAGCTTCCTGAGCGTTGTTATTTGCTGTACAGGAGTCTGCGCTCTTGTGTTATCCCTTGGCAATGCCCTGTTAGCGCTGCCCATCTTATGACATCATTTCATGTTGGCCGGTGCGGTTAACGATGGCCATAAATCCCAGACCCACAGTGTCTTTTCATAAAGCCACACTGCGGTGCTGGGATTCGTGGCCTTGAGCAGTAAATATTTTGGCCGCTCACACACGTCCTTACACCTGCTTCAGACTGGGCGGCCTCTGCTGATCCCTTCTCGCATGCCGCGGCCATGAGGCTGCACAGTCTGAAGAAGGCGGAAGGAGATGAGTTAAGACAGGCGAAGATATGCACTGCTCGTGCCCATCAATCACACCCTCGCAGTCAAAATAATTAAGACAACGAGGAGCATTTTATTCAGGCAGGGCGGACGAACAGGCGCAAGTAGCCAACCAATGATGTCAGAAGACGGGAAGCGCTACCAAGGGGGGTGCTGCGTATCATTAGAAAGGAAAGTCACACCTCAGGGACAGTGGAATGGTCTCAAAGAGACACATTTTGTACGTGTTGAGTTCCACGTGGGCAAGGAGAAAACATCAGCCACCTTGTACAAATGCAGCAGTACTGCTGTACAAGGTGGCTGTTATACATAGAAACACCTGGGGGTGGGGGCCAGGCTCCCTTCAATTTCAGTTCATGTGCCTGCGTGGCGTTTGCAGGTCACGTTGCAAGCTGCACAGCAGGGGAACAGCTGGCGGTGCTGAACCCCACTAACACATTGGCTGGTGTTTTTCTCTGTGCAGCTAGCATTTCCGGGCAAAAACTAGCGGTGTTTGAGCCCAGGGTCAGCAGGAGGAGGAGGAGAGGAGCAAAGTGTAGGCCGAAGCCTGCACTGGTGGCAGCTTTTGGTCGGTTGTGCCAGCGTGGCTTGTGCTGGACACGATGCCGGCTACACAGCGGGGGAACAGCTGGCGGTGCTGAACCCCACTAACACATTGGCTGGTGTTTTTCTCTGTGCAGCTAGCATTTCCGGGCAAAAACTAGCGTTGTTAGAGCCCAGGGTCAGCAGGAGGAGGAGAGGAGCAGAGTGTAGGCCGAAGCCTAGTTGAACCAATTTCAAAGGTTACCTTTAACCCCCCCTCAGGTGTTACAAAGTACAAGAGCCACTCCTTCTGCAGCATTAATGCTGCACAAGTAAAAGGTTGCTCTATTAATTTTTCTACTTGCACAAGCTGAATGCAACACGTAGACTATTTAGCCCATTATACTGTTAATCAGTAGTGGAGGCGTGACTTGTCTTTTTAAAGAAAAGCAGCACAGGTATCGAAAACAACACCTTTTTGCATGGGCGCAGCTTCCTGAGCGTTGTTAGTTGCTGTACAGGAGTCTGCGCTCTTGTGATCCTTTGGCCATGCGCTGTGAGCGCTTCCTGTCTTATGACCTCATTTCATGTTGGCCGTTGCGGTTAGCGATGGACATGAATCCCAGACCCACAGTGTGTTTTTAAAAAATCACACTGCGGTGCTGGGATTCGTGCCCTGGTGCACTAAATATGTTTGCCGCTCACACATGTCCTTACACCTGCTTCAGACTGGGCGGCCTCATCTGATCCCTTATCGCCTGCCGCGGCCATGAGGACACCCAGTCTGAAGAAGGCGGAAGGAGATGAGTGAACACAGGCAAACATATCCACTGCACATGCCCATCAATCACACCCTCGCTGTCCAAAAAAATAAGACACCGTGGGGCGTTGTTTCGAGCAGGGGAGATGCACAGGCGCAGCCAGCTAACCAATGATGTCAAAAGACGGGCAGCGCTAACAAGGGTGGTGCTGCGTGTCATTACAAAGGAAAGTCACACCTCAGGGACATTGTAATGGTCTCTAATGAGACACATTTTGTACGTGCTGAGTTCCACGTGGGCAAGGAGAAAAAGTCAGCCACCTTGTACAAATGCAGCAGTACTGCTGTACAAGGTGGCTGTTATACATAGAAACACCTGTGGGTGGGGGGCAGGCTCCCTTCAATTTCAGTTCATGTGCCTGCGTGGCGTTTGCAGGTCACGTTGCAAGCTACACAGCAGGGGAACAGCTGGCGTTGCTGAACCCCACTGACACATTGACTGGTGTTTTTCTCTGTGCAGATTGCATGTCCGGGCAAAAACTAGCGGTGTTAGAGCCCAGGGTCAGCAGGAGGAGGAGGAGAGGAGCAAAGTGTAGGCCGAAGCCTGCACTGGTGGCAGCTTTTGGTCGGTTGTGCCAGCGTGGCTTGTGCTGGACACGATGCCGGCTACACAGCGGGGGAACAGCTGGCGGTGCTGAACCCCACTAACACATTGGCTGGTGTTTTTCTCTGTGCAGCTAGCATTTCCGGGCAAAAACTAGCGTTGTTAGAGCCCAGGGTCAGCAGGAGGAGGAGAGGAGCAGAGTGTAGGCCGAAGCCTAGTTGAACCAATTTCAAAGGTTACCTTTAACCCCCCCTCAGGTGTTACAAAGTACAAGAGCCACTCCTTCTGCAGCATTAATGCTGCACAAGTAAAAGGTTGCTCTATTAATTTGTCTACTTGCACAAGCTGAATGCAACACGTACACTATTTAGCCCATTATACTGTTAAACAGTAGTGGAGGCGTGACTTGTCTTTTTAAAGAAAAGCAGCACAGGTGTCGAAAACAACACCTTTTTGCATGGGCGAAGCTTCCTGAGCGTTGTTAGTTGCTGTACAGGAGTCTGCGCTCTTGTGATCCTTTGGCCATGCGCTGTGAGCGCTTCCTGTCTTATGACCTCATTTCATGTTGGCCGTTGCGGTTAGCGATGGACATGAATCCCAGACCCACAGTGTGTTTTTAAAAAATCACACTGCGGTGCTGGGATTCGTGCCCTGGTGCACTAAATATGTTTGCCGCTCACACATGTCCTTACACCTGCTTCAGACTGGGCGGCCTCATCTGATCCCTTATCGCCTGCCGCGGCCATGAGGACACCCAGTCTGAAAAAGGCGGAAGGAGATGAGTGAACACAGGCAAACATATGCACTGCACATGCCCATCAATCACACCCTCGCTGTCCAAAAAAATAAGACACCGAGGGGCGTTGTTTCGAGCAGGGGAGATGCACAGGCGCAGCCAGCTAACCAATGATGTCAAAAGACGGGCAGCGCTAACAAGGGTGGTGCTGCGTGTCATTACAAAGGAAAGTCACACCTCAGGGACATTGTAATGGTCTCTAATGAGACACATTTTGTACGTGTTGAGTTCCACGTGGGCAAGGAGAAAAAGTCAGCCACCTTGTACAAATGCAGCAGTACTGCTGTACAAGGTGGCTGTTATACATAGAAACACCTGTGGGTGGGGGGCAGGCTCCCTTCAATTTCAGTTCATGTGCCTGCGTGGCGTTTGCAGGTCACGTTGCAAGCTACACAGCAGGGGAACAGCTGGCGTTGCTGAACCCCACTGACACATTGACTGGTGTTTTTCTCTGTGCAGATTGCATGTCCGGGCAAAAACTAGCGGTGTTAGAGCCCAGGGTCAGCAGGAGGAGGAGGAGAGGAGCAAAGTGTAGGCCGAAGCCTGCACTGGTGGCAGCTTTTGGTCGGTTGTGCCAGCGTGGCTTGTGCTGGACACGATGCCGGCTACACAGCGGGGGAACAGCTGGCGGTGCTGAACCCCACTAACACATTGGCTGGTGTTTTTCTCTGTGCAGCTAGCAGTTCCGGGCAAAAACTAGCGGTGTTTGAGCCCAGGGTCAGCAGGAGGAGGAGGAGAGGAGCAAAGTGTAGGCCGAAGCCTGCACTGGTGGCAGCTTTTGGTCGGTTGTGCCAGCGTGGCTTGTGCTGGACACGATGCCGGCTACACAGCGGGGGAACAGCTGGCGGTGCTGAACCCCACTAACACATTGGCTGGTGTTTTTCTCTGTGCAGCTAGCATTTCCGGGCAAAAACTAGCGGTGTTTGAGCCCAGGGTCAGCAGGAGGAGTAGAGGAGCAGAGTGTAGGCCGAAGCCTAGTTGAACCAATTTCAAAGGTTACCTTTAACCCCCCCCTCAGGTGTTGCAAGGTACAAGAGCCACACCTTGAACAGCATTAATGATGCACAAGTCAAAGGTTGCTCTATTTAATTTTGCTCCTTGCACACGCTGAATTAAACACGTACACTATTTAGCCCATTATACTGTCAAACAGTAGTGGAGGCGTGACTACTAGTCTTTTTAAGGTGACGCAGCACAGGTGTACAAATTTACACCTAGGTGCTGTGCGCAGATTCCTTACCGTTGTTATTTGCAGTACAGGAAACTGCGCTCTTGTGTTATCCCTTGGCAATACCCTGTTAGTGCAGGCCGTCTCATGACCTCATTTCATGTTGGCCGGTGCGGTTAACGATGGCCATAAATCCCAGACCCACAGTGGCTTTTCCTAAAGTCACACTGCGGTGCTGGGATTCGTGGCCTTGTGCAGTAAATATGTTCGCCGCTCACACATGTCCTTACACCTGCTTCAGACTGGGCGGCCTCAGCTGATCCCTTATCGCATGCCGCGGCCATGAGGCCGCACAGTCAGAAGAAGGCGGAAGGAGGGGAGTGAAAACAGGGGAACATATGCACTGCTCGTGCCCATCAATCACACCCTCGCAGTCAAAATATATGAGACAACGGGGGGCGTTGTGTCGTGCAGGGGGGACGCACAGGCACAGCCAGCCAACCAATGATGTCAGGAGACGGGCAGCGCTAACAATGGGGGTGCTGCGTGTCATTAAAAAGGAAAGTCACACCTCAGGGACATTGTAATGGTCTGTAATGAGACACATTTTGTACTTGTTGAGTTCCACGTGTGCAAGGAGAAAAAGTCAGCCACCTTGTACAAATGCAGCAGTACTGCTGTACAAGGTGGCTGTTATACATAGAAACACCTGGGGGGGTGGGGGGCAGGCTCCCTTCAATTTCAGTTCATGTGCCTACGTGGCGTTTGCAGGACACGTTGCCAGCTACACAGCAGGGGAACAGCTGGCGGTGCTGAACCCCACTAACACATTGGCTGTTTTTTTTATCTCTGTGCAGCTAGCATGTCCGGGCAGAAACTGGCGTTGTTTGAGCCCAGGGTCAGCAGGAGGAGGAGAGGAGCAAAGTGTAGGCCGAAGCCTGCACTGGTGGCAGCTTTTGGTCAGTTGTGCCAGCGTGGCTTGTGCTGGACACGATGCCGACTACACAGCAGAGGAACAGCTGGCGGTGCTGAACCCCACTAACACATTGGCTGGTGTTTTTCTCTGTGCAGCTAGCATGTCCGGGCAGAAACTGGCGTTGTTTGAGCCCAGGGTCAGCAGGAGGAGGAGAGGAGCAAAGTGTAGGCCGAAGCCTGCACTGGTGGCAGCTTTTGTTCTGTTGTGCCAGCGTGGCTTGTGCTGGACACGTTGCCGACTACACAGCAGGGGAACAGCTGGCGTTGCTGAACCCCACTAACACATTGGCTGGTGTTTTTCACTGTGCAGCTAGCATTTCCGGGCAAAAACTAGCGGTGTTTGAGCCCAGGGTCAGCAGGAGGAGTAGAGGAGCAGAGTGTAGGCCGAAGCCTAGTTGAACCAATTTCAAAGGTTACCTTTAACCCCCCCTCAGGTGTTGCAAGGTACAAGAGCCACACCTTGAACAGCATTAATGATGCACAAGTCAAAGGTTGCTCTATTTAATTTTGCTCCTTGCACACGCTGAATTAAACACGTACACTATTTAGCCCATTATACTGTCAAACAGTAGTGGAGGCGTGACTACTAGTCTTTTTAAGGAGACGCAGCACAGGTGTACAAATTTACACCTAGGTGCTGTGCGCAGATTCCTTACCGTTGTTATTTGCAGTACAGGAAACTGCGCTCTTGTGTTATCCCTTGGCAATACCCTGTTAGTGCAGGCCGTCTCATGACCTCATTTCATGTTGGCCGGTGCGGTTAACGATGGCCATAAATCCCAGACCCACAGTGGCTTTTCCTAAAGTCACACTGCGGTGCTGGGATTCGTGGCCTTGTGCAGTAAATATGTTCGCCGCTCACACATGTCCTTACACCTGCTTCAGACTGGGCGGCCTCAGCTGATCCCTTATCGCATGCCGCGGCCATGAGGCCGCACAGTCAGAAGAAGGCGGAAGGAGGGGAGTGAAAACAGGGGAACATATGCACTGCTCGTGCCCATCAATCACACCCTCGCAGTCAAAATATATGAGACAACGGGGGGCGTTGTGTCGGGCAGGGGGGACGCACAGGCACAGCCAGCCAACCAATGATGTCAGGAGACGGGCAGCGCTAACAATGGGGGTGCTGCGTGTCATTAAAAAGGAAAGTCACACCTCAGGGACATTGTAATGGTCTGTAATGAGACACATTTTGTACTTGTTGAGTTCCACGTGTGCAAGGAGAAAAAGTCAGCCACCTTGTACAAATGCAGCAGTACTGCTGTACAAGGTGGCTGTTATACATAGAAACACCTAGGGGGGTGGGGGGCAGGCTCCCTTCAATTTCAGTTCATGTTCCTGCGTGGCGTTTGCAGGAAACGTTGCCAGCTACACAGCAGGGGAACAGCTGGCGGTGCTGAACCCCACTAACACATTGGCTGGTGTTTTTCTCTGTGCAGCTAGCATGTCCGGGCAGAAACTGGCGTTGTTTGAGCCCAGGGTCAGCAGGAGGAGGAGAGGAGCAAAGTGTAGGCCGAAGCCTGCACTGGTGGCAGCTTTTGTTCTGTTGTGCCAGCGTGGCTTGTGCTGGACACGTTGCCGACTACACAGCAGGGGAACAGCTGGCGGTGCTGAACCCCACTAACACATTGGCTGGTGTTTTTCTCTGTGCAGCTAGCAGTTCCGGGCAAAAACTAGCGGTGTTTGAGCCCAGGGTCAGCAGGAGGAGTAGAGGAGCAGAGTGTAGGCCGAAGCCTAGTTGAACCAATTTCAAAGGTTACCTTTAACCCCCCTCAGGTGTTGCAAGGTACAAGAGCCACACCTTGTGCAGCATTAATGCTGCACAAGTAAAAGGTTGCTCTATTTGTTTTGCTCCTTGCACACGCTGACTAAAACACGTACACTATTTAGCCCATTATACTGTCAAACAGTTGTGGAGGCGTGACTTGTCTTTTTAACGAGACGCAGCACAGGTGTCAAAATTTGCACCTAGGTACTGGGCGCAGATTCCTGAGCGTTGTTATTTGCTGTACAGGAGTCTGCGCTATTGTGATCCCTTGGCCATGCGCTGTGAGCGCTTCCTGTCTTCTGACCTCATTTCATGTCGGCCGTTGCGGTTAGCGATGGACATGAATCCCAGACCCACAGTGTGTTTTCAAAAAATCACACTGCGTGGCTGGGATTCGTGGCCTTGTGCAGTAAATAGGTTTGCCGCTTACACATGTCCTTACACCTGCTCCAGACTGGGCGGCCTCAGCTGATCCCTTATCGCCTACCACGGCCAGGAGGCCGCACAGTCTGAAGAAGGCGGAAGGAGATGAGTTAAGACAGGCGAACATATGCACTGCTCGTGCCCATAAACCACACCCTCGCTGACAAAATGATTATGACAACGAGGGGCGTTGTTTCTAGCAGGGCGGATGCACAGGCGCAGCCAGCTAACCATGATGACAAAAGACGGGAAACGCTACCAAGGGGGGTGCTGCGTATCATTACAAAGGAAAGTCACACCTCAGGGACAGTGGAATGGTCTCAATGAGACACATTTTGTACGTGTTGAGTTCCACGTGGGCAAGGAGAAAAAGTCAGCCACCTTGTACAAATGCAGCAGTACTGCTATACTAGGTGGCTGTTATACATAGAAACACCTGGGGGGGTGGGGCCAGGTTCCCTTTTAATTTCAGTTCCTGTGCCTGCATGGCGTTTGCAGGTCACGTTGCCGGCTACACAGCAGGGGAACAGCTGGCGTTGCTGAACCCCACTAACACATTGGCTGGTGTTTTTCTCTGTGCAGCTAGCACTTCCGGGCAAAAACTAGCGGTGTTTGAGCCCAGGGTCAGCAGGAGGAGGAGAGGAGCAGAGTGTAGGCCGAAGCCTGCACTGGTGGCAGCTTTTGTTCTGTTGTGCCAGCGTGGCTTGTGCTGGACACGTTGCCGACTACACAGCAGGGGAACAGCTGGCGGTGCTGAACCCCACTGACACATCACCTAGTGTTTTTTCTGTGTAGACAACACTTCCAGGTGGCAACTGACAGTGTTGAAACCCAGGGAATCAAAGAGGAGCAGAGTGTAGGCCGAAGCCTGCAGTGGAGCAAGTTGAAAGGGAACCTTTAACCCCCCCCCCAGGCATTTGTTGCTGAAAGAGCCATCTTGTACAGCAGTAATACTGCACATGGAAAATGGTTGTTCCGAAAATTATGCTCCTTGCAAACGCTGAAGTACACACTCATATAATGTGTCCCCTCACACCGTCAAACCATCCCGGAAGTGGGACTTTCCTTTGTAATGTGACACAGCACAGCCGTCATTCCAACCCCCTTGGTGCCGGGCGCCACCTCCTCAACGTTGTTTGGTTCTGTCACGGAGCCCGCGCTGTAATGTTATCCCTTGGCCATGCACAGTTAGCGGTGCCCGTCTTCTGACATCATGTAGGTGTCAGGCTGGCAGTGCCTGTGCATCCAAGCTGCCCGAGATCCAACCTTGCAGTGTCATCTAATGTAGTCCCACTGCGGGCCAGGGATCCATGGGCATGCGCAGTGCATATCATCGCCTCTCACTCACCTCCTTCCTGCTTCTTCAGACTGTGCGGCGTCACGGCCGTGGCATGCTATTAGGGATCAGCTGACGCCGCCTAGTCTGAAGAAGCGTGAAGAAGGGGAGTGAGAGGCTAGTATATGCACTGCGCATGGCCATGGATACCAGGCCCACTGTGGGATCACATTAGACGACACTGCGAGGTGTGATTTCGGGCAGCGTGGACGCACAGGCGCAGCCAGGACGACAACAAATGATGTCAGAGGACGGGCAGCGCAAACTGTGCATGGCCAAGGGATAACATAACAGCGCAGGGTCCATGACGGAATCAAACAACGCTAAGGAGGCAGCGCACGGTGCCAAGGGGGTAGCAATGACGGCTGTGCTGCGTCACATTACAAAGGAAAGTCCCACCCCCGGGACGGTTGGAGGACACATTACATGAGTGTGTAGTTCAGCGTTTGCAAGGAGCATAATTTCAAGAGCGACCTTTCCCTTGTGCAGTATTAGTGCTGCACATGGTGGCTCTTTCAGTAACAAACGCCTAGGGGGGGGGGGACAGGTCCCCTTACATTTTAGTTGTGCCAGCGTGGCGGTCGCATGACACGTTGCCGGATACACAGCTGGGGATCAGCTGACGTTACTGAACCCCAATAACAGAGGAGCGACTGTTGACTGTGCACACAGCACTTCCAGGCACCAACTGGCGGTGTTAGAGCCCAGGGACAGCAGGAGGAGCAGATTGGAGGTATTGCCGCACACACAGCTGGGGATCAGCTGACGTTACTGAACCCCAATAACAGATGAGCGACTGTTGACTGTGCACACAGCACTTCCAGGCACCAACTGGCGGTGTTAGAGCCCAGGGACAGCAGGAGGAGCAGATTGGAGGTATTGCCGCACACACAGCTGGGGATCAGCTGACGTTACTGAACCCCAATAACAGAGGAGCGACTGTTGACTGTGCACACAGCACTTCCAGGCACCAACTGGCGGTGTTAG
Organism: Ranitomeya imitator; assembly: GCF_032444005.1. Taxonomy (NCBI): domain Eukaryota; kingdom Metazoa; phylum Chordata; class Amphibia; order Anura; family Dendrobatidae; genus Ranitomeya; species Ranitomeya imitator. The sequence continues at coordinate 88,318,718 of NC_091290.1, forward strand.
AGCCCAGGGACAGCAGGAGGAGCAGAGGAACAGAGTGTAGGCCGAAGCCTGATTGGAGCAAGTTGAAAGGAAACCTTTAACCCCCCCCCCAAGACGTTTGTAGCTGAAAGAGCCATGTTGTGCAGCACTAAGGATGCAAAAGGAAAAGGTTGCTCTTTTAATTATGCTCCTTGCAAACACCGAAGTAAACACTAAAAATGTGTCCCTTTATACCGTTAAACCGTTCCGGAGGTGCGAATTTCCTTCGTAATGGGACACAGCACAGCTGTCATTCCTATCCCCTTGATGCCGTGCGCTGCCTCCTCAGCGTTGTTTTAAGCTGTCACGGAGCCTGCGCTGTTCTGTTAGCCCTTGGCCATGCCCAATTAGCGCTGCCTGTCTTCTGACATAATTTGGTGTCAGGCTGTCAGTGCCTGTGCGTCCACGCTGCTCCAGATCCCACCTCGCAGTCTCATCTAACGTAATCCCACTGCGGGCCTTGGAACCATGGGCATGCACAGTGCATAACCTCGACTCTCACTCCCCTCCTTCCCTCTTCTTCAGACTGTGCGGTGTCACGGCCGTGGCATGCTAGGGATCAGCTGACGGCGCACAGTCTAAAGAAGGCGGAGGGAAATGAGCGAGAGCCCGAGGGGAAGATATGCACTGCGCATGCCCATGGATCCCAGGCCCGCAGTGTGACTCAATCAGAAGACACTGCGAGGCGGGATCTCGGGCACCGCGGCCGCACAGGCGCAGCCAGCCTGACACCAAATTATGTCAGAAGACAGGCAGCGCAAATAGGGCATGCCCAAGGGATAACAGAACAGCGCAGGCTCCGTGACAGCTTAAAACAACGCTGAGGAGGCAGCGCATGGCACCAAGGGGGTAGGAATGACGGCTGTGCTGCGTCACATTACGAAGGAAAGTCCCAGCTCCGGGACGGTATAACGGTATCAGTGAACACATTTTATAAGTGTTAAGTTCTGCGTGTGCAAAGAGCTAAAAAAAAAAAGCTACCATTTCCTTGTGCAGCATTACTGCTGCACAAGATGGCTCTTTCAGTAACAAACGACGGGGGGGGGGGGGACAGGTTCCCTTACATTTAGGTTGTTGTGCCAGCGTGGCGGTCGCAGGACACATTGCCGGCTACACAGCTGGGGATCAGCTGACGTTACTGAAACCCAATAACACTGGGTCGTATGTTTTTACTGTGCAGCCTGCACTTCTGAGCCGCAACTGGCGGTGTTGGAGCCCAGGAATAGCAGTTCAGGTGGTAGAAAGATGAACACAGCAGGAGACCTGGATGACACCCAATTACTTAATCAGGCAGAGGAGTGGCAAATTCCTGCGAGATCCAGGCCTGGTTCATTTTCAGGAAAGTAAGCCGGTCAACGTTATCGGAGGATAGTCGCATGCGACGGTCTGTTAGTACACCACCTGCGGCACTAAAGACACGTTCCGATAAGACACTAGCCGCAGGGCAAGCCAGCACCTCCAATGCATACTGGCTTAGCTCTGGCCATGTATCCAGCTTAGAGACCCAAAACTTGAACGGGGAAGAGCCGTCTGGGAGTACAGTAAGAGGGCAAGCCATGTAGTCTGTCACCATCTGACGGAACCGTTGCCTCCTGCTGACTGGAGCCGCCGGTGATGGTGTAGACATTTGGGGCGGGCACACAAAAGTGTGCCAGAGTTGTGCCATACTGGGCTTGCCTTGGGCAGAGGCACTGCTTCTGCTCCCTCTTTGGGCAGAGCCTCCCCCACTGCCTCGACGCACTGAGCTGCTTTGTAAAGCACTAGCAGCACTCCTCTCAGTTGGACAGGAGAAGATGATGGAATTCACCAGTGTGTCGTGGTACTCCCGCAATTTACGCTCCCGGGTCAACGCAGGGATGAGGTTTTGGACGTTGTCCCGGTAGCGAGGATCGAGGAGGGTGAACACCCAATAATCAGGCATGTTGAGAATGTGGTCGATGCGGCGGTCGTTTCTCAGGCACTGCAGCATGAAATCCACCATGTGCTGCAGAGTGCCAACTGGCCCAGAAACGCTGTCCCCTGCTTGAGACATGATCTCTGCCCGCTCGTCATCACCCCACCCTCGCTGTACACACTGACCACTGGACAATTGTGTCGCTCCCTCCTCTGGACGGAGCTCTTCCTCCTCCATTGACTCCTCCTCATCCTCCTCACAAATTGGCCCCTGCGTACCCCTTTGTGAGGAACCACGTGGCGCTGACTCTCCAGAAGCTGATGGAAAAGGTGACTCCTCATCCTCCACCTCTTCCACCACATCATCCCTTAACCCTTGCAAAGTTTGCTGAAGCAGGCAGATAAGGGGGACAGTCATGCTGACTAGTGCATCATCTGCACTTGCCATCCGCGTGGAATAATCAAAAGGACGCAAAACCTGGCAGACGTCCTTCATAGTGGCCCACTCTGTGGTTGTGAAGTCTGATCGGCGCTGACTGCGACTTCTTTGCGCCTGATGCAGCTGGTACTCCATAACTGCTTGCTGCTGCTCACACAACCGCTCCAACATATGTAACGTGGAATTCCACCGGGTAGGTAGGTCACATATGATGCGGTGTTCCGGAAGGCGGAATCGGCGCTGCAGAGCAGCAATGCGGGATCTGGCCAAGCTGGAACGCCGCAAGTGAGCACACTCTAGGCGGACCTTGTGCAGCAGGGCATCAAGATCCGGATAGTCCCTCAGAAAACTCTGCACAACCAAATTGAGCACATGTGCCAGACATGGGATGTGAGTGAGGTTGCCAAGGGCCAAAGCTGCCACCAGATTTCGGCCATTGTCACACACTACCATGCCTGGCTGGAGATTCGCTGGCAGTAACCACACATCGCTCTCCTGCTTTATGGCATTCCAGAGCTCCTGCGCTGTGTGGCTTCGATGCCCCAATGAAACTAGTTTCAAGACGGCCTGCTGACGTTTGGCCACGGCTGTGCTCATGTCGGTCATAGGTAAACGTTCACGGGTCCATGTGGGGGTGGACTGTGACGGATCCTGCAGAGAGGAATCAGAGGAACTGGTGTAAGAGGAGGAGTCGATGCGTACAGACTGGATTCCTGCAATCCTTGGAGTGGGCAGGACACGTCCTGCGCCACTCGCACGATCTGTACCTGGCTCAACAACATTAACCCAATGGGCAGTGAGGGAAACATATCGCCCCTGTCCATGCTGACTGGTCCACGCATCGGTGGTGAGGTGGACCTTGCTACTGACGGCGTTCAGTAGCGCATGTTTTATGTTTGCCTCAACATGCCTGTGCAGGGCAGGGACAGCCTGCCTGCTGAAGTAAAAGCGGCTGGGCACCTTGTACTGTGGGACTGCCAATGCCATCAAGTCACGGAAGCTGTCAGTCTCCACCAGCCTGAACGAGAGCATTTCCAGGGACAACAGTTTGGCAATGCCTGCATTCAGAGCCTGTGCTCGGGGGTGGTTGGCCGAGAATGCCCGCCTTTTCTCCCATGCCTGTACTACCGATGGCTGTAGAGTAGACTGGGAGTGTGAGGATGACTGGGAAGGTGGTGCTGTGGGTGGAATTACACAAGGTCTCTGGGAGGAAGCCAAACCAGCTGTGCGTGAGCTGGAGGAAGAGGCAACACGAGCTGAAGAGGTGGTAGCTGCCGCTGTTGGTTGGCCTACATCTTCAGTGTGTTTCTGTAACTCCACCGTGTGCCTGGTCCGCACATGTTTCCACATATTTGTGGTATTGAGGTTGCTGACATTTTTCCCTCTTTTTACTTTATGATGACACAGCTTGCATTTGACAAAACAAATGTCATCTGCAACTGTGTCAAAAAAGGACCAGGCACTGCAAGTCTTGGGAGCGCCCTTTTTGGCTTTGGAAAGAGACAGGCTCCTAACGGGTGCCAAAGTGGAGGCTACAGGCTCCGCAGTCTTCCCCCTCCCTCTCCCTCTTTGGCCCGTAAGAGGAAGCTCTTCCTCTGAGCTGCTCCCACCACCTTCCTGTTCCTCACGCCACGATGGGTCAAGGACCTCATCATCTCCATTACCCTCTGCCACCAACTGCTCCTCCTGGGTAGTCTCAGCAGCACAGTACGCACGAGAAAGCGGCACCTGAGTTTCATCATCAGATGCGTACTGCGCTGTGGTCACCGGAGGCACTGGCCCACCTGCCTCTTCAGAGTCAGAGAGAAAAAGGTGTTGGGCATCACTGCACACTGCCTCTTCTTCCATTTCTCCAATGCTGCTTGGCTGGCCCCCTGTTTCCAAGCCAAGAGATTCAGAGAACATAAGTAGAGACGGCTCCTGTCCTGGGCTCTCTGACTGCCTGGCCAATTTGGCAGGTGGTGAAGAGACAGATGGCTGCTCTCCAGTGCTCTGTGCCTGAGAGGATGTGGCACTAACTGAAGTCGATGCCGAGGCGTTAGCTGCCATCCACCCGACAACGGCTTCAATTTGGTCTTCACGCAGCAGCGGTGCACGGCGCTCTCTGACAAAGCTGCGCATGAAGGACTGTTCCCTGCTGAAACTGAGTGACGACGAGTCACCGGCGCCCGCAGCAGGCACAGAATCACCACGTCCTCTCCCTGCTCCTCTCCCTGCTCCGCGCCCACGCCCACGTGCCTTACTCCCTGCCCTCTTCATCTTGGTTGACAGATAAAGATAAGCAGAAAAGTACTAAGGCCTTAGTGTGCTTATTCCTGTAATGCTCCTCCTAACAGGTGTAAGAAACACTAATGTTGTAAATTGTGGACTAAACTTTATTATTTTTCAAATGTGGCCTACACAAGTGTTAAGTTGTGTTTGGTGAACTTAACTTTTTTTTTGGTGCAGATCGGGCTACAGAGCTAGTTTAAATCACACGGAGACCGTGCAGACAGCCGTAAACGGCGCTGCAAGGCCAAAAAACCCTCCTCTAGGTTATCCTATATAGTGTTTTTCCACTATTTAGCTGGATACAAGTGGAAAGACACTAATAGGAATTTTTTTTTTCAAATTTTAAACTGGCTGCACTATTTGAAAAAAAGGAAATTGTTTTTCAAGGTATGAGGCAGTAACGCACCCTGAGCTGAATCCAACCGGCTATGGCTGCACACAGACTACAGGGCGAGCTGCGCTCACACAGAGACCGTGCAGACAGCCGTAAACGGCGCTGCAAGGCCCCAAAAAAACCCTCTAGGTTATCCTATGTAGTGTTTTTCCACAATTGAGCTGGAGACTGGTGGAAAGACACTAATAGGAATTTTTTTTTTTTCAAATTTTAAACAGGCTGCACTATTTCAAAAAAAGGAAAATTTTTTTCAAGGTATGAGCCAGTAACGAACCCTGAGCTGAATCCAACCGGCTATGGCTGCACACAGACTACAGGGCGAGCTGGGCTCACACGGAGACCGTGCAGACAGCCGTAAACGGCGCTGCAAGGCCAAAAAACCCTCCTCTAGGTTATCCTATATAGTGTTTTTCCACTATTTAGCTGGATACGAGTGGAAAGACACTTATAGGATTTTTTTTTTGTCAAATTTTAAACAGGCTGCACTATTTGAAAAAAAAGGAAAATTTTTCGCAAGGTATGAGCCAGTAACGAACCCTGAGCTGAATCCAACCGGCTATAGCTGCACACAGACTACAGGGCGAGCTGGGCTCACACGGAGACCGTGCAGACAGCCGTAAACGGCGCTGCAAGGCCAAAAAACCCTCCTCTAGGTTATCCTATATAGTGTTTTTCCACTATTTAGCTGGATACGAGTGGAAAGACACTAATAGGAATTTTTTTTTTCAAATTTTAAACAGGCTGCACTATTTGAAAAAAAGGAAAATTTTTCTCAAGGTATGAGCCAGTAACGAACCCTGAGCTGAATCCAACCGGCTATGGCTGCACACAGACTACAGGGCGAGCTGGGCTCACACGGAGACCGTGCAGACAGCCGTAAACGGCGCTGCAAGGCCCAAAAAAACCCCTCTAGGTTATCCTATGTAGTGTTTTTCCACAATAGAGCTGGAGACTGGTGGAAAAACACTAATAGGAAATTTGAGAAAAAATGTGCAGCAGGCTGCACTAAGAGCAAAAAAGAACAACTGTGTGAGGCAGTGTGAACCCCCCCTGAGCTGAATACAACCGGGTATATGGCTGCACACAGACTACAGAGTGAGCTGCACACACACACACACAGAGACCTTGCAGAACGCTGTTAAAACAGCGCTGCAAGGCAAGAGCAAGGTGAACAGTGAAGAACACACAGCGTTTTGCTAAATTAGCCTTTGGAAAGGAAAATAAAGCAATTAGCAAGCTCAACTGGCCCTCAGTTAGAACACAGCGTCCTGTCCCTAACTGAAATCACAGCAGAGTGAGCGCAAAATGGCGGCAGCGCTTTTTTATAGTGCAGAGTGACATCATTTCAGCAGCCAATCCCAGCCTTGCCAGTACTTACATGCCCACCATGCTAAACAGGATGTGCCCACACTTTCATTCATTCCTCATTGGCTGCTGCGTTCAATTTGAATTCTGGGAACTTCCGATTCCAGTATCCGATACGCGGGAAGTATCGGAATTCAGTATCGGAATTCCGATACCGCAAATATCGGCCGATACCCGATACTTGCGGTATCGGAATGCTCAACACTACCTGTAACCCAAAGGGGAAATAAATTACTGAAAACTTAGAACCATGGCAAAGGTCAGAGTTCAGACCAGATTTGGTTGCACGAGTATTTAAAATCAAACTCCAAGCCGTGCTTAACGAGATTTTGAAAAACACATTGTTAGGGGTCGAGTTCCCGCTTCTGCACAGGGGGAATCTCGAGCCACTTCCGCTGCGGTCTCCCATTCTTGTCCAGCCGCAGTGGAGCCTGCTCAGCAAGGACATCAGTCCCAGCGTCTTGCTCATTCTCACTCTGTTCTGAGAGTTAGTGCTGCTTCTCCAGTCTCTGCCATTAAAGTCAGTGCTGGTCAGCAGCGAGCGGACTTCTCTGGGACTAAGTCCTTGTCTGCATGTACTGAGCATGCCCAGCGTAAGGTCTCCCGTTGGAGATCGAGGGTCATGTGCTCAGGCTCTGCAGCACATTCCATTGGTCCTCTTGGCAGGTCCTAGAAGGGCAAAAGTGCTGTGGCCACTTCCTGTGCTGCTGCTATTTAAACTGCGCATGACCGCACGGCCATGCGCTAGTATTGTCTTACAATTGCTTATGTGTGTATGTTGTGAGTGCAAGTCGTCCTTGGAAACCCCTACCCTATTGAATGTCTGTTCGCGGAAGGTGTATGGCTGCTACCTAGCGCCCGACTTAGCCTACAGCACTAAACACACATCACAGCGTCCTGTAGCTGTGCCTGCCAGTACGGCGCCGTGCGCCTGCCTTGCGCTTTCCATACCCGAGTCTGGGTGGTTAGTGGCGTCCGTTAGTGCGGCATCGCTCGCACTCTTGTGCACTTAGATTTCTTAAGGTTCTCTACACACCCAGTTGCGGTGTTACGCCAGCAAGGGTCTAATCGGGCTCCAATCCCTTCTGGGGTGAAGTCCGCTGACCACTTGCTCGCGCACTAGTGCGGTACTGCGGTCCTGTGAATTAACAGGATCGCTTTCTTCACGCTGGGTGAGGTTTAACCCACGCGTGTATACTTTAGTGTACCGCCATATTGTCTGCAAATTGCTAGCAGCAGGTTCTCACCTGCACGGTGGACCCCGGACTGCGAACGCACCTTTATCATCTGTCTTGGTGCGTTCCGCCAGTCCTAACATAATACTAGCGCCAGGGTCTGGCTAGTAAAATGGCGGACGATCAGCGTTTACAGCGGTACATCCAGCAGCTGGAGGGAAGGTTGGCGGCTTTTGAGCGTTCAACCTCAGCTGTGGATGTTACTGCTGTCGCTGTTCAGGCTGCAAGTGTGGCTGCAGCTACCTTGTCCACTGCCGCTCCTGTACCGACGCTATCTCGCCTCCCGCTACCAGAGAAATTTTCTGGTGACAGTAAGTCCTGTAGGGGTTTCGTGAGTCAGTGCTCAATACATCTCGAGCTTCTGGCCTCTCGTTTCCCTACAGAGCGGGCTAAGGTGGGCTTTATAATTTCCTTATTGTCGGACAGGGCGTTGCAGTGGGCTACGCCGCTGTGGGAGCGTGGCGATCATGTGGTGCAGAGTGCTCCGTTATTCCTGAGCACTCTGAAACAGGTCTTTCTAGGACCTCGTGTCACCCATGACACGGCGCTCCAACTGTTGGCACTGACTCAGGGCTCGTCCTTGGTCAGCCTTTTTGCCGTCCATTTCCGCACTCTGGCATCTGAGCTGGAGTGGTCGGATAAAGCCCTTATCCCTATATTTTGGAGGGGGCTGGCTGACCACGTTAAGGACGCTCTGGCCACTAGGGAGATTCCCGCCACACTGGAGGAGTTAATAGCAGTATCTACTCGCATTGACCTCCGTTTTCACGAGCGGAGGTTAGAGCGAGCCCAGTGTAGGCAGAGGTTTCGGCTGGCTCCCACCTTCGCCAAACCTTTGGAATCTCCAGTTCAGGCTCCTGAGTTCCAGGAATCTAAGGTGGTGTCACGAGCGGGATCTAAGTCCCAGACTGCTCGTGCACTCCAGGGTTGCCATGTTTGCCAACAGTCAGGACATCTTGCCACCAGATGTCATCAGCGGTCGAGGAAACGTCAGCGTCTAGTGGTAGTAGGTGGAGGTGCACTAGACACTGCGACGTTTGCCTCCAAATTGTCCTTTAAGGGGACAATTACCTTTGGCTCATCCTCCCACTCGGTAGACCTCTGCGTGGATTCTGGGGCGGAGGGCAATTTTATGTCTTCTGCCTTCGCCCAACGTCACGCAATACCCCTGGTTATGCTATCCCAACCAGTAACGGTACGAGTGGTGAATGGGTCGACACTCCCCGCACAGATAACACATCAGACCATCCCTGTTACTCTGTCCCTGTCGCCATCCCATCAGGAGATTATTTCTCTGCTCGTCATTCCTGAGGGTATTGATGAGGTCCTGTTGGGGATACCTTGGCTACGGTACCACTCTCCTCACATCGAGTGGTCCTCAGGCAGAATTCTGGGATGGGGTGAATCATGTGGGGGTAGGTGTCACCGAGAGTGCGTTCAGGTTGCTACTACTGAGGTATCCGCAGATCTATCCTCTCTCCCCAAGCAATATTGGTCTTATGCAGACGTGTTCTCCAAGAAGGCGGCGGAGACCCTTCCGCCCCATCGCCCCTATGACTGTCCTATCGATCTCTTGCCTGGTGCTGAGCCTCCCCGGGGTCGAGTCTATCCATTATCTCTCCCGGAAACGGAGGCAATGTCTCAGTACATACAAGAGAATCTGGCAAGAGGGTTCATTAGGAAGTCAGTGTCACCTGCTGGGGCAGGGTTCTTCTTCGTGCAGAAGAAGAATGGAGAACTACGTCCATGCATAGACTACAGGGGTCTTAATGCTATCACAGTTAAGAACAAGTACCCTTTGCCGTTGATTTCTGAGCTTTTCGATAGGCTTCGGGGAGCTAGAGTGTTTACGAAACTAGATCTGCGGGGTGCTTACAACCTGATTCGCATCCGTGAGGGGGACGAGTGGAAAACGGCATTTAACACCAGAGATGGGCACTATGAGTATCTGGTGATGCCCTTCGGGCTCTGTAATGCACCTGCCGTTTTTCAAGACTTCGTCAATGACATCTTCCGGGATATGCTTTCCACCTCGGTTGTAGTCTATCTGGATGATATTCTCATCTTTTCTCCAGATATTGACTCCCACCGGAGAGATGTTGGCAGAGTCTTCGACCTCCTACGGGCAAACTCTCTTTACGCAAAGTTGGAGAAGTGTGTGTTTGAGCAGGAGTCCTTACCTTTCCTGGGCTATATCATCTCCGCCCAGGGATTGGCTATGGATCCTGCCAAACTACAGGCTGTGATGGACTGGCAAGAGCCCCATTCTCTTAAAGCGGTGCAGCGCTTTATGAGGTTCATAAACTATTACCGCCAGTTCATTCCCCACTTCTCAACTCTGGTAGCTCCCTTGGTAGCCCTCACCAAGAAGGGAGCGAATCCCAAATTGTGGTCGGAAGAGGTCTCCAAGGCCTTCACTTCTATTAAGTCCCACTTTGCTAGCGCTCCCATCTTACATCGTCCCGATGTGGATAAGCCATTCCTACTGGAGGTGGATGCCTCGTCCGTTGGTGCTGGAGCAGTCCTCTACCAAAAGGATGCTCAAGGTCGGAAGCATCCATGCTTCTTCTTCTCCAAGACCTTCACGCCAGCGGAAAGGAACTACTCCATCGGGGACAGGGAGTTGCTAGCAATGAAGTTGGCCTTTTCGGAGTGGAGACACCTTCTGGAAGGTGCGCGGTTTCCCTTCCAAGTTTACACGGACCACAAAAATTTGGTCTATTTGCAGACAGCCCAGCGGCTAAATTCTCGCCAGGCCAGATGGTCCCTGTTCTTCTCCCGGTTCCACTTTTCCCTTCATTATCTCGCCGGGGAGAAGAATATCCGTGCTGATGCTCTCTCTCGCTCCCTTATGTCAACTGAGGAGGAGGAAGAGGAGCCTCGGCTTATTGTCCCTTCCGAGAGCCTGAGAACCGTGGCGCCGGTTTCGCTAGAGTCTGTGCCTCCGGGCAAGACTTTTGTGCCCATTAATTTGCGACCGGAGGTTCTCTCTTGGGCTCATTCGTCCAGGGTGGGTGGACACTTTGGGACAAAGAGGACATCTGAGCTACTGGCGAGGACGTACTGGTGGCCGCATATGGTCCGGGATGTCAGGAATTATGTTCTGGCGTGTGTCTCCTGCGCCAAAAATAAATCTCCGCGTCAAAGGCCAGCTGGTTTGCTCTATCCCTTGCCGGTGGCAGATAGGCCCTGGGAGATGGTCGGGATGGACTTTGTTGTGGGTTTGCCCAAGTCTCGCGGCTGTACCATCATTTGGGTCATCACCGATCATTTCTCAAAAATGGTGCATTTGGTGCCGCTGCCGCGGTTACCTTCTGCACGGGCCTTGGCAGCGTTGTTCATTAGACATATCTTCCGCCTACATGGTATGCCAGACAAAATTGTCAGTGACCGGGGTCCCCAGTTTGCGTCTCGGTTCTGGAGAGAGCTCTGTCGTCTTCTCAGTATTGAGTTGAATCTCTCTTCCGCTTATCATCCCGAGACGAATGGGTTGGTAGAGAGGGCCAACCAGACCTTGGTCACATACCTGCGACATTTTGTTTCAGCCAGGCAGGATGACTGGGCATCCTTGCTATCATGGGCAGAGTTTGCACTGAACAACGCCGTAGCCGACTCCACTGGACAAACCCCATTCCTCCTCAACTATGGTCAGCATCCACGGGTACCTGTGCCTATGCCCGTGTCTTCCGCCGACTCCAGGGTGGCAGACTGGGCTGTGGAGGCACGGGATATTTGGGACCGCACTCAGGATGCCATTCGGGCCTCTAAGGAGAGAATGAGGTCCTCCGCTGATGCTCATCGGCGCCCCGCCCCGACCTTTGCTCCTGGCGACTTGGTGTGGCTCTCCGCCCGTAACATCAGGCTGCGAGTTGAGTCCACTAAATTTGCTCCTCGCTACTTGGGTCCATTCAAGGTCCTCGAGCAGGTTAATCCTGTGGTCTATCGTTTGGCCCTTCCGCCACGCCTGGGTATCACCGACACCTTTCATGTGTCCCTCTTGAAACCCGTGTATATGTCCCGCTTTTCCGAGTCATCTGCTGGGACATCGGGTTCGTCTACGGACGATTATGAGGTGAACGCTATTTTGGGGTGCAAGGTGGTGCGTGGTAAAAAATTTTATTTGGTGGACTGGAAGGGTTATGGCCCCGAGGACAGGTCCTGGGAGCCTGTTGAGCACATTCGGGCTCCGCAGCTCATTGCTGCCTTCGAACGTAGCGAGGCCCAAGGAAGGGGGGGCCCTAGGAGGGGGGGTAATGTTAGGGGTCGAGTTCCCGCTTCTGCACAGGGGGAATCTCGAGCCACTTCCGCTGCGGTCTCCCATTCTTGTCCAGCCGCAGTGGAGCCTGCTCAGCAAGGACGTCGGTCCCAGCGTCTTGCTCATTCTCACTCTGTTCTGAGAGTTAGTGCTGCTTCTCCAGTCTCTGCCATTAAAGTCAGTGCTGGTCAGCAGCGAGCGGACTTCTCTGGGACTAAGTCCTTGTCTGCATGTACTGAGCATGCCCAGCGTAAGGTCTCCCGTTGGAGATCGAGGGTCATGTGCTCAGGCTCTGCAGCACATTCCATTGGTCCTCTTGGCAGGTCCTAGAAGGGCAAAAGTGCTGTGGCCACTTCCTGTGCTGCTGCTATTTAAACTGCGCATGACCGCACGGCCATGCGCTAGTATTGTCTTACAATTGCTTATGTGTGTATGTTGTGAGTGCAAGTCGTCCTTGGAAACCCCTACCCTATTGAATGTCTGTTCGCGGAAGGTGTATGGCTGCTACCTAGCGCCCGACTTAGCCTACAGCACTAAACACACATCACAGCGTCCTGTAGCTGTGCCTGCCAGTACGGCGCCGTGCGCCTGCCTTGCGCTTTCCATACCCGAGTCTGGGTGGTTAGTGGCGTCCGTTAGTGCGGCATCGCTCGCACTCTTGTGCACTTAGATTTCTTAAGGTTCTCTACACACCCAGTTGCGGTGTTACGCCAGCAAGGGTCTAATCGGGCTCCAATCCCTTCTGGGGTTAAGTCCGCTGACCACTTGCTCGCGCACTAGTGCGGTACTGCGGTCCTGTGAATTAACAGGATCGCTTTCTTCACGCTGGGTGAGGTTTAACCCACGCGTGTATACTTTAGTGTACCGCCATATTGTCTGCAAATTGCTAGCAGCAGGTTCTCACCTGCACGGTGGACCCCGGACTGCGAACGCACCTTTATCATCTGTCTTGGTGCGTTCCGCCAGTCCTAACACACATTTTTGGCCGTGAGATTGCCTATGTGCATGTAATAGAATTTCAAAAGCGTGGACTACCACATGCTCACATGCTCTTAATCCTCGAAGAGGAAGATAAACCGAGGGACAAAGAAATAATTGACGAATTGGTCTCTGCTGAAATCCCAAATGAGACAGAAAATCCAAAACTGCATGAGGCAGTGATGAAGCACATGATTCATGGCCCATGTGGCGAAGATCAACCTGGTGCTATATGCATGACAGATGGTCAATGCACAAAAAAAATTCCCAAAGAAATTTAATACAGAGATAAACCCCAATGTTGATGGTTATCCACAGTACCGTCAACACAATACTGGGAAAACCAGACGAGGAACGCGAGAAATCGACAATAGGTGGGTAGTTCCATACAACCCTTATTTATTACTCAAGTACAATTGCCATTTCAATGTTGAGATATGTGCTTCAATAAAAAGTGTTAAATATCTTTTCAAATATGTATACAAAGGACATGACTGTGCCAATATCAAGTTTGATACATTAAACTGGAATAAACCAGCCATGTACCTAGATTCTCGGTATATAAGCACCCCTCAGGGCATGTGGAGAATCAGAAAAAATAAAATGCATGATGCTTCACATACAATTAAAAGGCTTGCTGTTCACCTTGAAAACATGAAGCAAGTGTTTTTCGAAGATGGTAATGTGGATATGGTTATTTCAGAATCAAAAGCCTCTACTCTGCAGGCTTATTTTGAGCTAAACAGACTTGACGCTTCTGCCCGCCAGTATTTGTACAGTGAAATCCCTGAACACTATGTCTGGGATAGAAAAGCTGTACTAGACGGATGGAAAAAATGACGGGCTCAATTTGGGAAAACAATTGCCCAAATGTATACAGTCTTTTTAACAGATGGTGAGCTGTATTACCTAAGACTCCTTTTACTTCACGTAAGAGGAGCAAAGTCTTATGCTGACTTAAGGACTGTGAATGGAGTTGTACATGACACGTATAAAAATGCGTTCATTGATCTTCATCTTTTGAAAGACGATTCCCAATGGGAAGACGGTATAATGGATGCAATCGCTTTTCAAATGCCGTACCAACTTCGTGAATTATTTGCTATAATTTGTGTATATGGGGAACCAGCTAAACTATTGGCATTATGGCAAAAATATAAAACCGAATTTATGGAGGATTACATCAGGTGGTATACTCCAGAAATTGCTGAGCAACTGGCTCTTCATGATATTAATGAAGTGCTCTTAAGCAATAAAAAGTCCTGTGCTGACTACGGATTGCCAACTCTAGTAAATGTTCCAGATGAAATACTGGACCAACTGAATTATGATGTAATAAAGCAGGAGGCTGAGCAATTGAAAGATATGCTTAATGAAGCTCAGAAATCAGCTTTCGATGCAATTATGCAAGCAGTCAATGTTGCATCACAGCCAGACGACTCTAGCTCTCACCTATTTTTTTCTGGACGGCCCAGGAGGCAGTTGTAGGGATTCGGAGAAGAATCCGAAAGTGGACCCTCTGGGTCGTGACTCTACAGCCCCCGAGGACGAGTGGACCAGATGTAACCACCCCCTATACAGGGAGCGTTAGGAGCAGGTCCAAGAGGGAATGGAGACACAACAGCTAGAGCCAAAGGGGCGACCAAAAACAAAAGAGGAAGATGGAGGACTGACAAACGGAAAACTGGAACAGACTGGGGAGGTAGATATATATGGGATCACTGGAGAAGAACAAGGAAACCACGGAGCTGCAAGAAAACAAAAGAGGGAACTAAGGAACAGGGATAACAGGAAGGGAAAAAACAGAACGCGGGACTAGAGAAAGGAACAGATAATGCGGAGACACAAAAGGGACCGGAGCACTGGGCAAAGGCGGAGACACAGAGCGGGTAAAGCTGGAACCAAGAACAGACTCAGCAGGAACACAGAGAGGACAAGGAACAGCTAGCGAGGAGAAGTAGTACAGAGAGCGAGGGAGCCTAGGACATAGGAACGCAGAAACTAAGCTGAGTATCCTACAAAGCAAAGGCGTCTTACCTGGGAAGACGCCGGGAAGAAATACCCGATGGGCGCCGCCATGTTGGGGCGGAGCCATCGGGTCGCGACCTCCCAGGAGGCAGTGCAGCGCAGAAGACGCGACTGCGCATGCGCGGAAGAACAGAAGGCCACGACCCAGAGAAGGGAGAAGCAGAGCGGCGCGGAGCAGAGTCGGGAGTGCGCCGAGGGACAGAAGAAGACAAGTAAGTATGTCTGGTTGTAACAGTACCCCCCTCCTTACTCCCCTTCTTTTTAAGGCTGGAGAGAAATCTCTTCATGATAAGAGGAGCATTGATGTTCTCACGGGGCTCCCAGGATCTCTCCTCAGGACCAAATCCCTCCCAATCAATCAAAAAATAGGTCCTCCCCCTAACAACCTTTTTGGCAAGGATATCTTTAACAATAAAAATACCATCAGAAGTACTGTAACGGAGTAACGGAGAGTGAGAGGTGGAAGAGTGAAAGTGATTGAACACAGCGGGTTTGAGAAGAGACACATGGAAAGCATTAGGAATACGTAAAGAAGCAGGTAGTTTCAACTTGTAGGAAACATCATTGATGCGACTTAAGATAGGGAAAGGACCAATGTAGCGGGACCCAGTTTGTGAGAGGGAATCTTAAGCCTGATATAACGAGAAGAAAGCCAAACTCTATCGCCAGGAACATATGGAGGAGCATCTAAACGCTTCTTATCAGCAAACCTCTTCATATTACTGCCAGCTTTTTCAAGGGCCTCTTTGGTCTCGCGCCAAACCTTAGAGAACTCCTGGGACAAGAAATCCGCCGCTGGTACCCCCGAGGTGAGAGAAACAGGAAGAGGAATGCCCGGATGTTGCCCAAAGACCACAAAGAAGGGAGATTTGGAAGAAGACTTCCTGGGAAGATTATTATACGAAAACTCTGCCCAAGGGAGATGAGAAACCCAGTCATCCTGATGAGCATTGGAAAAATGCCGCAGGTAAGTAGTCAGAACTTGATTAACTCGCTCCACTTGGCCGTTAGATTTTGGATGATACACGGAAGAGAAATCAAGGTTAATCTTCAATAGTTTGCAGAGAGCCCTCCAAAAATGTGAGGTAAATTGAACTCCACGGTCGGAGACTATATGTTGTGGGAAGCCATGAAGACGAAAGACTTGATGTAAAAAGATTTTCGCCAACTCTGGAGCGGAAGGCAGACCAGGCAAAGCTACGAAGTGAGCCATCTTGGAAAACCGATCCACGATAACTAAGATGACAGAGCAATCCGAGGAACGAGGCAGATCGGTGATGAAGTCCATGGCGATATGGCTCCAAGGAATGGAAGGAACTGGCAAAGGATGCAGGAGACCGGATGGAAGTTGCCTGGGAACTTTATTCTTGGCACAAGAAGAACAAGAAGCAATGAATTCGGAGACGTCTTGACGGAGGGATGGCCACCAATAGTGCCGAGAGATAAGGGAGAATGTCTTCTTGACTCCTACATGTCCTGCAAACTTGGAGGAGTGACCCCAACGTAAAACTCTCTCTTTGTCTTGACTCGACACAAGAGTTTTGCCAGGAGGCGCTGGAACCACTCTAAGAGGAGCAAGGGAGACGATTCTTGCAGGATCAATGATGTGGGCCGGAGAGTCCTCTGTGTCCAAAGGCTGAAAGGATCTTGAGAGGGCATCCGCCTTGACATTCTTATTTCCGGGTCAGAGATGAAGTTCGAAATCAAATCGTCCAAAGAATAAAGACCACCTAGAAAAAATGTGCAGCAGGCTGCACTATTAGCAAAAAAGGACAATGGATAGAATAGTATGAGGCAGTGTGAACCCCCCTGAGCTGAATACAACCGGCTATGGCTGCACACAGACTACAGAGTGAGCTGCACACACACACAAAGAGACCTTGCAGAACGCTGTTAAAACAGCGCTGCAAGGCAAGAGCAAGGTGAACACACAGCGGTTGCTAAATTAGCCTGGGAAAAGCGCAATGAAGCAATTCGCTGTCTCAACTGGCCCTCAGTTAGAACACAGCGTCCTGTCCCTAACTGAAATCACAGCAGAGTGAGCGCAAAATGGCGGCAGCGTTTTTTATAGTGCATCATGACATCATTTCAGCAGCCAATCACAGCCTTGCCAGTAGTTACATGCCCACCATGCTGAACAGGATGTGCCGACACTTGCAATCATTCCTCATTGGCAGAATTCATGCAGTTTGAATTCTGGGGCCTGGACACTTCCGATTCCGGTATCCGATATGCGGTAAATATCGGAACTCGGTATCAGAATTCCGATACCGCAAATACGATACTTGCGGTATCGGAATGCTCAACACTAGTCACTAACAGCTCTGGAGTCTGCTGCATATTTATCCACCTTAGATTTAACAAGTGGGTACTGGCAAGTGCCTATGTTGGAGGAAGATCATGAGAAAATGGCGTTTACCTCCCCAATGGGCCTCTTTGAATTTAATGACATGCCTTTCGGACTCTGCAATGCCCCAGGAACTTTTCAAAGACTAATGGAACATTGTTTGGGCCACAAAAACTTTGAGACTGTTTTGCTTTATATAGACTGTCATAGTCTACTCAAAATCTTATGAGGACCACTTACAGCACTTGGTAGAAGTTCTGCAGATTCTCATCAAACACGGCCTCAAAGTCAAACCTTCAAAGTGTCACTTTAGTGCAGACCCAAGTGCGTTATCTAGAACATGTTGTGAGTGCTGAAGGAGTGAGACCTGATCTGGACAAGACCGCTGTGGTCATGGATTGGCCCACACCTACTACCTTAAAGGAAGTCCAGAGTTTCTTGGGATTTACGGGCTACTATAGACGCTTTATACCTAACTATGCCCAAATCGCTGCACTATTGCAAGAACTTTTACGTGGTCACCCAAAAAAGGAAGATAAAAGATCTATTATTAGTCATTGGACAAAAGAGCAGAAAGTTGCCTTCCAACATCTCAAGAAAAAAAAACTTACCAGCAAGCCTTTATGTCTTTACACTGACACCAGTCTAAAGGGACTAGGAGCAGTCCTATGCCAGAAGCAAGATGGAAAAAAGCGAGTAATCGCTTTTGCTAGCAGATCTCTTAAAGGAGCTGAACGGAATGATCAAAATTACAGTTCTTTTCAACTACAGTTTCTCGCTCTCGTGTGGGCCGTTACAGAGCAATTCAAGGACTACCTAGCTGCCTCTCCATTTATCTCCTACACTGACAACAATCCTCTTGCTCATTTGAGCACAGCTCGATTGGGAGCTTTAGAGCAGAGATGGGCCTCAAGACTAGCTAACTACGATTTTATCATCAAGTATCGTGCTGGGAAGTCCAATGAAAATGCCGATGCATTTTCCCAATTACCAACCTCTTCAGATCCCCTGCGAGATGAAGATCACTGGGAGGAAGTGGAGATGCCGAACTTTCACGCCCGATTTGCTCAACAAAATGTGCCCAGTGCCCTTTGGCAGGAGACTTCTGCCTCCCAGTCCCAGGGACCTAGTTCAGACCCTCCACTAAAGGAAACTAGATGCATACAAGTACAGACTGAAAGTAGAGTTATTGCAGAAATTTCGGAATTCCTAATCACGGGGAAACCTCCTGGTAGAATTTGCAGAGGCGATGCTGACCCTGAATTAATTTGTCGTGGAGACAGCGAAAGCGGTTCTTTGTGAAGAAAGGGTTGCTGTATCGCAGTAGCATAGATCCCATCACAGGTAGTAGTCTGTTATGAACTGGTGGTTTAGGAGCAACATGGGACGAGCTCTGAAGGAGGTGGTACCTGTACTGACCGCAGTCCCTAAGCTCAACACAACACTAGAAGTAGCCGTGGGATGCTCCTATCACTCCCTAGGCACCTCGTCACAGCCTGAGAACTAACTACCCCTAAAGATAGAAACAGGAAAACTATCTTGCCTCAGAGAAAATCCCCAAAGGATAGATAGCCCCCACAAGTAATGACTGTGAGTGGAGAGGGAAAAGACATACACAGAATGAAACCAGGATGTAGCACAGGAGGCCAGTCTAGCTAGATAGATAGGACAGGATAGAATACTGTGCGGTCAGTATTAAAACCTACAAAAATCCACACAGAGTTTACAAAAATCTCCACACCTGACTAAAGGTGTGGAGGGTAAATCTGCTTCCCAGAGCTTCCAGCTAAACAGAATTAATCAATACTAACAAGCTGGACAAAACATAGAATGAACAGAATGAAAAAGTCCACAACATGTGGACAGAAAAGAGCAAAGCAAGGACTTAACTTTGCAGGACTGGTCAGGATAACAGGGAAATCCAAGAGAGATGTGAATCCAACCAGGAACCATTGACAAGTGGCACTGGCTGAAGGGAAAAGCCAGGCATAAATAGCCAAGCAGAAAGACAATCAGTGGAAGCAGCTGCAGACTGCTAAATCCAACGAGCAGCCATACCACTTAAAACCACCGGAGGGAGCCCAAGAGCAGAACTCACAAAAGTGCCACTTACAACCACCGGAGGGAGCCCAAGAGCGGAATTCACAACAGTACCCCCTCCTTGAGGAGGGGTCACCGAACCCTCACCAGAGCCCCCAGGCCGATCAGGACGAGCCAAGTGAAAAGCACGAACCAAATCGGCGGCATGGACATCGGAGGCAACAACCCAAGAATTATCCTCCTGGCCATAACCCTTCCACTTGACAAGATACTGAAGCCTCCGCCTCGAAAAACGAGAATCCAAAATTTTCTCAACCTCATATTCCAACTCTCCCTCAACCAACACCGGGGCAGGAGGATCAACCGAGGGAACAACGGGCACCACATATCTCCGCAACAAAGATCTATGGAAAACATTCTGAATGGCAAAAGAGGCTGGAAGAGCCAAACGAAAAGACACAGGATTGATAATTTCAGATATCTTATAAGGACCAATAAACCGAGGCTTAAACTTAGGGGAAGAAACCTTCATAGGAACATGACGAGAAGACAACCAAACCAAATCCCCCACACGAAGCCGGGGACCAACACACCGACGGTGGTTAGCAAAACGTTGAGCCTTTTCCTGAGACAACGTCAAATTGTCCACCACATGAGTCCAAATCTGCTGCAGCCTGTCCACCACAGAATCCACACCAGGACAATCAGAAGGCTCAACCTGCCCCGAAGAAAAACGAGGATGAAAACCAAAATTACAAAAGAAAGATGAAACCAAAGTAGCCGAACTAGCCCTATTATTAAGGGCAAACTCGGCCAACGGCAAGAAAGCCACCCAATCATCCTGATCAGCAGACACAAAGCATCTCAAATAGGTTTCCAAGGTCTGATTAGTTCGCTCAGTTTGGCCATTAGTCTGAGGATGAAACGCCGAAGAAAAAGACAAATCAATGCCCATCCTAGCACAAAAGGCCCGCCAAAACCTAGAGACAAACTGAGAACCTCTGTCAGACACAATATTCTCCGGAATGCCATGCAAACGAACCACATGCTGAAAAAACAATGGAACCAAATCTGAGGAGGAAGGCAACTTAGGCAAACGTACCAGATGGACCATTTTAGATAACCGGTCACAAACAACCCAGATAACAGACATCTTCTGGGAAACAGGAAGATCCGAAATAAAATCCATGGAAATATGCGTCCCGCAGGCGAAAACTTTCTGGAAAAAAAAGCACACGGTTTCATCAAAGAACCATCAGAATCCAACTGAGACAAAACGGCCCCTGCCCCAATCTCAGAAGCGTCAACCTCAACCTGAAAAGGTAGAGAAACATCCGGCTGACGCAACACAGGGGCAGAAGTAAATCGGCGTTTAAGCTCCCGAAAGGCCTCAACAGCCGCAGAGGACCAATTCTCCACATCAGCGCCTTTCTTAGTCAAATCAGTAAGGGGCTTAACCACACTGGAAAAGTTGGCAATGAAACGGCGATAGAAATTAGCAAAGCCCAAAATTTTTTGAAGGCTCTTCACAGATGTGGGTTGAATCCAGTCATGAATAGCTTGGACCTTAACAGGATCCATTTCCATAGACGAGGGAGAAAAAATAAAACCCAAAAAAGAGACCTTCTGAACTCCGAATAGGCACTTAGACCCTCTCACAAATAAAGCATTATCACGAAGGATCTTGAATACCATCCTGACCTGCTTCACATGAGACTCCCAATCATCGGAAAAAATCAAAATATCATCCAAATATACAACCATGAATTTATCAAGATAATTGCGGAAAATATCATGCATAAAAGATTGGAACACAGATGGAGCATTAGAGAGCCCGAATGGCATCGCGAGGTATTCAAAATGGCCTTCGGGCGTATTAAATGCAGTTTTCCATTCGTCACCCTGTTTAATACGAACAAGATTATATGCCCCTCGGAGGTCAATCTTAGTAAACCAACTAGCCCCCTTAATCTGAGCAAACAAATCAGAAAGCAAAGGCAGGGGGTATTGGAATTTGACCGTGATCTTATTAAGAAAACGATAATCTATACAGGGTTTCAAGGAGCCATCCTTCTTAGCAACAAAAAAGAAACTCGCTCCCAATGGTGACGAAGACGGCCGAATATGCCCCTTCTCCAAAGATTCCTAAACATAACTCCGCATGGCGGCATACTCTGGCACAGACATATTGAAAAGTCGGCCCTTAGGGAATTTACAACCTGGAATCAAGTTAACCCCTTACCGGCATCGGACGTACTATACCGTCCGATGCCGGCTTCCCTGCTTTGATGCAGGGCTCCGCGGTGAGCCCGCATCAAAGCCGGGACATGTCAGCTGTTTTGAACAGCTGACATGTGCCCGTAATAGGCGCGGGCAGAATCGCGATCTGCCCGCACCTATTAACTAGTTAAATGCCGCTGTCAAACGCAGACAGCGGCATTTAACTACCGCTTCCGGCCGGGCGGCCGGAAATGACGTCATCGCCGACCCCCGTCACATGATCGGGGGTCGGCGATGCTTGTATATTGTAACCATGGAGGTCCTTGAGACCTCTATGGTTACTGATGACCGGTGGCTGTGAGCGCCACCCTGTGGTCGGCGCTCACAGCACACCTGCAATTCTGCTACATAGCAGCGATCAGCAGATCGCTGCTATGTAGCAGAGCCGATCGCGTTGTGCCTGCTTCTAGCCTCCCATGGAGGCTATTGAAGCATGGCAAAAGTTAAAAAAAAAAGTTTTAAAAAATGTGAAAAAAATAAAAAAAACATAAAAGTTTAAATCACCCCCCTTTCGCCCCAATCAAAATAAATCAATAAAAAAAATATCAAATCTACGCATATTTGGTATCGCCGCGCTCAGAATCGCCCGATCTATCAATTAAAAAAAAGTATTAACCTGATCGCTAAACAGCGTAGCGGGAAAAAAATTCGAAACGCCAGAATTACGTTTTTTTGGTCGCCGTGACATTGCATTAAAATGCAATAACGGGCGATCAAAAGAACGTATCTGCACCGAAATGCTATCATTAAAAACATCATCTCGGCACGCAAAAAATAGGCCCTCAACCGACCCCAGATCACGAAAAATGGAGACGCTACGGGTATCGGAAAATGGCGCAATTTTTTTTTTTTTTTTTAGCAAAGTTTGGAATTTTTTTTCACCACTTAGATAAAAAATAACCTAGTCATGTTAGGTGTCTATGAACTCGTACTGACCTGGAGAATCATAATGGCAGGTCAGTTTTAGCATTTAGTGAACCTAGCAAAAAAGCCAAACAAAAAACCAATGTGGGATTGCACTTTTTTTGCAATTTCACCGCACTTGGAATTTTTTTCCCGTTTTCTAGTCAACGACATGCTAAAACCAATGATGTTGTTCAAAAGTACAACTCGTCCCGCAAAAAATAAGCCCTCACATGGCCAAATTGACGGAAAAATAAAAAAGTTATGGCTCTGGGAAGGAGGGGAGCGAAAAACGAACACGGAAAAACGAAAAATCCCCTGGTCATGAAGGGGTTAATAGCACAATCACAGTCCCTATGTGGAGGAAGGGAACTGGACTTGGGCTCATCAAATACATCCTGGAAATCCGACAAAAACTCAGGGACCTCAGAAGAGGGGGAGGAGGAAATTGACATCAAAGGAACGTCACTATGTACCCCTTGACAACCCCAACTAGTCACAGACATAGATTTCCAATCCAGCACCGGATTATGTTCCTGTAACGATGGAAAACCCAGTACAACCACATCATGCAGGTTATGCAACACCAGAAAACGGCAATCTTCCTGATGTGCTGGAGCCATGTACATGGTCATCTGTGTCCAGTACTGAGGTTTATCCTTGGCCAATGGTGTAGCATCAATGCCCCTCAAAGGAATAGGGCTCTGCAAAGGCTGCAAGGAAAAACCACAGCGCCTGGCGAATTCCAAGTCCATTAAGTTCAGGGCAGCGCCTGAATCCACAAATGCCATGACAGAAAAGGACGACAATGAGCAAGTCAGGGTCACAGATAAAAGAAATTTAGGCTGTACAGTACTGATGGTAACAAACCTAGCGGCCATCCTAGTACGCTTAGGGCAATCAGAAATAACATGAGCAGAATCACCACAGTAAAAACACAGCCTATTCTGACGTCTGAATTCCTGCCGTTCTGTTCTAGTCAAAATCCTATCACATTGCATAGGCTCAGGACTCTGCCCAGAGGACACTGCCATATGGTGCACAGCTTTGCGCTCGCGCAGACGCCGATCAATCTGAATGTCTAGAGACATAGATTCGCTCAAACCAGCAGGCGTAGGGAAGCCCACCATAACATCTTTAAGGGCTTCAGAAAGACCTTTTCTGAAAATAGCAGCCAGAGCATCCTCATTCCATTTAGTGAGCACAGACCATTTCCTAAATTTCTGGCAGTATAATTCTGCAGCTTCCTTGAAGTAGACCTCAGAAAATATATAAAACCACTATTTATTGCTTAAAATCAAGGCGACGAACCCAACCCATAGTGACCAATAGACAAAACAAACCAAAAATACAAAACGTGCTATAAAAACACCATTGAACTAATGGGGAAGGCTATATTTGTTGTAGGGCACACTAGGGCCCCTAGGGACAGTCATCGTGGAGCGGGGGCGCCAGTACATTTCCCCCTAGGGTGTCTACCTCCGCAGCCAGGTAGGGGTGCATCTAGATGACCTGGCTAGGGTAATATAGCCTTCCCCATTAGTTCAATGGTGTTTTTATAGAACGTTTTGTATTTTTGGTTTGTTTTGTCTATTGGTCACTATGGGTTGGGTTCGTCGCCTTGATTTTAAGCAATAAATAGTGGTTTTATATATTTTCTGAGGTCTACTTTATGATTTAAGCTGTATGCACCTCGTGCCGATATAATTCTTTGAGAGTATTAGCTTCCTGACCTTGACACAGGGCCAACAGGGTTTTTTCTGCATGATCCACAGAATTAGGTTCGTCATATAGTAATCCCAGCGCTTGAAAAAATGCGTCTACATTCAGCAATGCCGGATCCCCTGATTCAAGGGAGAATGCCCAGTTCTGAGGGTCACCACACAGCAAGGATATGATGATTTTAACTTGCTGAATGGGATCACCAGAAGAACGGGGTTTCAAAGCAAAAAACAATTTGCAGTTATTTTTAAAGTTCAAAAACTTGGATCTGTCCCCAAAAAACAAATCAGGAGTAGGAATTTTAGGCTCCAAAGCCGGAGTCTGGACAACATAATCTTGGATACTCTATACTCTTGCAGCAAGTTGATCCACACGAGAAAATAAACCCTGAACATCCATGCCAGAGCATAAATCCTGAACCACCCAGAGATCAAGAGGAAAAAAAAGACAAAACAGAGCACAGAAAAAAAAAATGGCTCAATTTTTTTCCCCCTTCTTTTGAGATGCATTTAATTCATTTTTGGCCACTTGTACTGTTATGAACTGGTGGTTTAGGAGCAACATGGGACGAGCTCTGAAGGAGGTGGTACCTGTACTCACCGCAGTCCCTAAGCTCAACACAACACTAGAAGTAGCCGTGGGATGCTCCTGTCACTCCCTAGGCACCTCATCACAGCCTGAGAACTAACTACCCCTAAAGATAGAAACAGGAAAACTATCTTGCCTCAGAGAAAATCCCCAAAGGATAGATAGCCCCCCACAAGTAATGACTGTGAGTGGAGAGGGAAAAGACATACACAGAATGAAACCAGGATGTAGCACAGGAGGCCAGTCTAGCTAGATAGATAGGACAGGATAGAATACTGTGCGGTCAGTATTAAAACCTACAAAAATCCACACAGAGTTTACAAAAATCTCCACACCTGACTAAAGGTGTGGAGGGTAAATCTGCTTCCCAGAGCTTCCAGCTAAACAGAATTAATCAATACTAACAAGCTGGACAAAACATATAATGAACAGAACGAAAAAGTCCACAACATGTGGACAGAAAAGAGCAAAGCAAGGACTTAACTTTGCAGGACTGGTCAGGATATCAGGGAAATCCAAGAGAGATGTGAATCCAACCAGGAACCATTGACAAGTGGCACTGGCTGAAGGGAAAAGCCAGGCATAAATAGCCGAGCAGAAAGACAATCAGTGGAAGCAGCTGCAGACTGCTAAATCCAAGGAGCAGCCATACCACTTAAAACCACCGGAGGGAGCCCAAGAGCAGAACTCACAAAAGTGCCACTTACAACCACCGGAGGGAGCCCAAGAGCGGAATTCACAACAGTAGTCTCCATCAAATTGTGATCCCAAGGAGAAATGTAGACATGGTTCTCACCGCCTATCATAATCAGTTTGGTCACTTTGGAGTGCAAAAGACAGAAGCCACAGTCCGTAGGCGATTTTATTGGATTGGCATGAGGGAAGACATTGAGTAATGGTGCCAGGAATGTCACACATGTGTGACTAGGAAAACTGTGGATGCTGATCAGAAAGCACCACTGCATCCGATTGTGAGTCAACATCCACTAGAAATGGTAGCCATTGATCATCTGAAGGTAGAGCCCAGCAGGAAAGGCCATAGCTGTGTCTTAACCATCATCGATCACTTCAGCAAATTTGTAGTGGCCGTCCCTGTGAAGGATTTAACTGCCCAGACTACCGCTTCTATCCTCTTGAAGACATTCTGGTTACTTTATGGATGCCCGAAGAAGATTTTGACCGATCGAGGCTCCGCTTTTGAATCACAACTCTTCCAAGAATCGTGCAAATACTACAATTGTCAGAAGCTCAGGACTACGGCATATCACCCGCAGTGCAATGGGCTTTGCGAGAAGATGAATCAAACCACCCTGAACTTGCTAAGAGCTATTCCAGCTCACAGAAAGGCTGACTGGCCAACACTACTTCCAGAGCTCATCTATGTGTATAATACCCTGCAATGTTCCACGGGTTACATCCCATATTATCTGATGTTTGGATGCCAAGGTAAACTACCCGATGACTTTGCCCTAGGAGTGACTGTCTCTGATGAAATCAATCCTCTGCCTGCTACTGAGTGGGTGAGCGATCATCAAAGACGCCTTGTGGAAGACCAAAAATTTGTGGATATCCGTATGGAAGAAGCTCACAAAAGACAACAACATGATTTTGATAAACAAGCAAAAGCTACACCTTTGCGTGAAGGTGATAAGAACTGGTTGAGAAAAAATCATCGTATAGGAAAGCTTGATACACAATGGGAGAGACAGCCTATCCCATACCCAGGGAATGACATTTATTGTATCCAGCGAGATACTCAACAACCCAAGGTTGTTCACACGAAATGACTAAAACTCTGTAGGTCGGAATGCCTCCATCCTGATTCAACACCTGTGGACGAGTTATTTGAGGGTGAACCTTTTCTGGAGTCCAAAAGATCCCACAGTGCATCTTCTCCAGAATTCGATATCAATGACTGGTTATCTTGGTGGTTTGGTCCTGTGATGCCTGTCTGTGGACAAAGTCAGATGACTCCTAATCAAGAGTTGTCATTTTCAAGAACAACTAATCTCAGAACTGACCCTGCAGAGATATATCCTGGCCCTATGGAGGAATTCACTCTGGTTCGACGCTCTCAAAGGAACAACAAAGTTCAGTTACCAGCTAGATATCTGGACTAAAACTTGTAGAATGAACTGTACATTTTTTCCTACTGTTTTTTCATCCCCTGTTAAGCACAGAGACTATTACGAAGAGAGTTATAAGTGACACTCATCGATGCTATCTCCTGGGAAGACAGGACTCAGAGATAGCCACAGACTCCCAGGAATGCAGGGCAAGTGAGACTGGAGATAAATTGCTTCAGGCCTGACAAGACTTGAATCACCTGACTGCTGGAGTGCGTGGCCTAAGCTCCAGGGAGCTAGAAGCTGAAAACTCCTAGAAAGGCAACTAAAGAATATAGCTACCAAGGGGCACAGACAGAGACATAAACAGATCAGACCGGGTCAGAGCACGGGATAGCGTAACGGTACCAAGGGACTAGACAGAAAGGATAGTAGGGGCCAAGCAGAGGTCAATACCAAACGGACAGAGAAAGTACAGAGACGGAATCCAACAAACAGTATCCAGAGAACAGACCGAGTCAAGAAGCCAAGGAATCAAGCAAACCAGCCCACGGCACAAAACACACGCAGGGGTCAACACACTTAGCGAAGGGCGGAAGTATCACTGACAAAGGAAACTCCCAGATGGAGGCTTTAAAGGGAACCTGTCACCCCGTTTTTTGAGATTGAGATATAAATACTGTTAAATAGGGCCTGCGCTGTGCGTTACTATAGTGTATGTAGTGTACCCTGATTCCCCATGTATGCCGAGAAATACATTACCAAAGTCGGCGTTTTCGCCTGTCAATCAGGCTGGTCTGGTCAGGTGGGCGTGTTCACAGCGTTCTTTTCTTCCCCAGGTTTCCGTTGGTGGCGTAGTGGTGTGCGCATGTCCAAGGTCCGGATTCCCTGTGCCCACGTGAAGACACAGCGCGCGATCTGCGCTGTCATTCCTTTCATCGGTGCGGGCGGCCATCTTCCTGGGGCCGCGCGTGCGCAGATGTAGTGCTCTGCTGCACGGGGCTTCAGGAAAATGGCCGCGGGATGCCGCGCGTGCGCAGAAGAGATCGCGGCGGCCATTTTCCCAAAGCCGAGTTTGCATCTCGGCTTTGGGAAAATGGCCGCCGCGATCTCTTCTGCGCACGCGCGGCATCCCGCGGCCATTTTCCTGAAGCCCCGTGCAGCAGAGCACTACATCTGCGCACGCGCGGCCCCAGGAAGATGGCCGCCCGCACCGATGAAAGGAATGACAGCGCAGATCGCGCGCTGTGTCTTCACGTGGGCACAGGGAATCCGGACCTTGGACATGCGCACACCACTACGCCACCAACGGAAACCTGGGGAAGAAAAGAACGCTGTGAACACGCCCACCTGACCAGACCAGCCTGATTGACAGGCGAAAACGCCGACTTTGGTAATGTATTTCTCGGCATACATGGGGAATCAGGGTACACTACATACACTATAGTAACGCACAGCACAGGCCCTATTTAACAGTATTTATAGCTCAATCTCAAAAAACGGGGGTGACAGGTTCCCTTTAAAAAGTCCACCCAGGATCAATGTGAGGCTACAGGAATTAACCCTAGAAGAACCGACCCAGACAATCCATGACTGAGACATTACCTGTGACTTTCCCTCAGTTGGTTAATTTTTGTTGGTTCTAACACATATTATGTCCCTTCTTATTGAAACACCGGGACTACTTTTTGCTTAAAAAAAACAGCAGTCACTTTGATGGTCTGTGTGCCCCAGCCCTGCACCCGGGGAGCAAAACACTTACACATTTTACGCATTACTTTAAGACTGTTACTTACGTCTACGAGCAGGAAGATTTGCTACAAGAACAAGATATTCTACCTCCAGAGAGACTCTAGTATTTGTTTTACTTTTTTTTTTCTTTGATTTTTGAAGAAATGTTAAGTCTTTCTATTACCGTGAAACAAAGGTTTGAGTTATAAAGTTTATTGTTGCTCTAAAATGCATGCTTATGGGATGTTACGATACTTTCATGATTATTTAGTGCCCCCCAAATTTGTACAGGGAGTAGGGAGAATATTACTCCGTTTCTGGTACCTCAACATCTACCTCGGTACATATTTTGCAGTCATTCGGGTTTCCACAGATTTATCTACAGGTCTGCCAATTAACCTTTGACGGAACTCTATCTTGGAGTTCCGATGTGACCTATGGGGGGGGGGGGGGAAGTATTGTATGGACCCCACAGATTTGCTATAGACATTGGGTTCTGCTCTTACTTAGCGCCCCACTGTAATTCACATGTTGCTCGGTTACCAGTCTACACCCCGTACTGGGGAGGTGTAGACGCTGGTGTCACACCCCGCTGCTTGGGAATTATGACTATAAAAGCACATTGGTTCAAACTAGACGTTGACCTGTATTATTTTATAAAATATATATGGTGGCAAATGTCGGGGACGGCTCTGTTTAAACTAGGGGGGTATATGTAGTGACTAGGAAAGCCATTACTAATGTATGTTATATATCATATGGCATCACCAGGGCCAGCTCTGATTGGTGTGATCGATGTCATCATCGATTACACCAATGACAGGGCACATCAGCAATGTGACCGCTCTGTGACCTGTCTGTCATCTGTCTGTGACCACACTGCAGGTCCTCACACTAGTTGAGGATTCTTGCAGTGTGGTCACAGGATCTCCTGCTGTGCTGGACCTTGTGCCACAGAAGCCTGTTACACCACAATCCCTGCTGAAAAAAGAAGAAGAAAGAGGACAAAACAGAAGAAAGAAGAGAGACTACAACTGTAAGTGTTTTGATCCATGATCCCTGCCCAATCTCTCTTCAACCACCTCAATCCCCCATCCTCTTTTCCCTTCCCCCTCTTTTTACCCCCTCCACCCCCCTTTGTGCCACCTCTGTGTTCACATTTAGCAGCCGCCGAGCGTTGATTGGTGACGCAGTTCACCGATCAACACTCATGCTCGCTTTTCTTTTTCGTCCCCCTTTGTGCCGCCTCCGTGCGTACATTTAGCAGCTGCCGAGCATTGAATGGTGACGCAGCTCACCAATCAACACTCGTGCTCACTTTTCTTTCTCACCCCCCTTTGCGCCACCTCTGTGCACACATCCAGCAGCCGCCGAACTTTGATAAGTGATGCAGTTCACTCATCAGAGCTCGTGCCTGCTGTTATCCATTTTTATTTCTCACCTCCCCCTTGCGCCACCCCCGTGCGCACATCCAGCAGCTTCCGAACTTAGATAAGTAAAACAGTTCACTCATCAGAGCTCGTGCCTGTTTTACACTTTTCTTTTCACAGACATTTTTTTCTCCCTGGCTGTGATTTTTTACTTTTAGCATTTTTATTTCAGACAAAAAAGTTTACACCAATTACTATCTCCCCCACACACACACAGTTAAAAATAAAGTGCTGACACAATCACCATATTCATCAAATTTTGTCCCACCTGTCTCGTTCGTCCAATGTTATTCAGTGGATGAGGCATAAGCTTTCCTTGCCTCCGACACTGATAGCGAAGGAGAGGATCCCACATTCCTTTATTTTTCAGATTCTTCATCCTCTTCCTCCTCCTGATCTTCCTCCTCGGGTTCTGCGGAACCGCCACGCAGATGTTCCAAGACAGGAGATGAGGCAGCGCCCGCCATTCCAGAAGATTAACCAGCGCACCCCATTATGGACCCCATATGGCCCCCCCCCCCCCGAAAATTACAAGCCACTGATTTCTGATTTTGAGGCAGAATCAGGAATCAAGTCTGACACCACCGGCCTCACAGAAATTGAATTTTCAAAGTCTTTTTCTCTGAGAATTTTGTTAACCTCATGGTGGGCCAAACTGATTTATATGCACATCAATTTTTAGCACAAAACCCTGGTTCATCATTTTCTAACTGGTCTCCTGTAGACGCAGTTGAAATTATGCAGTTTTGGGACCTGGTCCTTCACATGGGGATCCTGAAGAAGGCAGAACTTCAGAAATATTGGAAGTTTTATACAACACTCCAGTGTTCCGAATGGTCATGGCCCGGCATGCACGGTGTCCTGCACAAGATGACCCCAACTTTGACCGTCTGTTCAAAGTTCGGATGGTCCTCGAACATTTCAACAGAAAGTTTGCTGAAGTGTACGTGCCCCAAAGGGACATCTGCGTGGATGAGTCTTTAGTTCATTTTAAGGGAATGCTCAGATTCCGTCAGTACCTGCCCAGCAAGAGGGCCAGGTACAGAATTTAACTCTACAAGCTGTGTGAGAGTACCTCAGGGTACACGCACAGGTTTAGAATTTACAAAGGGAAGGAAACCAGCATTGAACTCCCTGAATATCCCCCTGTCCTGGGAGTGAGTGGGAAAATTGTGTGGGATTTGGGGCCCCCACTGCTGGATAAAAATTATCACTTCTACAGCGATAAAGTGATAAATTTTATACCAGCATCCCACTGTTCAAATCAGAGAGGCCTCCTGAAAACACTACTTGGGCAGATGCTCAGAGGCAGTGACAGCGGAACCCAATGTAGTGACCACCTGCTGGTGGTCAAGTACAAGGACAAGAGGGATGTCTTTTTCTTGACCCCCATACACGGTGATGGCAGCGCCCTCAGCACTGTACGAGGTACCTCTACACAGATCAGCAAACCGGACTGTGTGCTGGGGTACAACAAAAACATGGGGGGCATTGATCTCTCTGAACAACTCCTGCAATCGTACAGTGCTTTGAGAAAGGCCAAGGTGTGGTACAAAAAGCTGTCCATGCACATCGTACAAATGGCTGTGCTTAATGTTTTCCTGCTGTCATAATGTGCAGGCCACACCGATACGTTGTACCTTCAGTTACATGAGGTAATGGTTAAGGCCCTGATAATTGGCACTCAGGAAGGACTGGGCCCCAGTACTTCCGGAACTGAAGGTGCTCATGCAGTGCCCCAGGGTCCTGGTCATTGCAGTAATGTCATTCTTCCACCAGGGGGAGTGATGCTACATCTGAAGGCAAAAAAGGAGATCACCTTACCAGGTATCACAAACCACACATCACACTTCACACTCCAGGCCGCCAGGGGGAGCCATGCTTCTATCTATTAGGGCACTCCTCACAATTAGGTAAAACTGGTAGTCTGGACAGGAAGTTAGAGCAGAAGCTAGCTGGGCTTCACCGAGTTAGCTGCTATCTGAGCTCCACTCAGGTAGTGGGTCCCTGACAGGGGTGGGATCCTGTCAGAGGCCTAGACAGAAAGCCACGGAGCTGCGCCTGCCCCACGTGCAGCAGCATCGTAAGAGAGAGACATCAGAAGGGAATTGTTTTGTAGTGAGTGAGAAACGAAGTCATAGCACAAGGAGAGGAATCCAGAAGGAGTTCTGCCCTGCAACAGGCTGCCTCCTTCTGAGGTGCAGAATCCGGTAGCCAGAATACCGAGAGAGTAAGGATCTCTATGCTTTACTTCAGAGACTGGCAGGACAGTTAATTCTACGTTGGCTGCCCGACCCTACACCCAGGAGGCACGGTGGCAACTTGTGGGGGCTGGGGCATGATAGAGTCCCTGTAAAAAGCCTCAGGCCACAAGTCATACGGGTTTTGTCCTATCCTATCCATCAGGGGGACAGTGAGAAAGAGATAACATCCACAACAGTTGTGAGGACCTTACCGAGACGCATAACAAAGCAAGAGCAAGCGTATGCACAAGAATTGGGATCACCACAACATGTTTTTACAATATGATAAATCTTTATTCAGAGAACAACGTAAACAAAACATTTAAAAACATCTAAAAACAAAAAGGACATAAAGGGTCCATAAATACAATACACCATAAATGCTACAAATACGCCAACACCCTACACAGCTAATCTAAAGATTTTACCATAATAAGGCATAAGAACACATCTGGTACTGACAACTTGTCCCAAACCCATATACACACTCCAAAAAGTCTAGGAGCCTGGTCCCATATAAGAACCGTTGCCCAAGTAAGGGTGGGTAGGGAAGAGACTAAATACTCAGATACTAATCCCACTACATCCACCTCCAAGGGGTGATTAAATGGGTCTTACCTAGCCCTAGTGTGGGCACCTATACCAATAACCATGGCCAGCAGGCGTGTCGGAACAATGTAGCTGTGTGGGTGCCCAGACCCACGCGTATCGACGCTCAAGGTGTCTTCCTCAAGGTCGCTCTGACGTTACTCACGTTGTTCCCCGGTATTTATCGTAAACAAATCACACAGGAGGCGCCTATCAGCTGCGCAGCGGCATGGCGGCGTCGGAGGTTCCACCCGGCGTCATGGCCGATAGACTGCGCAGGCGCTGGGGGGAAGAGGACCCAGAGGGCTGTGCGCAGTAAACCTGACATGCGCAGTTCCCCTCCGATTCAGATTTGGTTGCCATGGAGACCACCCGCGCTGGCCGGCCGTGCTTTGTCCCAATAGTGACAAATTGTATAGGCGTCTTACTCCCGGTGTAATTCCCGGGCACACGCGCAACCCCCCCACCCCAATGAAGGGGGATTTTTACAAATTTACTGTGACCACAGATTGCGCACGCGCTCGAACTTGGGCGTAATCTCCCCATATAATCGGCATCCAACAGCCTGGTGGTATATCAATAAAAGACATGTAAGCCTATATCAGGTCCCAATAGGGTTTCTCACCATGCCACGGATGTGAGTCAAATGAAGGTCCTTCACGGGACTTTCCATGTCCCATCACAAAGCCCGCACTTGAGTGCAAGGGTAATTAACCCATTACGCTCAAATGGGGGCTTATTTTATCCCATCCACCGTTATAACACCTCAGGAGCACATACATCATACAAGTTAGACTACCCCATACACGCCAGCAAATATCAACCCTGGCCAGGGCACAGACACCAACGCAGACATACATAACCAAGCCCACCAAGAAATGCTGGTAAGAGTAAAAGACTATATTACATTATACGAAAATATCACCTATTTGAGCTATTGGCCAACAAGGAAAAATGTTCATTCTCACCCACGGTGCATGCGCAGACTTGTGTCCCCAAAACAGTATATGTAAAGGGGCAAGGTAGTGCCTGCTCAATGTGGTGAGAAACACTGATGAAATTGACGGATCTATAAACTTAGAATGGACCAAACGGCATGAACAAGCCCTACCATGGCGTGTCAGATATCACTGAAACCTGATACTCAGAGAATAAACAGAACAAATATAAAAATAGAAATAAAAAATACAAGTCCAAATTAGTAGAATCCCAGGAAAAGGAGGGGCCGAGGACCAGACCACCCAAAGACAGTCCAATAATTAGATGTTCAAAAGGTTTTTAAGGGAAAGCGACTCAAGTCTCTTCCTCGGGTCCAGGAGTTGTGAGCTTCCATTCCTCCGAAGCTGGTTTCCGATTATGAGATTTTCTGTCCAGGTGGTACCCAGAGGAGTCGGGATCAAGGGTTTGCTGTGTCTAATCAGTTTAGCACTAGTGGATGAAACACCCTGTATCACCTGTAAAAGAAACCAGGGATAAGCTTTTATATACATGGGTACCCAAAACCAACTCACCCCAATAAACCCCTAGCACACGGGCACCACAAAGGGACCATAGATGAACACACCTAGAGCTTTTTGTAGAAGCCCGTGTACAAAAGCTCCTCATTCAGGCCGACCGGGGCCAAGCTCTTCAGTTCAAAAATCAACCGGGATTCCTTCCTCAATAGCTCATCAGTGAGCTTCCCCCCCTAATACTAGGGGTAACCCCCTCAAGGCCCATGACACGGAGGCTCCTGTGGCTGCCCTTGTGGTGTTCTAAAAAATGTGTTGCCACAGAAGTAATCTGTTTCCCTTTTTCCCTATCACCCTTGGCCGTGGTGATGTTCGAGATATGCTGTTGCACCCTCCGGCGCAACTCTTGGGTGGTCTGCCCAACATAGACTTCTGAATCATTGGATGGACTAACAGACATGGACCGACAGCTACTACGGGATCTCACGGACTTATTAGAGGAAAATGAGAGCCAACGAGGTAGGCGGAAATTTGATGGTAGGCTACCTTCTCAGGCAACTCCATCCTTTTCTCTGTTCCCTGCCATTCAAATTTTGAGGCTGGACAGATTAGGTCAGAATAATCTATCGAAGGAGGAGAAATGGGCACTCAAGGGACTGAGGTCCAATGAGGCCTTCGGGATCAAGGAGGCGGATAAGGGGGGCAACATAGTGCTGTGGCCGAAGGACATGTATTGTAGAGAGGCAAGGAGACAACTTGATAATACGCAGCACTATGTTGCCCTGCCCTCCGACCCAACCCCTGTTTTCAAGTCCAGTCTGGATGGATTATTAAATCGCGCTTTTGATCAGGGCATCATTAGTAAAAAAGAACTTGACTTCCTGACGGTGAAGCACCCGGTGGTTCCGACCTTTTATATGTTACCGAAAATACATAAGTCCCTGTCGGAGCCACCGGGGAGGCCCATCGTGTCGGGAATTGGGGGACTGTATGAGAAGTTGTGTATTTATTTAGACTTTTTCTTGCAGCCTGCTGTGCTAAAGTTGGACTCTTATATACGGGACTCGTCATTTCTCATCCAGCAGCTGGATCCCCTGGTGATACCCAATGACACCATCCTGGCCACACTTGATGTGGAGGCGTTGTACACCAGCATTAATCATGACCTAGGTATTGCCGCTGTGGGTTATTACCTGGATAAATACACTACGGGGAGCAGGGGTCATGACTCATTTGTTCTGGACCTTCTCAGGATTATTTTGGAAAAGAACTATTTTATCTTCGACAGGATCCATTACAAACAGGTGTCTGGTACAGCCATGGGGGTGAGATGTGCGCCCCCTTATGCAAACCTCTTTATGGGGTAGTGGGAGGAGACCCAGGTTTATAAGAACCGTGATTACCGGGAGTACGTCCTGAAATGGTACCGCTTTATTGACGATATTGTAATCTTGTGGACAGGTACAGTGGAAACCCTAGAAGCGTTCGTCAGAGAGCTGAACACCAACCAATGTGGCATAAGGTTGACATCATGCCATCCCGGCAAGGCGGTGGACTTTTTAGACCTGAGGATTATGATTGATGATCACCGGATCACCACGACTCTCTTACGCAAAAAGACGGCCACGAATAACATCTTACATTATTCCAGCTTCCACCCATGCCATCTACGGAATATTATCCCTAAGGGTCAATTCCTGCGTGTCAGGAGGAACTGTAGCACTAGAGAGAGAATTTGAGTCCAAGAAGAGGTTTTTACATGTACCCATTCAGATGGAGACGTTTATTCTCAGTGAGGTAGGTCAAACGTAGGACCTCGTATAAGAGAGATGCCTTAACGTGGCTACGAGGTACACATAAAATTGGCCATTTTTGTGCGCTAAAAGCTCTCATTTTTCATATTTCTAGTGCAGTAATGCAGTTCAAATTTCGTTTTTTCAAGTTTGCATGTTTTGGCGCTGCAGTGTGCTGCCCTATTTATTTAACTATATACGAGTTGGCGACTCTGGGTTCAGCACCTGTTCACACTCAGTCTATGTTTGGATGTGCAGGTCAGGTTTTTGAAATGTATTCTCTAGCCTTCTGATCGTGCACTCCCCGCCTCCTAGCTTCAGGTATTTTAATTATAGTAGGTCCAATACCCCTCCACATAGAGAGAGAATTTGAGTCCAAGAAGAGGTTTTTACATGTACCCATTCAGATGGAGACGTTTATTCTCAGTGAGGTAGGTCAAACGTAGGACCTCGTATAAGAGAGATGCCTTAACGTGGCTACGAGGTACACATAAAATTGGCCATTTTTGTGCGCTAAAAGCTCTCATTTTTCATATTTCTAGTGCAGTAATGCAGTTCAAATTTCGTTTTTTCAAGTTTGCATGTTTTGGCGCTGCAGTGTGCTGCCCTATTTATTTAACTATATACGAGTTGGCGACTCTGGGTTCAGCACCTGTTCACACTCAGTCTATGTTTGGATGTGCAGGTCAGGTTTTTGAAATGTATTCTCTAGCCTTCTGATCGTGCACTCCCCGCCTCCTAGCTTCAGGTGTTTTAATTATAGTAGGTCCAATACCCCTCCACATAGAGAGAGAATTTGAGTCCAAGAAGAGGTTTTTACATGTACCCATTCAGATGGAGACGTTTATTCTCAGTGAGGTAGGTCAAACGTAGGACCTCGTATAAGAGAGATGCCTTAACGTGGCTACGAGGTACACATAAAATTGGCCATTTTTGTGCGCTAAAAGCTCTCATTTTTCATATTTCTAGTGCAGTAATGCAGTTCAAATTTCGTTTTTTCAAGTTTGCATGTTTTGGCGCTGCAGTGTGCTGCCCTATTTATTTAACTATATACGAGTTGGCGACTCTGGGTTCAGCACCTGTTCACACTCAGTCTATGTTTGGATGTGCAGGTCAGGTTTTTGAAATGTATTCTCTAGCCTTCTGATCGTGCACTCCCCGCCTCCTAGCTTCAGGTGTTTTAATTATAGTAGGTCCAATACCCCTCCACATAGAGAGAGAATTTGAGTCCAAGAAGAGGTTTTTACATGTACCCATTCAGATGGAGACGTTTATTCTCAGTGAGGTAGGTCAAACGTAGGACCTCGTATAAGAGAGATGCCTTAACGTGGCTACGAGGTACACATAAAATTGGCCATTTTTGTGCGCTAAAAGCTCTCATTTTTCATATTTCTAGTGCAGTAATGCAGTTCAAATTTCGTTTTTTCAAGTTTGCATGTTTTGGCGCTGCAGTGTGCTGCCCTATTTATTTAACTATATACGAGTTGGCGACTCTGGGTTCAGCACCTGTTCACACTCAGTCTATGTTTGGATGTGCAGGTCAGGTTTTTGAAATGTATTCTCTAGCCTTCTGATCGTGCACTCCCCGCCTCCTAGCTTCAGGTGTTTTAATTATAGTAGGTCCAATACCCCTCCACATAGAGAGAGAATTTGAGTCCAAGAAGAGGTTTTTACATGTACCCATTCAGATGGAGACGTTTATTCTCAGTGAGGTAGGTCAAACGTAGGACCTCGTATAAGAGAGATGCCTTAACGTGGCTACGAGGTACACATAAAATTGGCCATTTTTGTGCGCTAAAAGCTCTCATTTTTCATATTTCTAGTGCAGTAATGCAGTTCAAATTTCGTTTTTTCAAGTTTGCATGTTTTGGCGCTGCAGTGTGCTGCCCTATTTATTTAACTATATACGAGTTGGCGACTCTGGGTTCAGCACCTGTTCACACTCAGTCTATGTTTGGATGTGCAGGTCAGGTTTTTGAAATGTATTCTCTAGCCTTCTGATCGTGCACTCCCCGCCTCCTAGCTTCAGGTGTTTTAATTATAGTAGGTCCAATACCCCTCCACATAGAGAGAGAATTTGAGTCCAAGAAGAGGTTTTTACATGTACCCATTCAGATGGAGACGTTTATTCTCAGTGAGGTAGGTCAAACGTAGGACCTCGTATAAGAGAGATGCCTTAACGTGGCTACGAGGTACACATAAAATTGGCCATTTTTGTGCGCTAAAAGCTCTCATTTTTCATATTTCTAGTGCAGTAATGCAGTTCAAATTTCGTTTTTTCAAGTTTGCATGTTTTGGCGCTGCAGTGTGCTGCCCTATTTATTTAACTATATACGAGTTGGCGACTCTGGGTTCAGCACCTGTTCACACTCAGTCTATGTTTGGATGTGCAGGTCAGGTTTTTGAAATGTATTCTCTAGCCTTCTGATCGTGCACTCCCCGCCTCCTAGCTTCAGGTGTTTTAATTATAGTAGGTCCAATACCCCTCCACATAGAGAGAGAATTTGAGTCCAAGAAGAGGTTTTTACATGTACCCATTCAGATGGAGACGTTTATTCTCAGTGAGGTAGGTCAAACGTAGGACCTCGTATAAGAGAGATGCCTTAACGTGGCTACGAGGTACACATAAAATTGGCCATTTTTGTGCGCTAAAAGCTCTCATTTTTCATATTTCTAGTGCAGTAATGCAGTTCAAATTTCGTTTTTTCAAGTTTGCATGTTTTGGCGCTGCAGTGTGCTGCCCTATTTATTGAACTGTAGCACTATGACATGCTTCCAGGAACAATCAAAACTACTCACTAAACGTTTCCAGGAACGGGGTTATCCACGAAAAGTGGTCTCGAGAGCATATGAGTTCTCCCGACAGAGATCGAGGGATGAGGTCCTTAGGACGCAA
Source organism: Ranitomeya imitator (assembly GCF_032444005.1). Lineage (NCBI taxonomy): Eukaryota > Metazoa > Chordata > Amphibia > Anura > Dendrobatidae > Ranitomeya > Ranitomeya imitator. The sequence goes on from NC_091290.1 coordinate 88,357,672, forward strand.
CGGAAAAGCAACGGGAATCAACTGAGTTTGATCACAAGGTTTAACAACCAGTGGAAGGACGTGTACCATATAATGGAATCCAACTGGGGGATCCTACTCAGTGATACAAGACTGAGGACCATCGTCCCTAATAAGCCCAGAATGTTAGCAAGGAGAGCACAGAATCTGAAGGATTGCCTGACCAGGAGCCATTTTAGGCGCCCCACGACCCGATTGAATACAGGTAAAACCATCATCGGGTCTTATCCCTGTGGTAGTTGTTCGATTTGCCCTTTTATGCTGGCCGATGTGGGGACCTCCATTCCATCCCTACCGTTTCGGGTTAAATCAAAGTCTTTTTTTAACTGTCGCACTAGGAATCTGGTTTATGCCCTGTTTTGTGGCTGCCAGAAAGTCTATGTTGGGCAGACCACCCAAGAGTTGCGCCGGAGGGTGCAACAGCATATCTCGAACATCACCACGGCCAAGGGTGATAGGGAAAAAGGGAAACAGATTACTTCTGTGGCAACACATTTTTTAGAACACCACAAGGGCAGCCACAGGAGCCTCCGTGTCATGGGCCTTGAGGGGGTTACCCCTAGTATTAGGGGGGGAAGCTCACTGATGAGCTATTGAGGAAGGAATCCCGGTTGATTTTTGAACTGAAGAGCTTGGCCCCGGTCGGCCTGAATGAGGAGCTTTTGTACACGGGCTTCTACAAAAAGCTCTAGGTGTGTTCATCTATGGTCCTTTTGTGGTGCCCGTGTGCTAGGGGTTTATTGGGGTGAGTTGGTTTTGGGTACCCATGTATATAAAAGCTTATCCCTGGTTTCTTTTACAGGTGATACAGGGTGTTTCATCCACTAGTGCTAAACTGATTAGACACAGCAAACCCTTGATCCCGACTCCTCTGGGTACCACCTGGACAGAAAATCTCATAATCGGAAACCAGCTTCGGAGGAATGGAAGCTCACAACTCCTGGACCCGAGGAAGAGACTTGAGTCGCTTTCCCTTAAAAACCTTTTGAACATCTAATTATTGGACTGTCTTTGGGTGGTCTGGTCCTCGGCCCCTCCTTTTCCTGGGATTCTACTAATTTGGACTTGTATTTTTTATTTCTATTTTTATATTTGTTCTGTTTATTCTCTGAGTATCAGGTTTCAGTGATATCTGACACGCCATGGTAGGGCTTGTTCATGCCGTTTGGTCCATTCTAAGTTTATAGATCCGTCAATTTCATCAGTGTTTCTCACCACATTGAGCAGGCACTACCTTGCCCCTTTACATATACTGTTTTGGGGACACAAGTCTGCGCATGCACCGTGGGTGAGAATGAACATTTTTCCTTGTTGGCCAATAGCTCAAATAGGTGATATTTTCGTATAATGTAATATAATCTTTTACTCTTACCAGCATTTCTTGGTGGGCTTGGTTATGTATGTCTGCGTTGGTGTCTGTGCCCTGGCCAGGGTTGATATTTGCTGGCGTGTATGGGGTAGTCTAACTTGTATGATGTATGTGCTCCTGAGGCGTTATAACGGTGGATGGGATAAAATAAGCCCCCATTTGTGCGTAATGGGTTAATTACCCTTGCACTCAAGTGCGGGCTTTGTGATGGGACATGGAAAGTCCCGTGAAGGACCTTCATTTGACTCACATCCGTGGCATGGTGAGAAACCCTATTGGGACCTGATATAGGCTTACATGTCTTTTATTGATATACCGCCAGGCCGTTGGATGCCGATTATATGGGGAGATTACTCCCAAGTTCGAGCGCGTGCGCAATCTGTGGTCACAGTAAATTTGTAAAAATCCCCCTTCATTGGGGTGGGGGGGTTGCGCGTGTGCCCGGGAATTACATCGGGAGTAAGACACCTATATAATTTGTCACTATTGGGACAAAGCACGGCCGGCCAGCACGGGTGGTCTCCATGGCAACCAAATCTGAATCGGAGGGGTACTGCGCATGTCAGGTTTACTGCGCACAGCCCTCTGGGTCCTCTTCCCCCCCTCTTCCCCCCCAGCGCCTGCGCAGTCTATCGGCCATGACGCCGGGTGGAACCTCCGACGCCGCCATGCCGCTGCGCAGCTGATAGGCGCCTCCTGTGTGATTTGTTTACCATAAATACCGGGGAACAACGTGAGTAACGTCAGAGTGACCTTGAGGAAGACGCCTTGAGCATCGATACGCGTGGGTCTGGGCACCCACACAGCTACATTGTTCCGACACGCCTGCTGGCCATGGTTATTGGTATAGGTGCCCGCACTAGGGCTGGGTAAGACCCATTTAATCACCCCTTGGAGGTGGATGTAGTGGGATTAGTATCTGAGTATTTAGTCTCTTCCCTACCCACCCTTACTTGGGCAACGGTTCTTCTATGGGACCAGGCTCCTAGACTTTTTGGAGTGTGTATATGGGTTTGGGACAAGTTGTCAGTACCAGATGTGTTCTTATGCCTTATTATGGTAAAATCTTTAGATTAGCTGTGTAGGGTGTTGGCGTATTTGTAGCATTTATGGTGTATTGTATTTATGGACCCTTTATGTCCTTTTTGTTTTTAGATGTTTTTAAATGTTTTGTTTACGTTGTTCTCTGAATAAAGATTTATCATATTGTAAAAACATGTTGTGGTGATCCCAATTCTTGTGCATACGCTTGCTCTTGCTGTGTTATACTGTTTGTTGGTATGCATATGGTGATCCCCTCTGTATATTGTAATATTTGATGGTGCCCGCTCATATACAAGTACTTAGGACCTTACCGAGACGCACAGCAGGGAGGTACTACAACACCCAGACACTAGAGGAAGGCTACTGATTTCCACCTGGATAAGGGGGACTCTGGATTTGCCTTCAGACCGGCCGGACTCTGTCTGCCCTGTGATCTGGTGCTCTGGACTGTGGACACTGAAGCCTCCAGTAAAGGTAAAGAGACTGCAACCTTGTGTCCTCGTTATTCACTGCGCCTTACACCATCCATCATCCACACACTGGGAAGCCCTGGGGACATACTTCACCTGTGGGAAGGTATACCATCTAGCTGCCATAACATCATCACAGCAGACCACTTAGCAGCGTCGGTCACCCTGACCGAATACCACAGGTGGCGTCACGAACATTACCCCTTTAAAAGACCTTTCCCCCTTTTTACAACAGACGTCCCGAGGGCCACACGCCGGGTCAGCCACTGTGACATTCCCCTTGAGAACCGAAGGGCCCGGTAGTTCCCCTAGCCCTTGGGGCGATCCACTCATATCGTACCAGGTTAGCATTTCCCACAAACTGGAAGAAAGGTAAGTCGCAAAAAAAGTGCTGAGTGTGTTACAAAAGGGGAATACACAAGGACACCATTTATCAATGCTACACCTGCCCCCAAAAACCTGGCCTGTGTATGAAAGATTGCTTCAAACTGTACCACACCTCCATGCACTACTAATTTACTTAAATTTACAACACAGGAAACAATAGATTAGTTCCAAAAAGGGGGCACATCTAGATAAGTTCCTTGGGGGTCTAGTTTCCAAAATGGGGTCACTTGTGTGGGGTTTCTACTGTTTAGGCACATCACGGGCTCTGCAAATGGAACATGACGCCCGCAGACCATTCCATTAAAGACTGCATTCCAAAACGTTACTACTTCCCTTTCGAGCCCCGATGTGTGCCCAAACAGTAGTTTTCTCCCTCATATGGGGTACCAGCTTACTCAGGACAAATTGGACAAAAACATTTTGGGTCCAATTTCTCCTGTTACCCTTGAGAAAATAAAAAATTGTGGGCTAAAAAATCATTTTTGTGGAAAAAAAATTGTTTTTTTTCACGCCTGGGCATTATGAACTTTAGTAAAACATTTGGGAGTTAAAAGTTCTCACCTCACATCTAGATAAGTTTCTTAGGGGGTCTAGTTTCCAAAATGGGGTTTCTTATGTGGGGTTTCCACTGTTTAGGCACATCAGGGGCTCTCCAAACGTGACATGACGTCCGATCTGAACTGCAGACAATTTTGGTTTGAAAAAGTCAAACAGCGCTCCTTCCCTTCCGAGCTCTGCCGTGCACCCAAACAGTGGTTCCCCCACATATGGGGCATAAGAGTACTCAGGACAAATTGGACAACAACTTTTGGGGTCAAATGTCTCCTGTTAACCTTTTGAAAATAAAAAAATTTGGTTCTAAAAGATCATGTTTGTGGAAAAAATATGATTTTTTACTTTAATGCCCGGGCGTTATAAACTTTAAACACATTTTGCTAAGGCTAGTTTCACATTTACGTTAGAATCCGCAGCGTTTAATCCGCATCTGCAAGTGCAGGAAAAATCGCAAAGAAACACGTACAAACGCAACATTTTTTAGACGCATGCAGGAACGCATGTGGTTTATAAAACGCCGCACTTTCACGCGTTTCAATGCGTTTTGTCATGCGTTTGAGTTTTTTGTGCACATGGTGGAAAATTTTACAGGAGAAAAATCTAGATAACCAGACACCGCCAATGGGACTACAGAGGACGTGTATTATGGGATATCTATATATAGACCCTAGGACTGCTGAGATTTTAACAGTGTGATACTGTATCCTGTGTCATGATGGATCTTCGCATGGAGAGCTTTTATTTCAACCTGGATATAAGCATCAAGCGGTTTCTTGCCTGTGCGTTTGCTTGGGAGCAACACAGAAATCGCGAAAGATGGAGAAGGACACGACGTAGGCGTTTTTGGCGATACCCCATTATCGACCTACGTGAGAGCCGTGGAGCCTATCACACGCTATATGGCAAGCTTAATGGAGCGCCCCCAGACACAGGGCCATGAGTTCTCGATACCGGGCCCCTCAGTCTCTGTATTGGGGTCGTCACGGTGGCTAGACCCGGTCCGTGACCCTGCTAAGGGGCGCCCAATGAAAGGTGATGGTGTGATGCGTGGTGCGAGGCGCGATGAATAACAAGGACACAGGGTTGCAGTCTCTTTACCTCTTTACTGAAGGCTTTGGGATCCGCAATCCAGAGCACTGCTAACAGGGCTGGCTGAGACCGGCCGGTCCAAAGGCACATCCAGAGTTTCCTTTGCAGGTGGAAATCAGTGCCTACCCACTAGCGCCTGTGTGTTGTAGTCCTTCCCTGCTGAGCACCACGGGATAGTCCTCACAACTGTGTCTGTGTGCGTTGTTCTTTCTCTCTCTCTTCGTCCCCCAGATGATATGGCTAGGACGCACCCGTATGATGGGTAGGCCTGGAGTTATTCTGGGACCCTAGAGACGCCCCTCTCTCACAGTTGCCTCCCTTGTCTGCTTAGGTGATTTAGGTGAGACAGCCAACCTATAATTAACTGTCCTGCCGTGTTGAAGTAATGCGTAAAGTCTCTTACTTTCTCGGTGCTCCGGCCACCGCTATGCGCCTCTGAAGGATGTTGCCTCGGTCTCACGGCACGACTCCTACTGGCTCTCTCTCCTTTTCACTGTGATCCCGCTTCTCACTTCTCCACAATCAACTTCGCTTTGTGCCCTTTCTTAGAATACCGCCGCAAGGTAGTGCAGGCGCGGCTCCGTAACGATCTGTTCTCTTTCTAGACCGCTGTCAGGATCCCACCCCTGACAGTTCCTCTCCCGAACTCTCCCGGGCTCTTTCTGTCTAACTTCCTGTCCAACCCCCCAGTTTTACCAGAGTGTGAGGAGTGGCCTACTAGATAGAACCACTCCCCCTGGTGGCCGGCGTGTGAAGTGTCATGTGTGTTTGTGATACCTGGTCAGAACTCCTTTAGTGCCATCAGACGTACCATCACTCCCCTTAGCGGGAGAGTGTCATACTGCAATGACCAGATCTCTGAGGCGCTGCACTCCCCCCCGGTTAAATCCAGTACTCCTGGACTGGGAAGAAGAAGAACAACAATATATGTTAACATAAAACATATAAAATTTGCGAAACATTATGAACAAATTAACATAACAGTACTTCCCTTTATGGGAGGTGAAGACGCTTGAACGTTGCAAAAGTTTGATCACACACAGTTCATGACTCTCAGTTCAGTTGGGTGCCACTTTAAAGCAGCAGGGACCCCGGGTAAACAATGGGGCCCCTGTGAAGTTTTTGGAGCAATTCACTGTCCACTACTCCGCTGTCCATTTTAAACTTGTAGCAAAGATATTTGCACAAACAATAGCACTTATCATTAGTATCTCCAAGCTTTGTAGCGAAGGGGAATCTAATTCTGGGTGCTACGTGTGGACCTCCGCAGTGCAGGGGCTGTTATGGGCCTAATAGGGCCCACTAAGTTTACTATCGCTGGTGTAGTGCACTGTCTTCTAGCTACACTCCTAGTGAGTCTGGGCAGTACTGGCACGTTGGAGTTCTCAAAACCGCTACTACTACCGATGGGAATGGCAGATTAACCATTAGCGGAGGGAAGACTTGCCGGTTCAGCAGTTGGCATGGTATCTTCTGGTGAGGTCTGTTGTGATGGCGGATCGGGATGACCTGGCTCCACATCTAGTTCTGGCGGGGTCAGTTGGCGAAACGTCAGAACAGGTACCACGATGGCCTGATTTATTTGCGTCCAAGACTGGGGAAAGTCACCAAGAACAGTGTGTATCATCTTTTCTCCTTCCGCGGCCGGAGTCGTCCCAGGGTCGGCTTCCCCATCTCTCAGTTTATCAGGGCATATCTTAAGATGGTCCTTGGATATTGCCGTTGAGGTTTCCCCTCCATCTTTGCTGATGAGACAGACCTTTATATTGTCGAAATCAGATGGCAGAATGGTATATGGTTCCGCTTCCCATTGGTCATCCAGCTTGTGTAGCCTCCTCTTCCGTTTGAGTACTTGCTCTCCAGGGGACAAGGGAGCCGCAGGGGCATGCTGGTTGTAGTCCCTTTCTTGTTTCTGTCTGGCTTGGGCAATGCTTCTTTCCACACATTCCTGTACTTTGCGGTACTTTTGCTGCCTCTCCGTATCCCAATCCGCATCGGGCGAGATATCTTCGGGGGTCAGGACCCCCATGTCCAGGTCCACAGGTAATTTACTAGACCTCCCTCGCATCAGGTATGCTGGGGTGCAATTGGTGGAATTCACTGGGATGTGGTTGTACATATCCACCAGGTCTGGCAACTTTGTGGGCCACAAGTTCCGTTTCTCCACAGGTAAGGTCTTCAGCAAGTCGATCACTACCTGGTTCATCTTCTCACACATCCCGTTGGTTTGTGGATGGTACGGCGTGGTTCTGATCTTCTTACACCCGTACAGATCACAGAAATCCTGGAACACCTCCACCTCAAATGCTGGCCCCTGATTGGTTAGTACCTTCTCCGGGTACCCATGGGGTCTACAGAAGTACTGCTGGAAGGTTTTGGCAGCTGTCCTAGCCGTTAGATCCTTGACCGGCACGACTACCAGGAATCTGGAGTAGTGGTCCACGATGGTGAGAGCGTAGGTATAGCCTGACCGTCTGGTCGTTAACTTCACGTGGTCTAACGCAACCAACTCGAGCGGTTGTTTGGTGATGATGGGTTGCAAGGGCGCCCGTTGGCTGTCACGATCCTTCCTGCGTAAGCTACAGGGGCCACACTCTTGACTCCACTTCTCAATGGTTTTCTTCATGCCAATCCAGTAGAACCTCCCACGGAGTAGTCTCTCCAGCTTCTTCCATCCGAAGTGCCCCGTCCCATCGTGGTATGCCCCCAGGACCATGGGCACATCTTGTCTTGGGACCATGATCTGCCACACCAATTCATGAGTGCGTGGGTCGATGTTCCTCCGGCACAGCTTTCCATCGTGAATAAACAGCTTGCTCCTCTCCTTCCACAGCTGTAATGTCTCCGGTGGATCATCCGGGCAGGGATGCAATCCTGCCTGCGTCAGGAGCTCTTTCACCCGACGGACCGCAGGGTCACCATCCTGGTTCTCTGCCCACCCATGATGGGACAGGGGGTTCAACGGGGCGCCCTGTTTACTCTTGCGCCTATTCTCCACCTGATGAGAACACTGAGTCGCCTTGGGACGATGGAAAGCGGGCAGTTCCACCTCTTCAAATGCTTCTGGGTCTTCCTCAGTTTCGAGCAAGTGAAGCATGCGTGACAATGCATCGGCATTCGCATTCTTGTGCCCTGCCCGGTAGTTGATGGTGAAGTCGTAGTTGGACAACCGGGCCATCCACCGCTGCTCCAGGGCACCGGGTTTTGCTGTGTCCAAGTGCGTTAATGGGTTATTATCCGTGAAGACAGTGAATTTCGCGGAGGCCAGGTAGTGCTTGAACCTCTCTGTCACGGCCCAAACGACGGAGAGGAACTCCAGCTTAAAGGAACTGTAGTTATCAGGGTTCCTTTCAGTGGGGCGAAGTTTGCTGCTGGCATAAGCGATTACTCTCTCCTTACCCTTCTGGACTTGGGATAGCACGGCTCCCAGTCCCACATTGCTGGCATCCGAATACAATACAAATGGCTGGTTGTACTCAGGGTAAGCCGTGCTGGCTCTTCTCCCGTCAGCGCCAACTTTAAGCAGGTGAACGATCCTTCCAGTTCGTCGTTCCAGTCGAATGGGGTATTTTTGCCCTTGGGTTTCTTGGACTGGCCCACCAACAGGTCTTGCAATCTTGGTGAAGTCCTTCATAAACCTCCGGTAGTAACCCACCAACCCGAGGAATTGCCGGACTTCATGGAGGTTACCGGGCTGCGGCCAGTCCTTGATCACCGTGACTTTGTCAGGGTCTGGGGCCACTCCTTCGGCACTCACCACATGGCCCAGGTACTGCACTTTGGGTTTTAGCAGATGGCATTTGGACGGTTTCACCTTGAAGCCAAAATTGGACAGAGCTTCAAACACCTCGGCCAGGTGCTTCAAGTGGTCTTCATAGGTCTTGGAGAAGACAATGACATCGTCCAGATATAGCAACACGGTTTCAAAGTTCTTATGCCCCAGACAGCACTCCATCATCCTCTGGAACGTTCCCGGAGCATTACACAATCTGAAAGGCATGTAGTTGAACTCGCAGAGGCCCATTGGTGTCATGAAGGCCGTCTTTTCCTTGTCTGCCTCCACCACGGGAACCTTCCAGTACCCACTGGTAAGATCTAAGGCTGAAAAGTAGTTAGCGGACTTTAAGGCAGCCAAGGACTCCTCTATCCTGGGTAGGGGATATGCATCCTTATGTGTAATGCGGTTTAGTTGCCTATAATCCACACACATCCTCATGGTGCCATCTTTCTTCTTAATGAGAACTAATGGGGCTGCCCAGGGGCTACAGCTGTCCCTCACTACACCAGCCTCTTTCATCTCTCACAACATGTCCTTGGCGCACTGATAATGAGCTGGGGGCACAGGACGGTACCTCTCTTTTATGGGCGGGTGATCTCCAGTGGGGATGTATTGTTGAATCCCTTTTACCTGCCCAAAATCTAGAGGGTGCTTGCTGAATACCCGCTCATACTCATGAACAACCCTGTAGGCCCCCTGCTTCTGGTGAGACGGGGTAGAGTCAATGCCCACGTGCAATTCCCGGCACCTATCTTTTGACTGTCCTGCAGAGCCATTGTCCTCCGCCGGTTCGGACGGAACCAAGGGCCCAGGTGCCTGTATTACATTATTACTAACAGTGAACAGCTTGGCAAGTGTGGCGTATTTGGTCAAGTGGACTTCTTCCTCCCCACAGTTAAGGACGCGTACTGGCACCCTCCCTTGGCGGACGTCGACCACCCCTCTGGCTGTCAGGAGAGTAGGCCTGTTATCTGAATACACCGGCTCTACAAGGGCCTGATAATTTTTACCCCTAAGCAGGTACGGACTGGGACTGAAATTCAGCCCTGGCATTTGAAATCACACAGGCCCATGTTGTCCCCGTCCCCATGAACCAGATGGGATATATTACTAATATTACCCTGGATGGAGGAAAGGAAGATTTTCAACAAGACCAATATTTCTAATGATACCCGTGGCCTGCTGGGGTAAGTGACAGTCAGCAACTTTGTGCTCCATCACAACTCTTAAAAGTATGGGTATCTTAACAACATAGCAGTCAAGGCAGCCCATGACCAGAAAGGCCCTTCTGGCATTTGCCAGAATTGCCAGATGGCCAGTCCGGCCCTGCCCCTAAGGCCTATGGCTGCCCAACACCATATTAACATTTCACTCCTGGGGGGTATCGCAATGGGGTTTGAATCACTCACTGTGACCCGGCCAATTTCACCACCAGTCAACTCCACCTGCTGTCTCTGCATCAGAGCTCTGATCTCTTTCTGCAAGGCACGCTGTTCGCTGTAACCAGCTGTTTCGGCTACCTGCTGCAACAAGACAATAACTTCTGCAAGACAATTTTCTATAACATTAGTACCGATAGTCATCATGGGGTTACATTCATGTCGATCAATATCAACAATAACAATGCCCTGGGCCTCCAATTCTACCCGCCCCACTTTGATGGTGACCTCCTTATACCCCACTTGTGGCAGTGGCTGATCATTACTAGCTATGATGTTGAAATCATCATCGGGGCCACGGGTAATGTCGGTGTCCTCCCAATAGCGTTTATAGAGGATGTAGGGCATAGTCGTCACCTGGGAACCGGTGTCCAACAGAGCATTCATGGGGATACCGTCGATCACGATGGGGAGAACTGGTCGTCCTCCGACGTATTTGGCTCTCCAATGTTGCGGGCCTGATCGTCCTATTCCTGGGGGTTGGCCCTTTGCCCCAGGGGTTGCTCATTTAAAGGACAGTACCTTGCAAGATGGCCCACTTGGTGGCAGCGGCGGCAAATCGGTCGTCCATCCCGATGGAAGCGATCGTCGTCTCGGCCTCTGGTCGACGAGATCCTCCTCTGTCGCTGCCAGGGGACATCCTCCGGTCTGGAAGCCAGCTGGATCTTCTCCTTGTGGGCCTCCTGTAGGGACTGGACGGTCCGGGCTAGGGCAGCAACGCTCTTGGTCAGCTCTTGCATCTGGAGGCGTAGTCCTGCAGGGGAGTCGTCATCCAGAGTCTGGGCATTGGCCTCAGCAGAGACGGGTGTTTCTGGCGCCACCTCCTGGTGGTACGTGAGGGCTTGACGCCTGGGGAGTACAGCACGGCTGGGCTGTCGCTCTGGGAGCGCTTGGATGGCTTTATCTTTGAATTGCGCAAAGGTCAGGTCTGGGTTCTGCATGGCTAAGAAATATAACTGAGCCCTTTGGTTACTGCACAGGAGCCCCTCGATGAACCGCTCTTTCAGGAGTTTATCTTCATCTTGCATGCTGCTGGGGTCACTCTGCTTGATGGCCCGCAGTGCCTCCTGAAGATTGAGGGCATAGTCCAGCTATCCTGCGGCCTCTGCTTGCACCCATAGAATGTCAATTTAATTTCCGTAGCGGTGCGGGTGTCAAAGGTGGTTTTTAGCTTTGCAAGGACCTGCTGTGCAGTTTTCTTATCCGCGGCGGGCCAGGACTTCGCTTCTCTCAAAGCCGCACCAAAGAGCTGTCAAGTTATCATATGAACCTTCTGAGGCTCTGTCAGGGGATAAAACTCGAGCAGGCTGCAAATCCCCTCTTTAAAGTCAGTGAACGTGTGGGCTTCTCCAGAGTATCGCGGGAGCCAGGTGGCTCCTGGTAGGTACGGCATGGAGAAGGGCATTATGGCTGTTGTGGCTGCAGCAATGTCCGGCTGGCCGATGGGAGCGGCAGGCCCCGCGGCTTCCGGCGGTGGTACCAGGCCCGCGGCTGCGTCTACTACGGGGTCTGGAAGTGCCCCCGCGGCTGTGGCTGCCACTTCTCCTGGATCTGACATGGCCGTTCCTCCTTCCTGCTAACCCCCCCGGGGTCGGAGTTCCACTTCCGTAATCGGCACTTCACCGCGCCTTTTCGTTCCGCGCTCTTTTCGGCCGGCTCCACCCACGAAACAATGGCTCCTCCCCTCGCGCCCCACTCGGCGCGGCAATGGCGGATTTTGGCGGCAATTAGCAATACACAATCTTTGCAAGGGATCACAGTTCAAGTACAATTCAACACCGTTCCAAGGCACACATGACCTGATTCTTTCAGGCTTAAGTAGATCCTGTTCTTGACGCCAAGTTGGAGCGCCCCCAGACACAGGGCCACGAGTTCTCGATACCGAGCCTCTCAGTCTCTGTATTGGGGTCGTCGCGGTGGCTAGACCCGGTCCGTGACCCTGCTAAGGGGCGCCCAATGAAAGGTGATTGTGTGATGCGTGGTGCGAGGCGCGATGAATAACAAGGACACAGGGTTGCAGTCTCTTTACCTCTTTACTGAAGGCTTTGGGATCCGCAATCCAGAGCACTGCTAACAGGGCTGGCTGAGACCGGCCTGTCCGAAGGCACATCCAGAGTTTCCTTTGCAGGTGGAAATCAGTGCCTACCCACTAGCACCTGTGTGTTGTAGTCCTTCCCTGCTGAGCACCACGGGATAGTCCTCACAACTGTTGTGTCTGTGTTCGTTGTTCTTTCTATCTCTCTTCGTCCCCCAGATGATATGGCTAGGACGCACCCGTATGATGGGTAGGCCTGGAGTTATTCTGGGACCCTAGAGACGCCCCTCTTCCACAGTTGCCTCCCTTGTCTGCTTAGGTGATTTAGGTGAGACAGCCAACCTATAATTAACTGTCCTGCCATGTTGAAGTAATGCGTAAAGTCTCTTACTTTCTCGGTGCTCCGGCCACCGCTATGCGCCTCAGAAGGATGTTGCCTCGGTCTCACGGCACGACTCCTACTGGCTCTCTCTCCTTTACACTGTGATCCCGCTTCTCACTTCTCCACAATCAACTTCGCTTTGTGTCCTTTCTTAGAATACCGCCGCAAGGTAGTGCAGGCGCGGCTCCATAACGATCTGTTCTCTTTCTAGACCGCTGTCAGGATCCCACCCCTGACAGGTCCTCTCCCAAACTCTCCCAGGCTCTTTCTGTCTAACTTCCTGTCCAACCCCCAGTTTTACCAGAGTGTGAAGAGTGGCCCACTAGATAGAACCACTCCCCCTGGTGGCCGGAGTGTGAAGTGTCATGTGTGTTTGTGATACCTGGTCAGAACTCCTTTAGTGCCATCATACGTACCATCACTCCCCTTAGCGGCAGAGTGTCATACTGCAACAACCAGAAGTCTGGGGCGCTGCATTAATGCCAACCCGGACAAATTCCCGGAATATACCAGGATGTCGCAAGACTCTTTTCGGGATTTGCTTGGTCGTGTCCAAGGAGCCATCCGGAGACAGGACACCCAGCTCCGTAGAGCAATTCCAGCAGAGGAACGTCTGCTGGTTACATTAAGGTACATAACAATTCTAAACAAATGCCAGTCATAATTTTGGTTGGTCTGACATGTATTCTTTGTATTTTCCTTTATGTGTTTAGCAGAACAACGCCATAAATAGAATTGATTGTAATTTATTTATTTATTTTATTACAGATTTCTGGCAACTCATAACCGCATCCAAGACTTCTCCCGTGCTTCCCCCATACTCTGGAACTCTCTACCCCAACACATCAGACTTGCGCCTACCATAGAAACCTTCAAAAAAAAACTGAAGACTCATCTCTTCCGACAAGCCTACAGCCTGCAGTGATCCTCAACCTACTGAACAGCCGCACAGCCAGCTCTTCCCTCTCCTAGTGTATCCTCACCCACCCCCTGCAGACTGTGAGCCCTCGCGGGCAGGGTCCTCCCTCCTTATGTACTCATGTGCCTTGTTATCTGCTCATGTTTAATGTAATTGTCTATATTTGCCCCGTATTCACATGTAAAGCGCCATGGAATAAATGGCGCTATAAAAATGTATAATAATAAATAATAAAATAATAATAAACTGGAGAGAGCTTATCATCTCTCCACTTCCAATACCGGCTTGGAATTTCCACTCTGTCCGGAATAGTTGCGGACACATGCCGGGCTCTGTGGAATGTTCTCCGGGATTAGTTTATACCCCTACCCACCGAGGACATGTGGATGGGAATTGCAGAGAAATTCTGGAGTGTGTGTGATTTCCCCAACTGTTTGGGTTCTGTGGATGGAAAGCACATCCGCATTATCAAACCAGCCAGAACAGGATCGGAGCACTTCAAATATAAAATATATTTTTCTGTTGTGCTAATGGCAATAGCAGATGTGGACTGTCGCTTCATCGCCGTGGACATTGGAGCATGACATTCTGATGCATGCATGCAGAAAGAAATGGCAGAAATTAGACATATAGAGACAGAAAATAGAAAATAGAGGCTTTGGCTCGGATATACTCACGTTGTTCAGAGTCTTGTTTCCTCCAAGGTGCTTTCGTCTGTCTGGTCTCCTTCCCAGTCTGCTGTAGAGTGACCCGCAAATGTCCACTCCCTCCCTTTATCACTTTGTATGTGGGGGGTGGCTAATCAGTGTCTAGACATGTTTTCCTGTGGTGCAACGTATGCATTCACAAACGCAAGCAAATGCATGTGCTTGCGGCCGCATGTGTTCACATAGACAGCAATGCATTTTTTTTGCCACATTCCTTCTGCTAACAACCGCATACGTTTCTAGGCGGTTGTTGTGAATTCTGCTTTTGGGCTCGCTCCGGTGGTTGTAGGTGGTAATGCAGTTGTCTCTGGGCTGCAGTCCTGAACAGGTGTATCTGCTGATTGCAATTCTGACTGGGGTATTTAGGTTTGCAGGACTCATTAGTCCTTGCCAGTTGTCAATGTTTCTTGGGAAGTGTTGGATCTCTGTCTGGCTTCTCCTGCTTAGCTGCCAATTCAGCAAAGATAAGTGTCTGTTTCTTTTTCTATGGCACACAAGCTGTGTGCTTGTTTTTTGATTGTATTCCTGCTCTGAGTTTAGTAGTCTCTGTAGTTGCAGATATATGTTCCACGTCTTTAGTTAGATGGAGGAATTTTTTGTATAATCTACTGTGGATATTTTTGGAAGGGTTTTAATACTGACCGCACAGAACTCTGTCCTATCCTTTCCTATTTTAGCTAGAGTGGCCTCTTGTGCTAAATCCTGTTTTCTGACTGTGTGTCTTTCCTCTCCTACTCACAGCCAATATTTGTGGGGGGCTGCCTATCCTTTGGGGTTCTGCTCTGAGGCAAGGTAGTATTCCTATTTCCATCTTTAGGGGTATTTAGTCCTCCGGCTGTGACGAGGTGTCTAGGTCTTGTTAGGTACACCCCACGGCTACTTCTAGTTGCGATGTTAAGATCAGGATTTGCGGTCAGTATAGTTACCACCTACTCCAGTGAAAGTATAAACAAGAAAATGGAGGGCACCATCCAACCTAATATCGGAGGAAAGAGGTTCAACCCAAAGCATGACCTGTAGTACACATTACAAAGGCCGAGAAAAAGATGTCATGCTATACATAAAGGGGAACCATCAAACAATAATAAAGATATATAAAAATAAAACTGAAATATTTTATTGTATCGACCAACACACAAAACAAACCACTACAATTAAAAACATTTAAAACAGAGAATAGGTCATCAAGGATTCCTATAAGGAACCCCCCCCTGGACATGTATAACAATATGCACTTACAGATGACAAGGTCAGTGGCAGACACAGCTGCTCTACATGCACATATATACAGATGGTAACATAATTCAAAGCGTATGCATGAAAAATGGGAATAATGGCAGGAATTATATATATATTTACTCCTGGTCCAGCTCGCAGCACACAATAGTAGGTATAAGTCAAACAGTGTCAGGTATTATGATATACATAAATATTCAATATGGAAATAGATGTAATATATGAACCAAATGTTCTGTTCTAAACAGGTACATATTCGGGTACAAATTCAAGACTAGCCAGTATGAAATGGCCTGACAATAAGTTACCAATATATAGATGTAAGAGTATACCAATAATAATGATGATAACACATGTATCCCTTGCGAGCGGATAAGAACAGATTAGGCAAAAGTAAAGAGCAAATGCACAGTGTCTATAGTGGGAGGAACATTATGCATACACATACCCCCACATGTAAATCTAGAGGTCAGAGCTTATCTGGACCTCCTGAGGTGTGCATAACCCCAACAAGCACAGACACACACTGCCAAAACTGTCCCAAAACCTAATAGGACCGGAACTACCTGTATAGAGCCCACAAAAAGGGGGGCGCTATACTACCATCCCAGTGCAGAGAATGCCGGTAGAGCATGACCAGATACCAAATGAAAACAGAGGTCCAGGGGGCTGAAGCCCCACGCGTATCGCCACTAGGAGTGGCTTCGTCAGGAGCAGGTGTGATGTGTGCGGCCGGCAGCTCCATATATATACACACACTTACCCTAATGAAACTATCCCTATCAGCTGCGGGGCAACGGCATGGTGCTTGGCGTGGAAACATAATGTTCGCAGCACCGGAAGCGGTGCCGCATATCGATATTTCCGGGAGTATAAAGATGGCCGCCAGCGCACAAATGCGCATGTCAGGAGTGCAAAGATGGCCGCTAGCGCGCAAATGCGCATGCCCGGACCTGTAGCGTCCCAATGCTTCGGGGAGTGTAGAGATAGCCACTAATGCGCGAATGCGCATGTCCGGACAAATAATATAGACACTGGGAGATGTAGTGGTCCTGAAAGGACCACAAAAACGCGCTAATGCGTACATGCCCATAAGAAGCTCAAGGAGCATCAGAATGGCCATGAACGCACAAGATGCGCATGCCCAGGCACCACATAGCAAACCAATTGGTGCAAAGCATGAAAGAGGCACTACAGCAGCCACCAGAGGTGGAAAAAGGCACACGAATACGTGGGAGGTATCTCCCCAAATAGAGTATATATTTACCACCAATCGTTTTGGAAAAGTAATAAATATAAAAATAGAAATAACAATAACATAAACAAGAGTATGGAGATCACCCCATGGAGTAGTTTTGGCCACATAACGCACAGGCACCAAAATGTCACAGTACTTTACTAATAACTATAACCAATAATGCATTTAAGTCCCCATTGTAATATGAAACTATCACGAAACTTGTAACCAAAGTTGTTATTATGGATGGCAGGAGGCGCTGGAGACACATACCCAAGTGGTGGATAAAAGATCTAAATACCAGCATACTAGCATGGAGATGAAACACCTTATAGATTATTCATAGTTCTTATATATGATATACGGTTGCACCTACATCCATCGTGTATACCAGAGTTATATCAAAATACTGTTGAGTAAAATAATAAGCAAAAAAGATGATAAGCATATATATATATATAAATGGTTGATGGAAATTATAAGTACCATAGTGACTCTCTTGGGTGCACATATCAGGAATTCGCCTGTTCACTCCCCCTCCTCTTCCCACTCCATAATACAAAAATAGGTGGGGTACTCCAGTGAAAGTTTTCATGCTGCTCCAAGGTCACCGGATCATAACAGGCGGCATATTGACACCTCTAAAATTACTACATGTAGCGTTTACCGCGCCAAACCGCAGACAACGAAACCACGCATGCGTCGTCAAACGTGGCAAAACGCAACTGATCGCATCTAATGTTAAATATAGGAATACACAACGCATGCAGATAATTGCGGAAGAAACGCTGCGGACACAACCGCAAATGTGAAGCCGGTCTAAGTTCCTTGGGGGGTCTAGTTTCCAAAATGGGGTCACTTGTGCAGGGTTTCCACTGTTTAGCCACATCAGGGGCTCTCCAAATGCAACATGGTGTCCAATCTTAATTCCAGCCAATTTTGGTTTGAAAAAGTCAAAAGGCTCTCCTTCCATTCTGAGCCCTGCTGTGTGCCCAAACACAATTTTCCATTTTTTACACAAATAAACGCAAATTCTATCGAAGAAATGTTACCACTAATGTGAAGTACAATATGTCGCAAAAAAATTTTAAAATCTCAGAATCACCAATATTCGTTGAAGCATTCCAGAGTTAATACCTCATAAAAGGAACAGTGGTCAGAATTGTAAAAATTGACCCGGTCATCAACGTGCAAACCACCCTCGGGGGTAAAGGGGTTAAAAAAAGTTTGTAGCATTTGGTGTGTGTTCTAGAGGCCTGATACGTAGGCCGCAAACAAGTTCTTCAGTTTTTAACGTCATACAATAAGGGACCTGACTGGAAAAATAGTTTTTAGCATTTAGTGTGTAATAGAGGCCTGATCCTTGGTCCAAAGAAAAAAATCATTTTTCTGTGTCTAACACAATACAGCAAGCCAAATATTTCAACTTTGAATTTACTGTAGCTGAAATTCAGCTGTTTACAGATGTGGTGCAGAGTTTAAAATCTAATTTTTGGTTGTTAATACTGTGCTCCTACAACACTATCTTAGCAACATGACTGGAAAAAAGCGAGGCCATGGTAGAAGGGGAATTAGGCTTGGCGTTCAAGGTATACGTGGGGTAGGTAGTAATGTTGGTGAAAGCACTAGTGAAGCAACGTCACATCCTATGCAAAGACAACTGACAACTTATGTTACTGGACAAGCTACACCACTACCTTTCTTTGGCAGCTGCACAGCGGTACGCCTTGTCGATGATGCCCAGAAAGAGCATGTACTCGAGTGGATGGCAAGTGCAGCTTCAAGTGTCCTATCCTCCTCTTCCTCCACCTTAAGATCACACCCAATACAGTCCACAGATGTGGCACCCAAATTCCCCTTGCTCCCCCCCGCGTCCTAACTATCCAAACGTTCATATGACTGCACGTAACCACAGATGGGTGAGTCTGTAGAGCTGTTCACACATTCTATGCCATGTTCATCAAAAGTGTACTCAAAAGCTTTGCAGAGTCAAGATGAGGAATTCTGCACCGATGCCCAAATAATTTTTAACTTGGATCTGGGACAGGAAGATGTTAACCCCTGGGGGGAGGTGATCCTGTTGAGACTCAGATATCTGAAGCTCAAGCAGACTGTACTTTGCTGTCAGGGCAAGAAGAGGAGGAGAGTGACTCCAATGGTGAGGAATATAATAACACAGAGGATGATGATGCGTTAGTTCCCAGTTGGCATCAACATAGAGGCACACAGCTGAGTAGGTAATCTGAGGAGGCACCGTCCGTCGCAGACACGTAGTGATGTAGCCATGATGAGCGATGCATCCTCAGCCACAACTGTGCCTCTGACCAGCATCGTCCATGGGTCTGCAGCTTGCAGGTGTGGCAAGGGTTGCCTAGCCTGGGCCTTTTTTGACACTGCAAGGGATGAGCCAAATCATGCAATCTGCCAACTTTGCAAAAAAAAAAAAAACTGAGCAGAGGTAAAAACTGCAATAATTTTAATGAACCTTCACATGCGCAATCAACATGCTTTAGTGTGGGAATCCCACTGCGCAAAAATGAGGACCAGCGGACATCAACCACCCCATCAATTGCATTCTTCCTCCTCCTCTGTTACCATGCCAACTATTGAGACGCAGGTCTTTGACCATAGACCCTTGGGTTCTTTACCCGATAGAGTCACACTGACTGAGAGGCCACCTTCAGCTGTAATGGAAGCAGACATGCCTGCTGTTTTTGACTGATCTCAGAGAACGATCACACCACAAGTTTCTCAATCCACAGTAACATCTTCTCCTGCACCTCCCTCACGGATCCAGCAGTTTGTCTGATTCACTGTACTCCGCCCTTTCACAGCACTGCTGCAAGCCCACGGTTTCACAGTTGTGGTCACGGAAAAGATTGTTTCCTCCTACGCATGACAAAGCTAAGAGGTTGAACTCCACCATTTCCAATTTGTTGGCCACGGAAATGCTGCCTTTCCATCTGGTGGATACCGACGATTTCCAAAAGCTCATGGCCATTGCAGTCCCCCAGTACCAATTACCCAGTCGCCATTATTTTTCTAACAAAGCTGTGCCTGCGCTACACCAGCATGTAGCAGACAACAAGGCCCGTTCCTTGACAACATCTCTGTCTGCCAGGGTGCATTTCACCACAGACACTTGGAAGAGTAAGCATGACCAAGGGTGTTACATCTCGCTGACTGGGCACTGGGTTACTCTGGTGGCTGTGGGGACAGGCGCTGCTCCCCAAGTCTTGGAATCTCCAAGGCTTGCAGGCCAAACCTCTACATTTAACACTTCCTCCATAGCTTCTGCCTACTCTATCTCCTCTAGTTCCTCCACCTGCGCCCTCAAACTCTGCCTTCAGGAGACATGTGTTCCAACAGTGCATAGCGACTTCCCCCCCCCCAACTCCGTACTGCACAGCCAGGGCTCACCGCAATCAGGCAGTCTAAGGCTATGCGCACACGTCCGGAATTTCTGCTGAAGTTTCCGCAGCAATTCTGGAACTTCCTTCTGCGGGAAAAACGCATGCGGAATTAGCATGCATTTTCCCGCTAAACACTAGCGTTTTACAAGCGTAATTAGCTTGCAGAATGCTAACGTTTTCCAAGCGATCTGTAGCAACACTTGGAAAACTGATTGACAGGTTGGTCACACTTGTCAAACATAGTGTTTGACAAGTGTGACCAACTTTTTACTATTAATGCTGCCTTTTTAGCATCAATAGTAAAAAGATCTATCGTTAAAAATAATAAAAAATCGTGATATTCTCACCTTCCGGCGTTCCCGGCAGTCTTCCCGCTCCTCGCGTTCCCAGTAATGCCTAGTGGCAATGACCCCAGATGACGTGCGGACTCACCAGACCGCACGTCATCACAGGTTGATGCCGCAAAGCATCCTTGGTAACGCAAGCATCGCGAGGAGCGGGAAGACTGCTGGGGACTCCGGAAGGTGAGAATATCACGATTTTTTACTTCACCTCCACCCTGGGTACCAACCGCACATGATCCGCTTACTTCTTGCATGGCGGGCATAGCCACATACGAAAAGTAAGCGGATCAATGCATTCCTATGTGTGCGGAATCCCCGCACAAAGAATGAACATGCTGCGCTTTTTTCTGGAATGCGATTCCGCCGCGGGAAAAAACGCAGCATGTGCACAAAAAATGCAGAATGCATTCTAATAATAGGATGCTTAATGTATGCATTTTTTTTTCACGGCTTTATTGCATTATCATAGCGAAAATTCCTGAACGTGTGCACATAGCCTAAAAGTTGATATGCCTTGGAGATCGCAGTCAAACAGCTGAAGAGTTGTGTATAGCTCTCCAGGCTGAATTTGATCAATGGCTGTCTCCGCTGAACCTGCATCAATTAAGGCCGTGTCCTATAATGGTGTGAACCTGTTGGCGGCCCTACGGTGAGGCAAGCTCACACACGTGCCTTGCATGGCTCACGTCCTCAACCTGCTGGTACAGCATTTTCTCAGCCAGCATTTTCCTGGCCTGGGTGAGCTGCACCAGAAAGCATGTAAACGGTGTGCTCATTTCCGCCACTCGCACCCTTCTGCTCATCGACTTGCATCGATACAGAAGTCTTTGTCCATGCCAGTTAACAGGTTGGTATGCAGTGTGCTGACATGGTGGAATTCCACTCTGCACAGGTTGCAGCGACTGTGGCAGCAGCAACGAGCCATGACACAGTATGTCATGTCGCATATCCTGGGCCAACGCAGTATGGAGGTGGTGCATATCACGTTTACAGAGTGGGCACAGATTAAGGGCCTCCGCACCCTTCTGCACAGTTTTGAAATGTCTACTAAGATGGTTAGCGCTGACGATGCCATCATCAGCATCACTATTCCGGTCATTTATTTGCTGGAGCAGCCTTTGAATAGCCTGTGGGAGGAGATGGTGGTCCCAGAAGTAGAGGAGGCTGCGGAAGGGATAACATTGTCTCGAAATTCAAGACTGTCGTCACACAGGTGGGTGCCTAGGGAGGGTGGAGTACTGCGATCGAGGGGGGCTGGTGATGATAACAGACAAACTGTTATCGAAGATGCAAGATACGAGGAACAAAAGGAGGAGGAAGAGGTAATGGGTGAGCAACTGTCGGATGAAGAGGATAATCCTCCCCTCTCTGTTGTTCAGGGTTGGTGGGAGGGGACAGAGGAAACGAGCCTCATTGTTACCCAGCCACCAGCAAATGGGCTCTGACCTCATGGTAGAGCCCGACCTATGAGTGCCTTCTTGCTTCACTAGTAATGATTAAGAATAATGTCTGACTAATGGATTGCCAATTTATTAGATCCATGTTATAAAACCAAATTTTGCCAGATGATTCCCGCCCTAGAAAGGGACTTGCGAATGCTTGAGTATCGAAAGACTCTTTTATACAACCTTAAGAGAGCTTTTCCCCAAGACAGCAGTGAAGCATACAGTTCGCGTCACAACTGTGGGCTTCTGGAGCGCCCCCAGACGCAGGGCCGCGGGTTACTCGGTACCGGTCCTCTCTGGCTCAGTTCTGGGGATGTCACGGTGGCTGGACCCGGTCCGTGACCCTGCCAAGGGGCGTCCAATAAAAGGTGATACAAGTCTGTCAAGGTTTCGTGAAGCCACCTGTGGTGTTCGGTCAGGGCGACCGACGCTGCTTGGGGTCCACTGGGGTGATGTTATGGCAGCTAGATGGTAAACCTTTCCACAGATGAAGTATGTCCCAACAGCTTCCCAGTAATGTGGATGGTGATAGTGTGAGGCGCAGACAATAACGAGGACACAGGGTTGCAGTCTCTTTACCTCTTTACTGGTGACTTCAGGATCCTCAATCCAGAGCATAGTTAACAGGGCTGTCTGAGACCGGCCGGTCCGAAGGCACATCCAGAGTTCCCTTTGCAGGTGGAAATCGTTGCCTACCACTAGCGCCTGTGTGTTGTAGTGCTTCCCTGCTGAGCATTCGGGATAGTCCTCACAACTTCTGTTCTCGTTCTTTCTAGTTCTTTCTCGTTATATCTATTCTCCGCCCCCCAAGTTGGAAATGGCTAGGACGCACCCGTTTGATGGGTAGGCTCGGAGCTCTTCCGGGACCCTAGAGACGCCCCTCTCCACGGTTGCCCCCTATGTCTGCTTAGGTGATGTATGGTAGACAGCCAACCTATAACTAACTGTCCAGCGGTATTTGAAGTAAGGCATAAAGTCAGTTACTTCCTCTGTGTTCCGGGCACCGGCTACACGCCTCAGTAAGATGTTGCCGTTCTCGGGGCACGACTCCTACTGGCTCTCCTTTATGCTTGATCTCATTTCTCACTGTCCACAATATCCTTTGCTTCGTGTCCTTTCTAAGGATACCGCCGCAAGGTAGTGCAGGCGCGGTTCCGTTTCATTCTGTTCTTGTCGCTAAGTCTCTGCCAGGTTCCCACGCCTGACAGGGACTCCCCTGAAGTCTCCCCCACAACACCCCCTGCCACGGGATGTTGCCTGGGCAAAACCCAGTCAGCTTCTGTCCTAACTTCCTATCCACCCCCTAGTTTTACCAGTGTGAGGAGTGGCCTAATAAATAAAACCTTTTTCTCCCCCTAGTGGCCGGAGTGTGAAGTGTAATGTGTGCTTGTGATACCTGGTCAGGTGAACTCCTTTAGTGCCATCAGACGTACCATCACTCCCCTTAGAGGCAGAGCGACACTACTGCAATGACCAGGTCTCTGGGGCGCTGCACTTCCATCCTCCGGCCCATCAATTTCTCAACACCAAAACATTAGCAGCAGCAGTGGTGGAAGTGGACGAAGCAATTTCTGTGAGTCCTTTGCCACTTTTTTTTAGACCTACTCATGCACCAGCACAACAGAGTCCAAGTTTTACACGTGGTGAAAGAATGTTGAGGATGGTGCAGGAGTATCTAGAACTAAGTATCTATTGATCAGGGAGGGGTTTGGACCCTTTCACGTTTTGGTTTTCCATAAATGGAGGAGTGGCCTGAGCTCGCCTCACTTGCCTTGGAGGTTTTATCGTGTAGAAAACCAGAAAGAACAAAAAAAAACTAAAAATACATTTTAATCCAATCATTAAAACATCATTAAATAGAATCGACATCAATACTAGGGGGTTAAAATCATGATACAAAGGCAGATGCCCTATTAGGGATATTTTGGGGTGCAAAAAAAAAAACTATTCTCACCCTACAGGGCCCTAATAGGTCCCCTCCTGACTGCGGAGGTTGGCACCCTAGTTGTTGACATTGTGGTGCCCCCACTGAACATCGGCAGCCCTAAACCCTAAGCCCTAGACGTAGAGCTGTGAAAATAAAAAAAAATAAAAAAAACAAAACGCATTTTTACCACAAAAATGATTTTTTAGTACCCAAATTTCTATTTTCACAAGGGTAACAGGAGAAATTAGACCACTAAAGTTGTTGTCCAGTTTGTCCTGAGTACGCTGATACCCCATATGTGGGGGGGGGGACCACTGTTTGGGCGCATGGCAGAGCTCGGAAGGGAAGGAGCGCCGTTATGGAATGCAAACTTTGATAGAATAGTCTGCCGGGGTCATGTTGCATTTGCAGAGCCCATGATGTGCCTAAACAGTAGAAACCCCCACAAGCAACCCCATTTTGGAAACTAGACCCCCAAGGAACTTATGCAGATGTGTGGTGAGCACTATGAACCCCCAAGTGCTTCACAGAACTTTATAACGTAGAGCCATGAAAATAAAAAAAATCTTTTTTTTTTTCACAAAAATGATCTATTCACCCCCAAATTTTTACTTCTACAAGGGTAACAGGAGAAATTGGACCATGAAAGTTGTTGTGCAATTTGTTCTGAGTACTCTGATACCACATACAGTGGGGCAAAAAAGTATTTAGTCAGTCAGCAATAGTGCAAGTTCCACCACTTAAAAAGATGAGAGGCGTCTGTAATTTACATCATAGGTAGACCTCAACTATGGGAGACAAACTGAGAAATAAAAATCCAGAAAATCACATTGTCTGGTTTTTTTAACAATTTATTTGCATATTATGGTGGAAAATAAGTATTTGGTCTGAAACAAACAATCAAGATTTCTGGCTCTCACAGACCTGTAACTTCTTCTTTAAGAGTCTCCTCTTTCCTCCACTCATTACCTGTAGTAATGGCACCTGTTTAAACTTGTTATCAGAATAAAAAGACACCTGTGCACACCCTCAAACAGTCTGACTCCAAACTCCACTATGGTGAAGACCAAAGAGCTGTCAAAGGACACCAGAAACAAAATTGTAGCCCTGCACCAGGCTGGGAAGACTGAATCTGCAATAGCCAACCAGCTTGTAGTGAAGAAATCAACAGTGGGAGCAATAATTAGAAAATGGAAGACATACAAGACCACTGATAATCTCCCTCGATCTGGGGCTCCACGCAAAATCCCACCCCGTGGGGTCAGAATGATCACAAGAACGGTGAGCAAAAATCCCAGAACCACGCGAGGGGACCTAGTGAATGAACTGCAGAGAGCTGGGACCAATGTAACAAGGCCTACCATAAGTAACACACTACGCCACCATGGACTCAGATCCTGCAGTGCCAGACGTGTCCTAATGCTTAAGCCAGTACATGTCCGGGCCCGTCTGAAGTTTGCTAGAGAGCGTTTGGATGATCCAGAGGAGTTTTGGGAGAATGTCCTATGGTCTGATGAAACCAAACTGGAACTGTTTGGTAGAAACACAACTTGTCGTGTTTGGAGGAAAAAGAATACTGAGTTGCATCCATCAAACACCATACCTACTGTAAAGCATGGTGGTGGAAACATCATGCTTTGGGGCTGTTTCTCTGCAAAGGGGCCAGGACGACTGATCCGGGTACATAAAATAATGAATGGGGCCATGTATCGTGAGATTTTGAATGCAAACCTCCTTCCATCAGCAAGGGTATTGAAGATGAAACGTGGCTGGGTCTTTCAACATGACAATGATCCAAAGCACACCGCCAGGGCAACGAAGGAGTGGCTTCGTAAGAAGCATTTCAAGGTCCTGGAGTGGCCTAGCCAGTCTCCAGATCTCAACCCTATAGAAAACCTTTGGAGGGAGTTGAAAGTCCGTGTTGCCAAGCGAAAAGCCAAAAACATCACTGCTCTAGAGGAGATCTGCATGGAGGAATGGGCCAACATACCAACAACAGTGTGTGGCAACCTTGTGAAGACTTACAGAAAACGTTTGACCTCTGTCATTGCCAACAAAGGATATATTACAAAGTATTGAGATGAAATTTTGTTTCTGACCAAATACTTATTTTCCACCATAATATGCAAATAAAATGTTAAAAAAACAGACAATGTGATTTTCTGGATTTTTTTTTCTCAGTTTGTCTCCCATAGTTGAGGTCTACCTATGATGTAAATTACAGACGCCTCTCATCTTTTTAAGTGGTGGAACTTGCACTATTGCTGACTGACTAAATACTTTTTTGCCCCACTGTATGTGGGGGTACCACTGTTTGGGCGCATGGCAGAACTCGGAAGGGAAGGAGCGCCGTTTTGGAATGCAGACATGGATAGAATGGTCTGCAGGCGTCATGTTGCGTTTGCAAAGCCCCTGATGTGCCTAAACCGTAGAAACCCCCACAAGTGGAAAAGAGAATGAACTTATCTAGATGTGTTGTGTGAATTTTGAACCCCCAAGTGTTTCACTAAAGTTTATACCGCAGAGCCGTGAAAATAAATTTTTTTTTCTCCACAAAATTTTTTTAGCCCGCATTTTTTTTTTTGTTTTCCAAGGGTAACAGGAGAAGTTTGACCCCAAAAGTTGTTGTCCAATTTGTCCTGAGTACTCTCATACCTCATATGTGGGAGAAAACTACTGTTTGGGCACACATCGGGGCTCAGAAGGGAAGTAGTGATGTTTTGGAATGCAGACTTTGATGGAATAGTCTGCGGAGTCATGTTGCGTTTGCAGAACTCTTGATGTGCCTCAGCAGTAGAAACCCCTCACAAGTGATCCTATTTTGGAAACTAGACCCACCCATGGAGCTTATCTAGATGTGTGGTGAGCACTTTGAACGCCCAAGTGCTTCACAGAAGTTTATAACGCAGTGCCGTGAAAATAAAAAATCCTTTTTTTCCACAAAAATGATTTTTTTAGCCCGCAATTTTTCATTTTCACAAGGGTAACAGGAGAAATTGGACCCCTAAAGTTGTTGTCCAATTTCTCCTGAGTATGCGGATTCCCCATATGTGGGGGTAAACCACTGTTTGGCTGCACAGTAGAGCTCAGAAGGGAGGGAGCACCATTTGACTTTTTGAATGCAAAATTGGCTGGAATCAATTATGGCGCCATTTCGCATTTGGAGACCCCCTGATGTACCTAAACAGTGGAAACCCCTCAATTCCAACTCCAACCCTAACCCAAATACACCCCTAACCCTAATCCCAACCCTAACCCCAATATACCCCTAACCCTAATCCCAACCCTAACCATAACCCTAATCACAACCCTAACCCCAACACACCCCTAACCCTAATCCCAACCCTAACCCTAATCACAACCCTAATCCCAACGCACCCCTAACCCTAACCACAAGCCTAACCCTAATCCCACTAATCACAAACCTAACCCTAATCCTAACCCTAACCCCAACCTTAACCCTAATCTCAACTCTAACCCTAACTTTAGCCCCAACCCTAACGGTATGTTTCCACGGGGCGTAATCTGTTATGACCTGGTGGTCAGGACAATAATGGACCTGGTGGTTAAGAGCACACAGAATGACCTGATAGTTACTGATAATAAAGGACGAGCTCTGGGACCGCAATCCCTAAACCTATCAACCACACTAGAAATAGCCGTGGATTGCGCCTAACGCTCCCTATGCAACTCGGCACAGCCTAAGAAACTAGCTAGCCCTGAAGATAGAAAAATAAAGCCTACCTTGCCTCAGAGAAATTCCCCAAAGGAAAAGGCAGCCCCCCACATATAATGACTGTGAGTAAAGATGAAAATACAAACACAGAGATGAAATAGATTAAGCAAAGTGAGGCCCGACTTACTGAACAAACCGAGGATAGGAAAGGTTACTTTGCGGTCAGCACAAAAACCTACAAAAAGACCACGCAGAGGGCGCAAAAAGACCCTCCGCACCGACTCACGGTGCGGAGGCGCTCCCTCTGCGTCCCAGAGCTTCCAGCAAGCAAGACAACAAAATAAATAGCAAGCTGGACAGAAAAATAGCAAACCAAAGAAATACAAGCTGGAACTTAGCTTCTGATGGGAAGACAGGTCACAAGAACGATCCAGGAGTGAACTAGACCAATACTGGAACATTGACAGGTGGCCTGGAGCAAAGATCTAAGTGGAGTTAAATAGAGCAGCAGCTAACGAATTAACCTCGTCACCTGTGAAAGGAAACTCAGAAACACCCACCAGAGGAAGTCCATGGACAGAACCAGCCGAAGTACCATTCATGACCACAGGAGGGAGCCCGACAACAGAATTCACAACAGTACCCCCCCTTGAGGAGGGGTCACCGAACCCTCACCAGAGCCCCCAGGCCGACCAGGATGAGCCAAATGAAAGGCACGAACCAGATCGGCAGCATGAACATCAGAGGCAAAAACCCAGGAATTATCTTCCTGACCATAACCCTTCCACTTGACCAGGTACTGGAGTTTCCGTCTCGAAACACGAGAATCCAAACTCTTCTCCACCACATACTCCAACTCCCCCTCAACTAACACCGGGGCAGGAGGATCAACGGATGGAACCACAGGCGCCACGTATCTCCGCAATAACGACCTATGGAACACATTATGGATGGCAAAAGAAGCAGGAAGGGCCAAACGAAATGACACAGGATTGATAACCTCAGAAATCTTATACGGACCAATGAAACGAGGCTTAAACTTAGGAGAGGAAACCTTCATAGGAACATAACGAGACGACAACCAAACCAAATCCCAAACACGAAGTCGGGGACCCACACAGCGCCGGCGGTTAGCGAAACGTTGAGCCTTCTCCTGGGACAATGTCAAATTGTCCACCACATGAGTCCAAATCTGCCGCAACCTATCCACCACAGTATCTACACCAGGACAGTCTGAAGACTCAACCTGCCCTGAAGAGAAACGAGGATGGAAACCAGAATTGCAGAAAAACGGCGAAACCAAAGTAGCCGAGCTGGCCCGATTATTAAGGGCGAACTCAGCCAACGGCAAAAAGGACACCCAATCATCCTGATCAGCAGAAACAAAGCATCTCAGATATGTTTCCAAAGTTTGATTAGTTCGTTCGGTTTGGCCATTTGTCTGAGGATGGAAAGCCGAGGAAAAAGACAAATCAATGCCCATCCTAGCACAAAAAGATCGCCAAAACCTTGAAACAAACTGGGAACCTCTGTCAGAAGCGATGTTCTCCGGGATACCATGTAAACGAACCACATGCTGGAAAAATAATGGCACCAAATCAGAGGAGGAAGGCAATTTAGACAAAGGTACCAAATGGACCATCTTAGAAAAGCGATCACAAACCACCCAAATGACCGACATCTTTTGAGAGACGGGGAGATCCGAAATAAAATCCATAGAAATATGCGTCCAGGGCCTCTTCGGGACCGGCAAGGGCAAAAGCAACCCACTGGCACGAGAACAGCAGGGCTTAGCCCGAGCACAAGTCCCACAGGACTGCACAAAAGAACGCACATCCCGCGACAAAGACGGCCACCAGAAGGATCTAGCCACCAAATCTCTGGTACCAAAGATTCCAGGATGCCCAGCCAACACTGAACAATGAATCTCAGAGATAACTCTACTAGTCCATCTATCAGGGACAAACAGTTTCTCCGCTGGGCAACGGTCAGGTCTTTCAGCCTGAAATTTTTGCAGCACCCGCCGCAAATCAGGGGAGATGGCAGACAAAATTACCCCCTCTTTGAGAATACCCGCCTGTTGTGAATTCTGTGGCAGAGCTCCCTCCTGTGGTCACAAGTGGTACTTCGGCTGATTCTCTCTGTGAGCTTCCGTTAGTGGAGGAGAGTGGTACTGCGGCTTCTGAGTTTCCTTCCTCAGGTGATGTGGTGAAGTCGTTAGGTGCTGCTCTATTTAACTCCACCTGGTGCTTTGATCCTGGCCTCCAGTCAATGTTCTAGTATTGGACCTGTTTCCTCCTGGATCGTTCCTGTGGCCTGCTGCTCTGCATAGCTAAGTTCTGCTTTGCTATTTTGTTTGCTGTTTTTTTCTGTCCAGCTTGTCTATTTGTTTTTCCTTGCTAGCTGGAAGCTCTGGGACGCAGAGGGTGTACCTCCGTGCCGTTAGTTCGGTACGGAGGGTCTTTTTGCCCCCTTTGCGTGGTTGTTTGTAGGGTTTTGTGTTGACCGCAAAGTTACCTTTCCTATCCTCGCTCTGTTTAGTAAGTCGGGCCTCACTTTGCTAAATCTATTTCATCTATACGTTTGTCTTTTCATCTAACTCACAGTCATTATATGTGGGGGCTGCCTTTTTCTTTGGGGTATTTCTCTGAGGCAAGGTAGGCTTATTTTCTATCTTCAGGCTAGCTAGTTTCTCAGGCTGTGCCGAGTTGCATAGGGAGCTTTAGGCGCAATCCACGGCTGCCTCTAGTGTGGTTGGAGAGGATTAGGGATTGCGGTCAGCAGAGTTCCCACGTCTCAGAGCTCGTTCTATGTTTTTTGGGTTATTGTCAGATCACTGTATGTGCTCTGACTTCTATGTCCATTGTGGTACTGAATTATCTCATCATAACACCCGCCGGCTCAGGAACACCTGGAGAGTCAGGCACAAAACTCCTTGACAGGGCATCAGCCTTCACATTCTTAGAGCCCGGAAGGTACGAAACCACAAAATCAAAACGGGAGAAAAATAACGACCATCGAGCCTGTCTCGGATTCAACCGTTTGGCAGACTCAAGATAAGTCAAATTCTTGTGATCTGTCAAGACCACCACGCGATGCTTGGCTCCTTCCAGCCAATGACGCCACTCCTCGAATGCCCACTTCATGGCCAACAATTCACTATTACCAACATCATAGTTCCGCTCAGCAGGCGAAAACTTTCTAGAAAAGAAAGCACATGGCTTCATCACCGAGCCATCAGAACTTCTTTGCGACAAAACTGTCCCTGCTCCAATCTCAGAAGCATCAACCTCAACCTGAAACGGAAGCGAAACATCTGGCTGGCACAACACGGGGCAGAAGAAAAACGACGCTTCAACTCCTGAAAAGCCTCTACAGCCGCAGAAGACCAATTGACCACATCAGCACCCTTCTTGGTCAAATCAGTCAACGGTTTAGCAACAGTAGAATAATTAGCGATGAAGCGTCGATAAAAATTAGCAAAGCCCAGGAACTTTTGCAGGCTCTTCACAGATGTCAGCTGAGTCCAATCGTAAATGGCCTGGACTTTAACAGGGTCCATCTCGTTAGTAGAAGGGGAAAAAATGAACCCCAAAAATGAAACCTTCTGAACTCCAAAGAGACACTTTGACCCCTTCACAAACAAGGAATTCGCACGAAGGACCTGGAACACCATTCTGACCTGCTTCACATGAGACTGCCAATCAATCGAAAAGACCAAAATATCATCCAAATACACAATCAGGAATTTATCCAGGTACTCTCGGAAGATGTCATGCATAAAGGACTGAAATACTGATGGAGCATTGGAAAGCCCGAATGGCATAACCAGGTACTCAAAATGGCCCTCGGGCGTATTAAAGGGAACCTATCACCCCGTTTTTTGAGATTGAGCTATAAATACTGTTAAATAGGGCCTGCGCTGTGTGTTCCTATAGTGTATGTAGTGTACCCCGATTCCCCATGTATGCTGAGAAATAACTTACCAAAGTCGCCGTTTTCGCCTGTCAATCAGGCTGGTCAGGTCGGGAGGGCGTGGTGACATCGGTGGTTCTTCCTCAGCTTTACGTTGGTGGCGTAGTGGCGTAGTGGTGAACAAGCAGCACGCGATCTGCGCTGTAATCCCTTGCATCGGTGGGGGCGGCCATCTTCCTGGGGCCACGCGTGCGCAGATCGAGTGCTCTGCTGCACGGGGCTTCAGGAAAATGGCCGCGGGATGCCGCGCGTGCGCATTAGAGATCGCGGCGGCCATTTTCCCAAAGCCGAGATGCAAACTCGGCTTTGGGAAAATGGCCGCCGCGATCTCTAATGCGCACGCGCGGCATCCCGCGGCCATTTTCCTGAAGCCCCGTGCAGCAGAGCACTCGATCTGCGCACGCGCGGCCCCAGGAAGATGGCCGCCCCCACCGATGCAAGGGATTACAGCGCAGATCGCGCGCTGTGTCTTCACCACTACGCCACTACGCCACCAACGTAAAGCTGAGGAAGAACCAGCGATGTCACCACGCCCTCCCGACCTGACCAGCCTGATTGACAGGCGAAAACGGCGACTTTGGTAAGTTATTTCTCAGCATACATGGGGAATCGGGGTACACTACATACACTATAGGAACACACAGCGCAGGCCCTATTTAACAGTATTTATAGCTCAATCTCAAAAAACGGGGTGACAGGTTCCCTTTAAATGCTGTTTTCCATTCATCGCCTTGTTTAATACGCACAAGATTATACGCCCCTCGAAGATCTATCTTGGTGAACCAACTAGCCCCTTTAATACGAGCAAACAAATCAGACAGCAACGGCAAAGGATACTGAAATTTGACTGTAATTTTATTAAGAAGGCGGTAATCAATACAAGGTCTCAAAGAACCATCCTTCTTGGCCACAAAAAAGAACCCTGCTCCTAACGGCGATGACGACGGGCGAATATAGCCTTTCTCCAAGGATTCCTTTATACAGTATAACTCCGCATAGCGGCGTGTTCTGGCACAGATAAATTGAACAATCGGCCCTTAGGAAACTTACTACCAGGAATTAAATTAATTGCACAATCGCAATCCCTATGAGGAGGTAGGGCACTGGCTTTGGGCTCATCAAATACATCCCGATAATCCGACAAAAACTCTGGAACTTCAGAAGGAGTGGAAGACGAAATAGACAAAAATGGAACATCACCATGTACCCCCTGGCAACCCCAGCTGGACACAGACATAGATTTCCAGTCCAATACTGGATTATGAACCTGTAGCCATGGCAACCCCAAAACGACCACATCATGCAGATTATGCAACACCAGAAAGCGAATATCCTCCTGATGTGCAGGAGCCATGCACATGGTCAATTGGGTCCAGTACTGAGGCTTATTCTTGGCCAAAGGCATAGCATCAATTCCTCTCAATGGAATAGGATACTGCAAGGGCTCCAAGAAAAAACCACAGCACCTAGCATATTCCAAGTCCATCAAATTCAGGGCAGCGCCTGAATCCACAAATGCCATAACAGAATAGGATGACAAAGAGCAAATCAGAGTAACAGACAATAGAAATTTAGACTGTACCGTACCAATGGTGGCAGACCTAGCGGACCGCTTAGTGCGCTTAGGACAATCGGAGATAGCATGAGTGGAATCACCACAGTAAAAACACAGCCCATTCCGACGTCTGTGTTCTTGCTGTTCAGCTCTGGTCAAAGTCCTATCACATTGCATAGGCTCAGGCCCATGCTCAGATAGTACCGCCAAATGGTGCACAGCTTTACGCTCACGCAAGCGTCGATCGATCTGAATGGCCAAGGACATAGACTCATTCAGACCAGCAGGCATGGGAAACCCCACCATGACATCCTTAAGGGCTTCAGAGAGACCATTTCTGAAGATTGCTGCCAGGGCACATTCATTCCACTGAGTGAGCACAGACCACTTTCTAAACTTCTGACAATATATCTCCGCTTCATCCTGACCCTGACACAGAGCCAGCAAGATTTTCTCTGCCTGATCCACTGAATTAGGTTCGTCATAAAGCAATCCAAGCGCCAGGAAAAACGCATCAACATCACGCAATGCCGGATCTCCTGGCGCAAGGGAAAATGCCCAGTCTTGAGGGTCGCCACGTAACAAAGAAATAATGATTTTCACTTGTTGAACAGGGTCACCTGAGGAGCGAGGTTTCAAAGCAAGAAACAATTTGCAATTATTTTTGAATTTCAGAAACTTAGATCTATCCCCAAAAAACAAATCAGGAATAGGAATCCTAGGCTCTAACATCGGATTCTGAACCACAAAATCTTGAATGTTTTGTTTCCTTGTAGTGAGATTATCCATCCAAGAGGACAGACCTTGAATGTCCATGTTTACATCAGTGTCCTGAACCACCCAGAGGTAAAGGGGAAAATTGAGACAAAACACACTGCAAAGAAAAAAAAATGGTCTCAGAACTTCTCTTATCCCTCTATTGAGATGCATTAGTACTTTGGGCCACCTGTACTGTTATGACCTGGTGGTCAGGACAATAATGGACCTGGTGGTTAAGAGCACACGGAATGACCTGATAGTTACTGATAATAAAGGACGAGCTCTGGGACGTGGGAACTCTGCTGACCGCAATCCCTAAACCTATCAACCACACTAGAAATAGCCGTGGATTGCGCCTAACGCTCCCTATGCAACTCGGCACAGCCTAAGAAACTAGCTAGCCCTGAAGATAGAAAAATAAAGCCTACCTTGCCTCAGAGAAATTCCCCAAAGGAAAAAGCAGCCCCCCACATATAATGACTGAGTAAAGATGAAAATACAAACACAGAGATGAAATAGATTAAGCAAAGTGAGGCCCGACTTACTGAACAAACCGAGGATAGGAAAGGTTACTTTGCGGTCAGCACAAAAACCTACAAAAAGACCACGCAGAGGGCGCAAAAAGACCTCCCTCTGCGTCCCAGAGCTTCCAGCAAGCAAGACAACAAAATAAATAGCAAGCTGGACAGAAAAATAGCAAACCAAAGAAATACAAGCTGGAACTTAGCTTCTGATGGGAAGACAGGTCACAAGAACGATCCAGGAGTGAACTAGACCAATACTGGAACATTGACAGGTGGCCTGGAGCAAAGATCTAAGTGGAGTTAAATAGAGCAGCAGCTAACGAATTAACCTCGTCACCTGTGAAAGGAAACTCAGAAACACCCACCAGAGGAAGTCCATGGACAGAACCAGCCGAAGTACCATTCATGACCACAGGAGGGAGCCCGACAACAGAATTCACAACAGTAATCTCTGCGCTTTGGATGCAGTGGATACCCCACTCTGCTCAAAGTGCTGCCCCAGTGTTGTATGCACGGTGATTCCGGATGTGTTCATTGAACACATGTGGAATCACCACATCGCATTCATAGACTGTTATTTATCTTGCAGAGACTGAGCATCTCCGCAAGGCAAATAATAATCCTGCAGTCTGGAAAGACGTGCCGCATGTCCGGTTACGCAGGGCCCTGCACGCTTAGTGCAGAAGGCATTTTTATAAAATCCCCTCCACTATGCTGTAACATCTGGACGCTAGGGATTGGACGCTGCGAATGTACGCAGTGTCCAATCCGTAGCAAATCCTGAATGAATCCTTAATGTGGAAACATACCCTAACCCTAATTTTAGCCCCAACCCTAGCCCTAATCCTAACTGTAGCCCAACTCACTTTAGCCCAACTGTAACCCTAATGGGAAAATGGAAATAAATGCATTTTCTTTATTTTATTATTTTTTTTGCCTAACTAAGGGGGTGATAAAGAGGGGTTCATTTACTATTTATTTTGATCACTGTGATAGGGTTTATCACAGTGACCAAAATGAACCAATAGGAAAAATCTTCCTATTGTTGCCGGGTGCCGGCTGGCAGATCTCGGCAGGTGCACTGCGCATGCGGCCGCCGTTTTCTTATCGGAAGAAGACGACAGCAGCCGTGCGAGAAGCAGGAGGATCCACGGACACTGAGAGACACTGGTAAGTATCGGGGGGCGATCGGAGACCCTATTTCTCTGTCCTCTGATGTGCGATCACATCGGAGGACAGAGAAATTAAATGACAAATCACGCTTTTTTTGCAGCTTCCGTTATACAGTTAATAACGGCGATCGCAACCTGTGGGTCAGTAAAAACCAACCCGAATCATGTTCTCTGGGGTCTCGACTACCCCTGGCAGCCGATACCCCGGAGAAAATCCAACTCTGGGGGGCGCTATACACTTTTTTCACAGCGCCGTTAATTAACGGCGCTGTGGTTTAACCCCTTAGTGACAGAGCCAATTTGGTACTTAATGACCGAGCCAATTTTTGCAATTCTGACCACTGTCACTTTATGAGGTTATAACTCTGGAACGCTTCAACGGATCCCGCTGATTCTGAGAGTGTTTTTTCGTGACATATTGTACTTCATGTTAGTGGTAACATTTCTTCGATATTACTTGCGATTATTTATGAAAAAAACGGAAATATGGCGAAAATTTTTAAAATTTTGCAATTTTCAAACTTTGTATTTTTATGCCCTTAAATCAGAGAGATATGTCACAAAAAATAGTTAATAAATAACATTTCCCACATGTCTACTTTACATCAGCACAATTTTGGAAACAAAATTTTTTTTTGTTAGGGAGTTATAAGGGTTAAAAGTTGACCAGCAATTTCTCATTTTTACAACACCTTTTTTTTTAGGGACCACATCACATTTGAAGTCATTTTGAGGGGTCTACATGATAGAAAATAACCAAGTGTGACACCATTCTAAAAACTACACCCCTCAAGGTTCTCAAAACCACATTCAAGAAGTTTATTAACCTTTTACGTGCTTCACAGGAACTGAAACAATGTGGAAGGAAAAAATGAACATTTAACTTTTTTTTGCAAACATTTTAATTCAGAACCATTTTTTTTATTTTCACAAGTGTAAAAACAGAAATGTAACCATAAATTTTGTTATGCAATTTCTCCTGAATACGCCAATACCCCATATGTGGGGGTAAACCACTGTTTGGGCGCACCGCAGAACTTGGAAGTGAAGGAGCGCCGTTTGACTTTTTCAATGCAGAATTGGCTGGAATTGAGATCAGACACCATGTCATGTTTAGAGAGCCCCTGATGTGCCTAAACAGTGGAAACCCCCCACAAGTGACACCATTTTGTAAACTAGACCCCTTAAGGAACTTACCTAGATGTGTGGTGAGCACTTTGAACCCCCAAGAGCTTCACAGAAGTTTATAACATAGAGCCGTGAAAATAAAAAATCGCATTTGTTTACACAAAAAAGATCTTTTCGCCCACAAATTCTTATTTTCACAAGGGTAACAGGAGAAATTAGACCACAAAAGTTGTTTTGTGATTTCTCCTGAATACGTTGATACCCCATATGTGGGGGTAAACCACCGTTTGGGCGCACCGCAGAGCTTGGAAGTGAAGGAGCGCCGTTTTACTTTTTCAATGTAGAATTGGCTGAAATTGAGATTGGACGCCATGTCGCGTTTGGAGAGCCCCCGATGTGCCTAAACAGTGTAAACCCCCCACAAGTGACCCCATTTTGGAAACTAGACCCCCCCGGAACTTATCTAGATGTGTGGTGAGAACTTTGAATGCCCAAGTGCTTCACAGAAGTTTAGAATGCAGAGTCGTGAAAATAAAAAATATTTTTTTTTCCACAAAAAAGATATTTTAGCCCCCAAGTTTTTATTTTCGCAAGGGTAACAAGAGAAATTGGACCCCAAAAGTTGTTGTCCAATTTGTCCTGAGTAGGCTGGTACCCCATATGTGGGGGTAAACCACTGTTTGGGCGCACGGCAGAGCTCGGAAGGAAGGAGCGCCGTTTTGGAATGCAGACTTTGATAGAATGGTCTGCGGGCGTTATGTTGCGTTTGCAGAGCCCCTGATGTACCTAAACAGTAGTAACCCCCCACAAGTGACCCCATTTTGGAAACTAGACCCCCCAAGGAACTTATCTAGATGTGTGGTGAGAACTTTGAATGCCCAAGTGCTTCACAGAAGTTTAGAATGCAGAGTAGT
This sequence comes from Ranitomeya imitator, assembly GCF_032444005.1. NCBI lineage: Eukaryota > Metazoa > Chordata > Amphibia > Anura > Dendrobatidae > Ranitomeya > Ranitomeya imitator. The sequence continues at coordinate 88,395,169 of NC_091290.1, forward strand.
GAAAATAAAAAAATATTTTTTTTTTCCACAAAAAAGATTTTTTAGCCCCCAAGTTTTTATTTTCACAAGGGTAACAGGAGAAATTGGACCCCAAAAGTTGTTGTCCAATTTATCCCGAGTACGCTGATGCCCCATATGTGGGGGTAACCCACTGTTTGGGCGCACGGCAGAGCTCAGAAGGGAGGGAGCACCATTTGACTTTTTGAGTGCAAAATTGGCTGTCGTGTTTGGAGACCCCCTGATGTAACTAAACAGTGGAAACCCCCTAATTCTAGCTCCAACCCTAACCCCAACACACCCCTAACCCTAATCCCAACCCGATCCATAATCCTAATCACTAACCCTAACGATAATCACAACCCTTACCCCAAAACAACCCTAATGTCAACCCTAACCATAACCCTAATCAAAACCCTAAATCCAACACACCCCTAATCCTAATCTCAACCCTAACCCTAATCCCAATACACCCCTAATCACAACCCTAACCTTAACCCTAATTCCAAACCTAACCCTAATCCCAAGCGTAACCCTAATGCCAACCCTAACCCTAATACCAACTCTAATCCAAACCCTAACCCTAATCCCAAATCTAACCCTAACTTTAGCCCCAACCCTAGCCCTAACTTTAGCCCCAACCCTAACCCTAAGGCTACTTTCACACTTGCGTCGTTTGGCATCCGTCGCAATCCGTCGTTTTGGACAAAAAACGGATCCTCCAAATGTGCCCGCAGGATGCGTTTTTTGCCCATAGACTTGTATTGCCGACGGATCATGACGGATGGCCACACGTCGCGTCCGTCGTGCACTGGATCAGTTGTGTTTTGGCGGACCGTCGGCACAAAAAACATTCAATGTAACTTTTTTGTACGTCGCGTCCGCCATTTCTGACCGCACATGCGTGGCCGTAACTCCGTAACCCTGAATTTAGCCCCAACCCTAGCCCTAACCCTAGCCCTAACCCTAACCCTAGCCCTAGTAATAATAATCTTTATTTTTATAATAATCTTTATTCTTATTTAGCGCTAACATATTCCGCAGCGCTTTACAGGTTGCACATATTATCTTCACTGTCCCCGATGGGGCTCACAATCTAAATTCCCTATCAGTATGTCTTTGGAATGTGGGAGGAAACCGGAGAACCCGGAGGAAACCCACGCAAACACGGAGAGAACATACAAACTCTTTGCAGATGTTGTCCTTGGTGGGGTTTGAACCCAGGACTGCGCTGCAAGGCTGCTGTGCTAACCACTGCACCACCGTGTTGCCCTAACGCAAGCCCTAACACTAGCCCTAGCCCTAAGACTAATCCTAGCCCTAACCCTAGCCCTAACCCTAACCCTAACCCTAGCCCTAACCCTAGCCCTAACCCTAACCCTAGCCCTAACCCTAGCCCAAACCCTAGCCCTAACCCTAGCCCTAACCCTAGCCCTAACCCTAACCCTAACCCTAACCGCTGTTCTCCTGCCGGCCAGCAGATGGAGACAGATGGCGGGCGCACTGCGCATGCGCCCGCCATTTTCTTTTGCCGGCGGCCAGGAGGAGCAGCAGGAGGACCCAGGGACACAGGTGAGTATGGCAGGGTCCCCGAATCCCCCTATTTCTCTGTCCTCTGATGTGCGATCACATCAGAGGACAGAGAATTACACTTTGATTTTTTTTTTTTTTTGCGGTCGCCGGTAAACAGTTAATTACCGGCGATCGCAAAACAGGGGTCGGTAAAACCGACCCCGATCATGCTCTTTGGGGTCTCGGCTACCCCCGGCAGCCGAGACCCCAAAGACTGTCCCGGGGCCGGCCGGCGGGCGCACTGCGCATGCGCCCGCCATTTTGAAGATGGCCCACCGTGAGCCACGAGGAGCACCGGGGGAGATAGGTGAGTATCGGGGGGCTATCTGGGACCCCTTTTCTCTGTCCTCTGATGTGCGATCACATCGGAGGACAGAGAAATTAAAAAGAGAATCGCGTTTTTTTTTTTTTTTGCGATCGCCGGTAAACGGTTAATTGCCGGCGATCGCAAATGCGGGGTCGGTACAAACCCCCCCGAATCATGTTCTCTGGGGTCTCGGCTACCCCCGGCAGCCGAGACCCCGGAGAAAATCCGACTCTGGGGGCGCTATTCACTTTTTCCACAGCGCCGTTAATTAACGGCGCTGTGGTTTAAGTACCCTTAGCGGCCGCCGTTAAAAGGCGTATCGGCGGTCGCTAAGGGGTTAAGTACCCTTAACTACTGCTTTTAAAAGGCGTATCAGTGGTCAGTAAAGGGGTTAAATATGAACACTCCTGGTAGGGTGTCAATCTGCTGGATTGTGTGTAGAGAAAGACCTGTTGGTCCCTATTAGACTATTTCTACTGTGATGAAATTGATGCCACTTCTGTGGTGTAAGGCTCTCATTTTTTAAAATGTGAATGCAGCGCCCCAGGGTCTTGGTCGTTGCAGTAATGTCATTCTTCCACCAGGGGGAGTGATGTTACGTCTGAAGGCAATAAAGGAGATCACTTTACCAGGTATCACAAACAATTCAACACACTTCACACTCCAGTCCGCCAGGGGGAGTTATGCTCCTATTTACTAGGGCACTCTTCACAATTAGGTAAAACTGGTGGTCTGGATAGGCAGCACCAGTCTGGCGGAAGCTGGCTGGGCTCGACCCAGTAAGCAGCTATTTGAGCTCCACTCAGGTAGTGGGTCCCTGACAGGGGTGGGATCCTGTCAGAGGCCTAGACAGAAGGCCACGGAACTGCACCTGCCCCACGTGCAGCAGCATCCTAAGAAAGAGACATTGAAGGAGAACTGTATTGTAGAGGGTGAGAAGCGAAGTCATAGCAGAAGGAGAGGAATCCAGAAGGAGTTCTGCCCTGCAACAGTCTGCCTCCATCTGAGGCGCAGACATCCGGTAGCTGGAACACCGAGGGAGTCATTGTCTCCACGCCTGGCTCCAGAAACCGGCAGTACAGCTAATTCCATATTAGTTGCCTGACCTTTTACCCAGGAGGCACTGTGTCAACTCTGGGGGCTGGGGCGTGCTAGAGTCCCTGTAAAAAGCCTCAGGCCATCAGTCATACGGGTTGTTCCTATCGATCTGGGGGACAGAGAGAAGCATAACACCTATAATAGTTGTGAGGACCTTACCGAGAAGCTCAGCAGGAAGGGACTACAACACTCAGGCGCTAGAGGAAGGCTACTGATTTCCACCTGGATAAGGGGGAGACTGCAACCTTGTGTCCTCGTTCTTCACTGCGCCTCACACCATTCACCATCTATACACTGGGAAACCCTGGGGACACACTTCACCTGTGGGAAGGTATACCATCTAGCTGCCATAACATCACCCCAGTGGACCCCTAAGCAGCGTCAGTCACCCTGACCGAATACCACAGGTGGCGTCACGAACATTTCCCCTTTAAAGACCTTTCCCCCTTTTACAACGGACCTCCCGAGGGCCACGGACCGGGTCAGCCACTGTTACATTCCCCTTGAGAACCCGAAGGGCTCGGTACAGAGTTCCCCTAGCCCTTGGGGGCGATCCATGAACACTCCTTGTAGAGTGTCCATCTGCTGGATTCAGTGTAATGAAAGACCTGTTGGTCTCTATTCTACTATTTCTACTGTGGTGAAATTTATGCCACTTTGGTGGTATCTGCAAATACGGCGGGAGATGACCCCAAACTCTATTTTTAACAACAAAAAAAAACTTGATTTTTCATCCCTTCTCTCCAGCGAGCGCTGCAGGGGAGAAGAGATGAATGCCGCCTTCAGCACCACACGCAAGGGACAGCGCTGTCTCTCCTGCACGGTCCGTGTGTTCCTCAGGCGGCATACGGCTGCCGCACGTGTGCCACACTGATGTGCCACGTGAGCACATAGACACACGAACACAGATAACAGAATTATCTGGACGTGTGAGACTGGCCTTAGGAGTTGGTACGAGAGGAGTGCAGCTGAACAGACGTGGGAGTCTGCAGATCCTGGCAGAAAGAGAAGAGAGCAGTCAGAAGGACTGGAAGGGGCGTGCAGCTACAAGAAAGTTCTGCAGCTCCTGGACAGAGATAACACAGAAGGAAGAACAGCTTGTAGTGAGCGTGCAGGAGAGCAAAGCACAGGAGTGTGACAACTGGGGAGGACAGCTGCGATTGAGCTACCTCCCTGCAGAGCGCAGATACTGGTAGTCGGAAGACTGAGGCTGTGAGGGACTCCAAGACTTACAGCAGAAACCGGCAGGACTGCTGGACTACACATCACCTGTCCGCCCTAATACCCAGGAGAAACAGTGGTGCATAGAGCCCGGGTCCTGATAGAGACCCTGTAAAAAGGCTCAAGCCACCTGTCATACGGGTTAGTGTCCCACCTTTATGGAGGACAGAGAGAACAGTGAGGACCATGACAGAAGCTACAGGCAGCAAGGGACTACACCACAGCATTAGTAGGAAGGCTTCTAACTCTACCTGGTAAAGGGGACTCTGAACTCACTTCCAAGCCGGCCGGACCCTGCCTGTACCTGTGATCTGGTGCCCTGGACTGTGGCTGCCTGAAGTCTACCATAAACCAGGTAAAGAGACTGCAAACCTGTGTCCTCCGTTTCTTACCGCACCACCCACCATCTTCATCTACACAGCGGGAGCCCTGGGGACCCAACTTCACCTGTGGGAAGTTATACCATCTTAGCTGCCATAACATCACCCCAGAGGACCCCTTTAAGCAGCGTCGGTCCCCACTGACCGAATACCACAGGTGGCATCACGAACACAAACTTTATTCAAAACCCCTTTTCAAGACATTCCCTTTTACTTGGGCACCCAAGGCCACGAACCGGGTCGCTGCCACCGTGACATCCCTTTTAGTACCGAACCCAGTACCGATTATCCCTAGGCCTTGGCGAGCGATTCATGAACACTCATGGTTGAGTGTCCATCTGCTGGATTGGGTGTAGAGAAATACCTGTTGGTCCCTATTAGACTGTTAGGGCCCCTGCTGCACCCCAATCTGGCGTCTCTGTCTTACCTGCTCCAGCATCCCAGCGTGCTGTCCTGTCTTCTGCAGTCCCCCTTTCCGGCGCCGCGACATCCCAGCATGCTGTCCTGTCTTCTGCGGTCCCCTGATCCGGCGACTCGGCGTCCTGGCGTGCTGTCTCGCCGCAACCCACGGGCACTTACTGTCCCTGGGTCTCGGCGGGAGAAAACGGACATAGGAACGTTTTTTCTGTCTGTAGAAAAAATGGACAGTGATGGATCTGGCGAAAAACGGATGAAATGTGAGGTAAAATGATGGAATCCGGCGACGGATTCCGTTTTTTAAACAAATCATGCATTTTCCATTTTGGGGTCTCTCTCTCTCCTGCCCAAAATCCAAAAATTACAGAATGCTGTAGATAAGCCCCTGATGCCGGTGGGCTTAGCTCACCTTCGATTTTGGGGGTGACAGGTTCCCTTTAAGGCTAGGTTTCCATTGCGTTAAAGGGACCGCGCTAACGGACAGCGTTGCACGGCGAAATTAACGCCATGCAACGCGTCCGTTAGCGAGCCCATTAACAGCAATGGGGACGCGCATCACTAGCGCGTGACCTTTTTGGCACGCGCTAGCAATGTGCCGGTGTTTTGTGGTGCGCCGCGGACACTGCTTGCAGCGTCCGAGGCGCGCTCGAGGGCCGTTCCCTGCTCTTGCAGATCGGAGATCTGCGAGAGCGGGGACGTTTAACGCGACCCCTTTTAAAACATTGCGTTAGCGCAATCCGCTAGCGCTAGGCGGTAAACGGATTGCTCTAACGCAATCTGAACCTAGCCTAACTTACTCAACTATTTCATGCAGTTAAGATCTGAGAATTAACCATATAAAGTCATGTAAATGTTGAGCAATGGCAAATTTTGACTTTAAATGCGTTTAGTTTCTTTCCAATGACACCGGTGATATGTATCGAGTGGTGAGGACATCATCTGTCCTGTAATATGGGATCTGCAGTTGCCACCTATGACCAGTTTGCACCTGTTCGGTTTTGTGCTGAATTGCAGCCTTGTGTGATGTCCCAGCTGGGCCTGGCAGTTGCTGCATGGATTATGTTACGTTATATCTTTAGTTGGCCATCCCAGGCAAACTGTGTCTTAAGAAACACTTAATCCATTTTTTTAATCTCTTCCTATGTTTGCTCTATGTAGGCAATGCTCATATACTGTAATTTGGAGTGCTGGGCAAAGGGATTTCTGGGCTGCTGATGAAAAAAATAAAATGTAAAATTGATTATGCTGTGGTTAAAATAGTTCTGAGGAAACAGTTTATGAGGATTGTTAAAATGAAGGCACTATTTACTGTAGAGTCACGTTTTAAAAAAAAAAAAAATTCAGGCAGAAACAGATGCTTAATAGCATGGGGGACATTAGGTCCATAAATAATAATTGTTATTAATTGTGCTAATAAAGCATTAAAAGTTTTAAGAAACTTCTGCCATGTCATTCACACACACAAGGTTTAGATCAGGGGGTGTTTAAGCATCACTTTATTAAAGAGGTTGTACACTACCTTAACCCTTAACCCCTGGAGGTATTTTCTTTTTCACATTTTCATTTCTTACACCCCTACTTCCAAGACCCATAACATTTTTTATTTTTCTATCAATATGGCCATGTGAGGGCTTGTTTTTTGTGGGACAAGTTGTACTTTTGAAAAACATTATCAGTTTTAACATATCATGCACTCGAAATGGGCAAAAATTCACGTGCGGTGAACTTGCAAAAAAAAAGTGCAATTCCACAACAGATTTTTGTTTTGCTTTTTTACTAAGTTCACTAAATGCTAAAACTGACCTGCTAGTGTGATTCTCCAGCTCATTACGAGTTCATAGACACCAAACATGTCTAGGTTTTGAGATGCAGTGACCCCTGTTACAGGTAGGGGGCGCTGCATAGTCTCCCCAGAATACGCATGGAGGCGTATTGAGGCCATAGGAATGCATGGCAGTCGCAGGCATTACTATGGTGATGAGACAAAGTCCGGCATTTTTGTGAATGGCTGGTATGTGTGTTGCAGAGGAAGATGCTCTGCGCTGTCAGCCTGAAGTAAGGTTGTTCTGGGACCTGTAGTCCTACAAGTAATTGTGTTGCTTTAGAGGGAGGCTGGCAGGGTTATTTCTGAGAGCTGGGCGGGTCGAACTATCCTCACACATACCACCCATCTATTGGAGTGGTTACAGCTTGATAATGTCACCAGGGTGTGGGTCACATGGTTCCTGTGTATGGACCTGAATGTTTCTTGGCTGGAAGGTCCTGTGAGAGGAAAGGCCTGAGTGTTGGGAGGTCCAGAGTGGGGACGGGATCCCTGAAAAGCACCTGGTAAGGCCGTGGTCCTGAGTGGCCTCTGTGTTGGGAGGTCCCGTGCGTGTGGACCGGATCCCTGAAGAGCATGAGGTGAGGCCAAGGACCTGCAGAGCCGGTGACGGCTACTGTGTTGGGGAAGATACCATCCTTCAGTGGGTCTGGAACCGACTGGTGTATGCCTGTTAGGCAAGTTGGTGATCCCCATAAGGCAGCTGTCCCAGGGAGAGAGGACTGACAAGGAGTCAGCAGGTTGAGCAGGAGCTCCTGTAAGGTACCTCCACAGACTGTTGGTGCCTATGGTGTTCCATGAACTAATGAACTGTGCGGCATGCGGTCACCCATGGCAACTGGATAACGTAAGGTCCAGCATGTTTAGTGTCTGTGAGATGAAGCCGTATATAAAGTGATGTAACGAACTGTTCGTGGTTGTGGTTTATGATACCTGAATAAATTGGATAGACTGTTTTGTGTTAAAAACCGTATCCATGTGCATTTATCCCGTTGCCAAGCAAGTGTTCCCCAACACGTTAGTGAACGCTATCTCACATATGGTGCTAGACTGCGGGCAACGGTCCAGGAAGCACGTGTGGACGTGATTGCTGTAGCTCGGTGGGGTACGAAGTTTGCTGTGGATCGGCGGGTCCACGAAGTCTGCAGTGGAGTCGTGCAGAGCCTTGTGGAGTGTACTGCAGTTGCAGCAAGAGGTTATGCAGCAGCCGGAGCTGCAGTGGCAGCCGGAATTGCCGGCGGTTTGTGACTGCAGCAGAAGCTGTGGCAGTACCAGCAGGAGCTGGTAAGGTGTCGTAAGGACACTGGTGGTGCAGATAGTGCAGATTCTTAAAGGGCTAGTGCAAGCCCAGAGACATAGTGGTCTACTGTGCGAACTGAGGCCTGAGAGTACTGTGGGGATCCACGGCGTGTACCCCAGAGAAGGGGTGGTGTCCCTAAAAGAGGTGGTGTCCCTAGAAGGGGTGGAGTCCCAAAGGTGGCGGTAACCCAAACAGGGATGGTTGCCCAAAGAGGGGCGGAATACCAAAAGGGGGCGGTAACCCGAACAGGGTGTGATGCAGTGACCCCTGTTGCAGCCTGGTGGCGCTGTGTGTGCTCCTCGGGATATGCATGGAGGCGTATCTGTGGTTGTAATGATGGTGAAACAGTGACTGGCAGAATTGTAAATGGCCGATGTGTGTCGCAGAGGGAGTCTGCGCTGTAAGCCTGATGTAATGTAGTTCTGGGACCTGTAGTCCCACAAGTGGTTGCATAGTTATGAAGGGAGGCTTATTGGGCTAGTTCGAGAGCTGGGCGGGTTGGACTAGCCACAATACACACACACACACAGCACCCATCTATGGGAGTGGTTACAACTACATAATGTGACCATGGTGTGGGTCACATGGTCAGTAGTGGTCTCTGTAATGGAGACTGTGTAGATCCTGGATGGCTTGTGTGTTGGGAGGTCCTGTGTGTGGACTGCATCCCTGAATAGCGCACTGTGAGGCATGGATCTGAAGACCTGTGTGTTGGGAGATCCTGGGAGTAGGATCGGATCCCTGTTAAGCGCACTAAGACACTGGTGTGTTGGACGGTCCCAGGTGGGACGGACGTCCTGAACAGCACACGCAGTGGCCTGTGTGTTGGACGGTCCCAGGAGCAGATGGACGTCCTGAAGATCGCACGGAAAGGCCGAGTGTATGCAGAGTCTGTGATGGCACTGCATTAGGGGAGCTACAGCCCGTCTGAGGATCTGGACTGTCAGGTGGCCTAGTGAGCAAGGCATTGTCCGGGACGGTGATCCCAGTTCGGTAGCTTGCCTGAGAGAGAGAGGACTGACAGGAGTCAGCGTGTGGAGCAGGAGCTCCTATAAGGTAACCCAGAGTATGGGGAACTGGGTGCACTGACAGGGGGTCAGTTAATAAACTGTGCGGTCAGCCATGGTAACTGGACAGAGTAAGGTCCAGCATGTTTATAGACTGCAACCTAATATCATGTGTTGGTGCCTGTTGTGCTCCATGGACATTAATGAACTGTTCGGCGTACGGTCACCCACGGTAACTGGACAAAGTGAGAAGTCCGGCATGTTTAGTGAACTGTGAGTTGAAGCCATATAAAATGTATATAATGAGCTGTGCATGACCCAGTTTATGCTGCATAAAATAAACCAGATGGACTTTGTGAGAAAAACGTGCTTGTGTGACTGAGTCCCGTTGCAAAGTGAGTGTCCCCCATCACATGCAGTAAGTGCTATCTCACATATGGTGCTAGACTGCGGGCAATGGTCCAAGAAGCACGTGTGGACATGATTGCTGTAACTCGGTGTGGTTACGAAGTTTGCTGTGGATCGGCGGGTCCACAAAGCTGACAAGCGTCTGGCTGTAACTCGGTGGGGTTACGAAGATTTGCTGTGGATCGGCGGGTCCACGAAGTCTGCGGTGAAGCCGTGCAGAGCCTTGTGGAAAGGAGCTGCCATTGCAGCAAGAGGTTCCGCAGCAGCCAGAGCAACAGTGGCAGCAGCGGCTTGTGATCGGCAGCCAGAGGTGTCGGTGGTTTGTGACTACAGCAGGAGCTGTGGTAGCACCAGCAGGAGCTGGTGGTGTCGTAAGGGCGTAGATCTAGATCGTGCAGACTCTTAAAGGGCCAGTGCCGACCCAAAGAGACGTGTTTTTTTTTTCTGTACTGTGCGAACTGGTGCCTGAAAGTACCATGGGGAGCCCACGTGGTGTACCCCAGGGAAGAGGTGGTGTCCCTAAAAGAGGGCAGTGACCCAAACTGATGCTTGTCCAAAAAGAGGTGGAGTCCCAAAAGGGGGAGGTAGCCCGAACAGGGATGGTTGCCCAAAAAGGGGTGGAATCCCAAAAGGGGGCAGTAACCTGAACAGGGATAGTTGCCAAAGAGGGGGTGGAGTCCTGGGAATGGTAGTTTTCCAAAAGGGGCAGGGCGTCCCAAAGGGGTGCCGCAGACGAACTATTGCCAAGGGCATGTGAATTATGTGTGTCCAGCCTGCTATGTGAACTATCCACCCGGTGAGAGTTTATGGGGGTGTGTCCTGCAGATGCATGAGAAGGAAATGTGCAGACTGGTCGATTCTGGGAGCCCGGTGACTCTAGTGAGGGTTGCACCTGAGGGATTTGAAATACCCAATAGGAGGTACAGGGTCACCTGCATCCATAGGCGCACTAAGGACTACACAGTGGCCAGGATGGTCCTCGAGACGGCCAGTAACGGTGCAATCCATGATGTCGCTATAGTCTCAAACTTAACCTGTCTGGTGATAATAGGCCGGGACTCTGGGCTGTTTGCAGACTTGTGGGAGAGGGGAGCATCTCTACAGCAGGAGAATGGAGGGCTCTTGGCTGATGGGGTTGCATACTTAAAGGCATTAATACCTTCCAAAACTGACGAGTCAGACATCGGGTAGACCAGTGGGAATGGTGCGTCTGCTGTTATGAAAGGCAATTCAGTACCACAATGGACATAGCGGTCAGAGCACATACAGTGATCTGACAATAACCCAAAATCATAGAACGAGCTCTGAGACGTGGGAACTCTGCAGACCGCAATCCCTAATCCTCTCCAAACAACACTAGAGGCAGCCGTGGATTGCGCCTAACTCTGCCTATGCAACTCGGCACAGCCTGAGAAACTAACTAGCCTGAAGATAGAAAATAAGCCTACCTTGCCTCAGAGAAATACCCCAAAGGAAAAGGCAGCCCCCCACATATAATGACTGTGAGTTAAGATGAAAAGACAAACGTAGAGATGAAATAGATTCAGCAAAGTGAGGCCCGACTTTCTTAACAGATCGAGGATAGAAAAGGTAACTTTGCGGTCTACACAAAACCCTAAAGAAAACCACGCAAAGGGGGCAAAAAGACCCTCCGTACCGAACTAACGGCACGGAGGTACACCCTTTGCGTCCCAGAGCTTCCAGCAACAAATTAGACAAGCTGGACAGAAAAAATAGCAACAAATAGCAAAGAAGAACTTAGCTATGCAGAGCAGCAGGCCACAGGAATGATCCAGGGAAAAGCAAGTCCAACACTGGAACATTGACAGGAAGCCAGGATCAAAGCGTTAGGTGGAGTTAAGTAGAGAAGCACCTAACGACCTCACCAGATCACCTGAGGGAGGAAACTCAGAAGCCGCAGTACCACTTCCCTCCACCAACAGAAGCTCACAGAGAGAATCAGCCGAAGTACCACTTGTGACCACAGGAGGGAGCTCTGCAACAGAATTCACAACAGTCTGCCCTACTTACAGACACGATATCACCTGACGTGTGCCACAATATGAATGTGGTTTGGTAGATAAAACGAGTGGAGCTGACACCCGGTTAGAGAGTGACTTGAAGGTTCATCATACTGTGGGGTGTGACACAGACTCCAGGGATGACTGTGATGTGTCATTGCCAGTAGCAACCGCTAGGGCTGAGTATAACATAGTAGCATAGTTAGTAAGGCCGAAAAAAGACATTTGTCCATCCAGTTCAGCCTATATTCCATCATAATAAATCCCCAGATCTACGTCCTTCTACAGAACCTAATTGTATGATACAATATTGTTCTGCTCCAGGAAGACATCCAGGCCTCTCTTGAACCCCTCGACTGAGTTCGCCATCACCACCTCCTCAGGCAAGCAATTCCAGATTCTCACTGCCCTAACAGTAAAGAATCCTCTTCTATGTTGGTGGAAAAACCTTCTCTCCTCCAGACGCAAAGAATGCCCCCTTGTGCCCGTCACCTTCCTTGGTATAAACAGATCCTCAGCGAGATATTTGTATTGTCCCCTTATATAATTATACATGGTTATTAGATCGCCCCTCAGTCGTCTTTTTTCTAGACTAAATAATCCTAATTTCGCTAATCTATCTGGGTATTGTAGTTCTCCCATCCCCTTTATTAATTTTGTTGCCCTCCTTTGTACTCTCTCTAGTTCCATTATATCCTTCCTGAGCACCGGTGCCCAAAACTGGACACAGTACTCCATGTGCGGTCTAACTAGGGATTAGTACAGAGGCAGTATAATGCTCTCATCATGTGTATCCAGACCTCTTTTAATGCACCCCATGATCCTGTTTGCCTTGGCAGCTGCTGCCTGGCACTGGCTGCTCCAGGTAAGTTTATCATTAACTAGGATCCCCAAGTCCTTCTCCCTGTCAGATTTACCCAGTGGTTTCCCATTCAGTGTGTAATGGTGATATTGATTCCTTCTTCCCATGTGTATAACCTTACATTTATTATTGTTAAACCTCATCTGCCACCTTTCAGCCCAAGTTTCCAACTTATCCAGATCCATCTGTAGCAGAATACTATCTTCTCTTGTATTAACTGCTTTACATAGTTTTGTATCATCTGCAAATATCGATATTTTACTGTGTAAACCTTCTACCAGATCATTAATGAATATGTTGAAGAGAACAGGTCCCAATACTGACCCCTGCGGTACCCCACTGGTCACAGCGACCCAGTTAGAGACTATACCATTTATAACCACCCTCTGCTTTCTATCACTAAGCCAGTTACTAACCCATTTACACACATTTTCCCCCAGACCAAGCATTCTCATTTTGTGTACCAACCTCTTGTGCGGCACGGTATCAAACGCTTTGGAAAAATCGAGATATACCACGTCCAATGACTCACCGTGGTCCAGCCTATAGCTTACCTCTTCATAAAAACTGATTAGATTGGTTTGACAGGAGCGATTTCTCATAAACCCATGCTGATATGGAGTTAAACAGTTATTCTCATTGAGATAATCCAGAATAACATCCCTCAGAAACCCTTCAAATATTTTACCAACAATAAAGGTTAGACTTACTGGCCTATAATTTCCAGGTTCACTTTTAGAGCCCTTTTTGAATATTGGCACCACATTTGCTATGCGCCAATCCTGCGGAACAGACCCTGTCGCTATAGAGTCCCTAAAAATAAGAAATAATGGTTTATCTATTACATTACTTAGTTCTCTTAGTACTCGTGGGTGTATGCCATCCGGACCCGGAGATTTATCTATTTTAATTTTATTTAGCCGGTTTCGCACCTTTTCTTGGGTTAGATTGGTGACCCTTAATATAGGGTTTTCATTGTTTCTTGGGATTTCACCTAGCATTTCATTTTCCACCGTGAATACCGTGGAGAAGAAGGTGTTTAATATGTTAGCTTTTTCCTCGTCATCTACAACCATTCTTTCCTCACTATTTTTTAAGGGGCCTACCATTTTCAGTTTTTATTCTTTTACTATTGATATAGTTGAAGAACAGTTTGGGATTAGTTTTACTCTCCTTAGCAATGTGCTTCTCTGTTTCCTTTTTGGCAGCTTTAATTAGTTTTTTAGATAAAGTATTTTTCTCTCTATAGTTTTTTAGAGCTTCAATGGTGCCATCCTGCTTTAGTAGTGCAAATGCTTTCTTTTTACTGTTAATTGCCTGTCTTACTTCTTTGTTTAGCCACATTGGGTTTTTCCTATTTCTAGTCCTTTTATTCCCACAAGGTATAAACCGCTTACACTGCCTATTTAGGATGTTCTTAAACATTTCCCATTTATTATCTGTATTCTTATTTCTGAGGATATTGTCCCAGTCTACCAGATTAAGGGCATCTCTAAGCTGGTCAAACTTTGCCTTCCTAAAGTTCAGTGTTTTTGTGACTCCCTGACAAGTCCCCCTAGTGAAAGACAGGTGAAACTGTACAATATTGTGGTCGCTATTTCCTAGATGCCCGACCACCTGCAGATTTGTTATTCTGTCAGGTCTATTAGATAGTATTAGGTCTAAAAGTGCTGCTCCTCTGGTTGGATTCTGCACCAATTGTGAAAGATAATTTTTCTTGGTTATTAGCAGAAACCTGTTGCCTTTATGGGTTTCACAGGTTTCTGTTTCCCAGTTAATATCCGGGTAGTTAAAGTCCCCCATAACCAGGACCTCATTATGGGTTGCAGCTTCATCTATCTGCTTTAGAAGTAGACTTTCCATGGTTTCTGTTATATTTGTTATATATAATGGTGTGCTGACCGAAGCACTGACACAGTGGAACGACAGTGCTCCACAAGGTGAAGTCATGGTGACGGTGGTAGCCATACTAGAACGTATGATCAGACGGATGTGTGGGTCTGATCAACTGTCCAGTGGCCAGGGTGGTCCTCGAGATGGCCAGGGACAGTGGAATCCATGATGTCGCCAGACTTGTGAGAGAGGGGAGCTTTTCTACAGCAGGAGAATGGAGGGCTCATGGCTGGTGGGGTTGCGTACTTAAAGGCGGTAATACCTACCAAAATTGACAGGTCAGATGTAAGGGTGACCAAAGGAAAGGATGCGCCTGCCCATCTTACTGACCTGACGTCACCTGACGTGTGCCACAATATGACGGATAGTGGACTGGTAGATAAAACGAGTGGAGCCGACACCCAGATAGAGTGACTTGGGGGTTCACCATGCTGTGGGGTGTGACAGATTCCGGGAGTGACTGTGACTCTGAGGAAGTAAGGGAGTACAGTAAAGAAGAGCCCCACAGGAAGGGCAAGTCCTCCCGTTGCCGGAGACGTAAAGGGTGCAAAGACGTTGTACCAGTTGCACCTTTTGAAGAAATGAATAAAGGAAAAACATTGTCTTGTGCTTTTGTTCAAGATGTGGATTCTCCTCCAGACTGTACCAGGAAGATGGATGCATTCATGTTGCCCGCAAAAACCGCTAGGTTGGAGTTGGATGACCAGCCAGTTGATGGCGCTGTAGGAGAAGACCTGGAGAGCGCTGGTAGAGTGAAAATCCACGGAGGTCATGAGGAACTGACCTGTTGTAGACTCACGTCTGCGGTGACAGAGAGGGATGAAATAGCGGAGTATAGTGAAGGCTCCATAGTACCAGATGCGGAAGAGCTGGCTTACTCAGATACCCAAGAGAGGGCTGACGCTGACAGTGCTGAGTCCGAGGGTGCAGTGTGGAGGAGGCCACCAAAGAAGTGGGGCCTGAAGTAGATACCTCCTCACGTGATGGAAGCCCAACCAATCTAGAGGATGGGAGAAGCGAGCTTAGGAAAATCCAGGAGACTGTAGAAGCCCGGTTGAAGCAAGAGGAGCTTCAGAGACAGGCTGCTGAGTGCCGTGTGGGTGCCTTAGAGAAAGAGGTGGCGGAGCTCAGAGGTCGCCTGGCAGAAAGCCAGTCAATCAATAAAGCAGCCTGGGAGAAGATGGAGAAACAGGTGTCTATCCTGGCCAAACACGTGGAAGCTAGTGACATTCAGAGGAAGTTGGCTTTGAAAGCTGAACAAGATGTTTGTCTAATGACAGAAGGAGAGAAAGACAGGCTGGAGCGAGCCGCCCGCCCCTCCCCCCCGGGCGGCGTACGTGGAAGCCGCCATGACAGGGGGTTTGGAGCAGGGGAAAGGGGGTGGGGGCGTGTGGTTCGTTCCAGGGGGTGGGGTATTGGTCGGTGAAGGGTATGATGGGAGCAGGGGGAGGAGCGGTTCACTTCCCGCTCTACAGAATCTGGAGCAGTAGGGAGCATCGTTACCTGCTACGATGGCGGCCATAGAGCAAGTGCTTTCAAAGCTGCGGGCGGCGGCGTTGCAGCCTCCCAGCTGGCTGGAGGCACAATTAGCAGGGGTATTGAGCGGTTCCAGCGGTGGCGGCGCTGATCCCTCAGCGGCTGGGCCCGGTGAGCGGCAGTCCAGGCGCGTGCGCCCCCCTCAGCGGCTATCCCCTGATGCTGCCCCGACTCCCCAGCGACGGCGCAGGAGCCCCTCTCGGGACCCTCCGGGCCGCGTGCCTGCGTGTAAGTGCCCCAGCAGGCCGCAGTCCGGGAGGAATCCACCTGCTGCGCTGGGGCCTGCGGCGGCAGTTGGGCCCTCTCCCTCATCCACTGGGGGGTCTGGACCCACGCGCGCCAGAGCGGCTGCTGGACGTGGTATTGGCACGGCGGGCCGCGGCGGTTACGCCGGTCCCGGGCGGCCTGGTTCCGGCGGCGCCACGAGACGGCGGGGGAGCATCCCAGTTGCAAGCGGCGCCCCAGACTCGGCGGGGCTGCCAGACTCAGCCGGGGTACGCCATTCCCCCCATGCATCTGCGATCGGGCCCGCACCACTCCATGGGATGGCGGCAGATGGCAGCGCTGTGGTCAGCGGGTCCAGGTCTGGGCCCGTCGGATTCCTGGCGGCCTCCTGGAGTGACGGAGTCGGCTCGGTCCCCTCTGCTGGGAGCGGAGCAGCTGGATCGGTGAGGAGCGAGGTCCACGTCCGGGTGGACGCACAGACGGCTTCGCAGGCAAGAGACGGCGGGACGGCGACGACGTCTGCGGCTGGGGGGACTGCAGCTCCCCTGCAGCCTGGTGAGAACCATTCTATGTTTTGTTTGTCCCCGGCGTTGTCGACGCCGATTATGACTTCGGTGGATCGGGTTTGGGGGGTGCGTGGAGCGCGGTGAGGGAGTCGCGGTGCGTGCGGATACGAGTCGGGAAGGAGTGGGTGAGTTGTTGTCGGGGGTGCGGGAGTTGTTGTCACGGTTGAACAGTGGTAGGGCAGGGCCGTCCCCTTTGTCAGCTTGGGTCGGATCATCCGAATCGGGGTTAACGTTGTTAGGCAGCGGTTCGGGTGACCAGGGTAGGTCGGCCGAGCCGGTCTCGGTGTCAGTACAGACGGAGAAGGAGAAGGAAGGGGGTATTCGGCTGGATGATAAGGCACGTGGTGAGGTGTATGTGTGCTTTGAAGGGCTGTTTGGGGCGCATTTGAAGAAGGAAGTGCGCGAGAAGATTTGGAAAGATGAGTACGTGGAGATATTTTCACTGTTACCACTGGAGAAATTTAACTTGGACAAGAATAAAAAAGAGGATAGTAAGAAGGAAGATGAGGAAAAGCGGCGTTGGCGACTTATTCCTCAGACGTTTGTGAACTGGCTTCAGGCATTTGCGATTTTGGCAAGTGTTATTGGCGAAAAGGCTCCCGAGAATTGCTCAGCCTTGTTTTGTTATATGGATTCCATAGGGGAGGCGCATAGGGTCTATGGTGGTCAAGCATGGTCACGGTATGATGAGCAGTTCCGGCAGCGGAAGGCGGTTCGTCCAGCGATCAGATGGGATCAGAAGGACATCGGTTTGTGGTTACGTGTAATGGCGCCGACAAAGTTTGGTCAATCCTTTCAAGGGGGGGCCGGAACTTCCGGCCAAGGCTTTGGGCAGGGTTCCTCTGCGGGAGCCGGGGGTCAGGCGGGTCAATCCGGAAGTCAGAAGCATGGCGTGTGTTGGCAGTTCAACGAGGGCCAATGTAAGTTCAGGGCGACTTGCAAGTTCAAGCATTTGTGCGCGCACTGCAATGGCGCCTCCCACGGAGCCTCCAAATGTTTTAAGAAGAAAGGGAGGCCAGAGGGTAATCCCAAAGGGGGCGACTCCGGTGAGGTTGGACGCGATGGCCCCCTATCTAAATAGGTATCCCGATAGGGAGGGGGCAGAGTTACTCCGGGCTGGGTTTGATGTTGGTTTTTCTATACCGGCCCCGGGTTTTGTGGTACCACCGACGCTGAAGAACCTGAGATCGGCCGAGTTGTGTGCATCGGTGGTGTCTGAAAAGTTAGGCAAAGAGGTGGCATTGGGTAGGATGTCTGGTCCGTTTCTTACTCCCCCTTTGGAGGATTTGGTGGTGTCACCCCTGGGCGTTGTGCCCAAGAAGGAGCCGAATAAGTTCCGGCTCATTCAGCATTTGTCATACCCGAAGGGGAGGTCGGTTAATGATGGGATTGATCCGGAGCTCTGTTCGGTGGTTTATACTTCGTTTGATGAGGCAGCCAGGTGGGTGCGCATTTGTGGTAGGGGAGCGTTGTTGGCCAAGACCGATATTGAGTCGGCCTTTCGTTTGTTGCCCGTTCACCCCGATAGCGTGAGGTTGTTAGGCTGTTATTGGGACGGCGCGTTCTACGTTGATCGATGTTTGCCGATGGGCTGTTCACTGTCGTGTGCTTATTTCGAGGCTTTCAGTTCCTTTCTGGAATGGGCGGTGCGGGATGTGTCCGGTTTGGACTCGGTAATTCATTATTTGGATGACTTCTTGTGTATAGGCCCTGAGCAGTCTCAATGTTGTGAGGTCCTGTTAAGGACAGTTGTTTGGGTGGCGGAGCGTTTCGGGGTCCCGTTGGCACCGGGCAAGACGGAGGGCCCGTGTACGAGCTTGTCTTTTTTGGGTATTGTCATCGATTCTGAGAAGTGGGAGTTTAGGTTGCCGGTTGACAAGGTGTTGGGTCTGAGGGACGAGGTGGCGCGAGCTAGGCGTGTGAAAAAATTGCCACTGCGTGATGTGCAGTCGCTTTTGGGGAAGTTGAATTTTGCGTGTCGAATTATTCCCATGGGGAGAATTTTTTCACGGAGACTGGCCAGTGCTACGGCCGGGGTCACCGCCCCGCATCATTTTGTGCGTTTGTCTGCCGAGCACAAGGCTGACTTGGAGGTTTGGGACCATTTTTTGTCTTGTTACAACGGGCATTCGTTGTTGATGGAGGAGGCAGTGGGCAATGCTGATTTAGACTTGTTCACTGACGCTTCGGGCGGTATTGGTTTTGGGGCCTTTTTTGGGGGCCGTTGGTGTGCGGCCAGGTGGCCTGAAGCATGGTTTGAAACAGGTTTAGTGCGGAACATCACGTTGTTGGAAATTTTCCCGATTTTGGTGGCGGTGCAGCTTTGGGGCGACGAATTTCGGAACAAAAGGGTGCGTTTTAACTGTGATAATATGGCCGTGGTGTGCGCCATTAACAGTTTGACGACGGCGTCTCCCCCGGTGATCAGAGTGCTTCGGCAGTTGGTTTTGTCTTGTTTACACCTGAATGCTTATTTCACAGCTTCGCATGTGCCTGGTGTTAATAATTGCATTGCCGATTCTTTGTCTCGTTTCCAGTGGGAGCGTTTTCGGTCGCTGGCGCCGGATGCCGAGGAGACGGGCCTGGAATGCCCGGCGGAACTCTGGAATGTGGTGTCCGGGCTGCAGAGCCTTTAATCCAAGCATCTTTGGCCCCGAGTACGTGGTCGGTTTATCAGGCGGTATGGAACAGTTGGGAGAGTTGGCTGGCGGCTTGTGGTGTCAGGAGTGCGGGTTTGGACCAGGTGGGGGCATTGTTGCTGTGGTTGAGACATGGGGCGAATCAGGGATGGTCGGCAGCGAAGGTGGATAGGACGATTGCGGCTTTAGCCTTTGGTTTCAGGCTTTGGGGTTTTCATGACGCGACAAAGTCCTTTCTGGTAAAGCAGGCTGCGAGGGGGCTGAGAAGATCATGCAGCCGAGGAGATTGTAGGCGCCCGGTGTCATTTGAGATGTTGGAGCGGTTGGGGGTACGTTTGAGTGACGTATGTGTTTCCAGCTTTGAGGTTGCGCTGTTTCGCTTAGCCTTTTCGTTGGCTTTTTACGGAGCGTTGAGGATTGGGGAGTTGGTGTCGCCCACTACGGTTCGCCAAGGGGGCCTGTGGGCGGTGGACGTTTTTGCTTCCGAGGGGTCACTGCAGTTTTGGATTCGGAAGTCTAAGATGGATCAGATGGGGCGGGGTAAAAAAGTTGTTTTGGGCGCAGTTCCTGGTTCTGTGATGTGTCCTATTCGTTGCTTGCAGGCTTTTGATAGGTTTCACCCGCGTGGCAACGGGCCTTTGTTGTGTCATGAGGATGGGTCTTTCCTGTCCAAATATCAGTTTGTAGCGGTTTTTCGGCAGTGTTTAAAGGCCATCGGGGTAGATTCTGCCAGGTTCGCCTCCTATTCTTTCCGGATTGGGGCTGCCACCGAGGCGGCGCGAAACGGATTGGCTCCTGAGGTGGTGCAAAGGATTGGGCGGTGGGAGTCTGGCCGCTATCGGAGTTATGTGAGGCCTTGAGCAGCTGGGAATGGTTTGATCTTTTGTGTGTTTTGGCGATTGTCTAAGTTGTTTATGTTTTTCAGGTTCATCCTCGCTGTTGGTGTGGATTGTCGGCCACTCATATGTGTACTGGGGCGCGAGACGGGCCGACGTCAGACAGGATGGAAGACAGCTCGGGTTTTCCAGGGACGTGGCCGTCGTCAGGTGGTTGGGGTTTCGGGGTTTAAGTTGGAACAGAGTCCTGGAGGAGGTACACAATGGCATTCGTCTGGATAGGCCTTTTGGTTCTGCACGTTGGGGGAAACGACCTGGGAATTCGTCCTTGTCGGGAGTTGATCCGGGACATTAAACACGACATGCTCCGGTTATGGGTTTCGTTTCGGGAGATGTCGATAGTGTGGTCGGAGATTAACGGTGGGCCAGATTCCTAAGTTGGAAGTGGACAATGGTAACCCTTCGGGGTATTTTGGTGCTCTCGAGCCTGTGGGGTAACGGCTGAGAGTAATCTACGGTTGGTCTCTTGTCCACTTGTTCATACTATGGGTGACACCAGATTTTAGCTTCAAGGACCCCTTCCCAGCTCATTTATAGTTATATGTTTTGTTTGTTATAATAAATGCCGGTGTGGCCAATTATATCCAACCTGAGACTCATGTCGTTATTCGGAGGTTGGGAAGGAGAAGTGTTGTGGATTCTGTTTTTGGGCTCCCTCTGGTGGTTACAGATGGTGCTGGGTGACTTGTGTTCTCTGCGGTCTCTGCTGTCCACCTGTTCTATCAGGATATGGGAGTTTCCTATTTAACCTGGCTTTCTTGTCATTTCCTCGCCGGCGATCAATGTAATCAGTGTGTCTTGTTACCTCTGCTTTCCGCTTCAGTAATCTTCAGGACAAGCTAAGTTTTTGATTTTCCTGTTCCACGTTTTGCTTTATTTTTGTTTTAGTCCAGCTTGCAGTTATGTGATTCCTTGTTGCTGGTTGCTCTAGTGGGCTGATATTACTCCTCATGTTCCATGAGTTGGCACATGAGTTCAGGTAATTTCAGGATGGTTTTTTGTAGGGTTTTTCGCTGACCGCGCAGTTCACTTTTGTATCCTCTGCTATCTAGTTTTAGCGGGCCTCATTTTGCTGGATCTGTTTTCATTACTACGTATGTGCTTTCCTCTCATTTCACCGTCATTACATGTGGGGAGCTGCTATTTCTGTGGGGTGTTTCTCTGGAGGCAAGAGAGGTCTTTGTTTCTTCTAATAGGGGAAGCTAGTCATTCGGCTGGCGCGAGACGTCTAGAATCATCGTAGGCACGTTCCCCGGCTACTGCTAGTGTTGTGAATTAGGTTCAGGATCGCGGTCAGCTCAGTTTCCATCACCCTAGAGCTTGTTCTGTTTTTTGTGTGCTTGTCCTTTTGTGATCCCCTGCCATTGGGATCATGACAGAGAAGGGGTCGGTGATCCCTTGGGAAGGTACTTAATCAGGGTAGTCGACAATACCAATGTCAAGACTTCTCTGTTTAAATGCTTGATAGATGTACCTGAAGACCTGAGAGAGGCATGTGCCAGGGAGTCTATGCATGAAGTGTTCAAGAAGGCTGTGAGGGCGTGTAAGATGAACTGGACCCAGGAAACTAGTCAGTTAGGCTACTTTCACACTAGCGTCGGACTCGGCCCGTCGCAGTGCGTCGGGCCGAGGTTCCGACGCTAGCAGTGAATGCGCCGCACAACGGAGGTAGCGGATGCATTTTTCCTGCGCATCCGCTGCCCCATTGTAAGGTGCGGGGAGGTGGGGGCGGAGTTCCGGCCGCGCATGCGCGGTCAGAAAAAGCGGGTCGTCGGCAGCAAAAAACGTTACATGTAACGTTTTTTGCTCCTGGCGGTCCACCACAACACGGCGCAACCGTCGCACGACGGTTGCGACGTGTGTCAATGCGTCGCAATGCGTCGCTAATGTTAATCTATGGGGCAAAAACGCATCCTGCAAACAACTTTGCAGGATGCGTTTTTTCCCATAAACGACTGCAAAAAACGCTAGTGTGAAAGTAGCCTTAGTGATACTGTCCACAACTGATGTCACTGCGAAGAAAGTAGCTACACTGAGTGACATGCACTTGATATATGTGCATACAAAGTGGATCGTCCAATTGAGGATTGAAGCTGCCTAGCAGCGTCGTCAATCCTGTTAGGCGACTGGAGCATGTGAGAAAAGCGCAGAATCATCAGGAAAGTGTAATACAGGTGCCCGTCTCTATGGTGAAGAATCTCATTGGAAGGAATAGTCAGGTCATGCAAGAGATGGTGGAGAAGTCTAGAGTGGTGAGGTTGAGGATTCCAGGTGTCCATGAAGATCAGTTACCCCTGGGAAAAGGGGTAACTTCATTGTGGGAAGAGAGGTGAGTCTTCGAAATGTACAGACTCTGCTGGAGTACCGTGTGGCGTATCTAAGGGAGATAGGGCAGTTAAGGCTTGAAAGGCTTGAAAGACACCGCCTTACAGGACTGCTGCGCCCAATTGATGGAAGATGGCAGCCACCTTCAACCCAAGTTACAGGGAATGGAAGGGGCCCTCCAAATAATGGGATGGCTGACAGCCAAAGACGCTCAACAAGACTAGGATGCCGAGAATCTGCAAGTGGCAGTTCTATTCCCAGTAGGAGACGGAGATACCTGGACAGTAGCCCCTGTCAAGTGTTAGATGGGCCAGACACAGACCCAGACCAGACAGCAGGCTCAACTGTGAGTGGGTCTCATGACTGCACCAACCGTGGGTGGCGGCCATGGAGAGACAGGTCAAGTAAAGGAGCGTACTGGAAACATGTGGTGACTAAAGGGCTAGTGACACAGACAGACTGTGACTTAAGGGCCAAAGCTCAAGGCCTACATGTTGACCGCTGGGTGCGGGAAAAACCTAACAAGGGTGTGATGAGGGACGCTCAAAACCAACCGAGATGGTCCTCTCGATTGGTAGGGCAAGGTGACTTGGGTACCCGGTCTGGAGACCCCTGGTGTGTGAGAAATGTTCAACCCCACAGGATTGAACAGAGGGGGGATATGTGATGCAGTTACAAGTAGGGGGCGCTGCATGGTCTCCCCAGAATACACATGGAGGCATATTTTGGGGCCATAGGAATGCATGGCAGTCACAGGCATTACTATGGTGATGAGACAAAGTCCGGCATTTTTGTGAATGGCTGGTATGTGTGTTGCAGAGGAAGATGCTCTGCGCTGTCAGCCTGAAGTAAGGTTGTTCTGGGACCTGTAGTCCTACAAGTAATTGTGTTGTTTTAGAGGGAGGCTGGCAGGGTTATTTCTGAGAGCTGGGCGGGTCGAACTAGCCACACACACACCACCCATCTATTGGAGTGGTTACAGCTTGATAATGTCACCAGGGTGTGGGTCACATGGTTCCTGTGTATGGACCTGAATGGTTCTTGGCTGGAAGGTCCTGTGAGAGGAAAGGCCTGAGTGTTGGCAGGTCCAGAGTGGTGACCGGATCCCTGAAGAGCACCTGGTGAGGCCGTGGTCCTAAGTGGCCTGGGTGTTGGGAGGTCCTGCGTCTGTGGACCGGATCCCTGAAGAGCATGAGGTGAGGCCAAGGACCTGCAGAGCCGGTGACGGCTACTGTGTTGGGGAAGATACCATCCTTCAGTGGGTCTGGAACCGACTGGTGTATGCCTGTTAGGCAAGTTGGTGATCCCCATAAGGCAGCTGTCCCAGGGAGAGAGGACTGACAAGGAGTCAGCAGGTTGAACAGGAGCTCCCGTAAGGTACCTCCACAGACTGTTGGTGCCTATGGTGTTCCATGAACTAATGAACTGTGCGGCAAGCGATCACCCATGGCAACTGGATAACGTAAGGTCCAGCATGTTTAGTGTCTGTGAGATGAAGCCGTATATGAAGTGATGTAACGAACTGTTCGCGGTTGTGGTTTATGATACCTGAATAAATTGGATAGACTGTTTTGTGTAAAAAACTGTGCCCGTGTGTATTTATCTCGTTGCCAAGCGAGTGTTCCCCAACACATAGGATTAAAAAAAAACTGTCAGATAGCGCTCACTAAGTGGAGAAAAAAAAATCCAAATTTTGTTAAAAAAAAAATTTGTGCAATATTCCGATACCCGTAGCCTCTCCAATTTTTGTGATCTCAAGTTGGGTGAGGGCTATATTTTTGGGTGCCGAGCTGATGTTTTTAAAGATACCATTTTGGTACATATATGATCTTTTGATCGCCCGTTAAATTGCATTTTAATGCAATGTTGAGGCGACCAAAATAAGCATAATTCTGACGTAATTACTTTTTTTCTTGTTACATCGTTTAGCGATTGGGATAATTTTTTTATATTGATAGATCTGGCGATTCTGAATGCATAGATACCAAATATGTGTATGTTTGATTTTTTTTATTGTTTTATTTTGTATGGACCAAAAGGGGGGTGATTTCAATGTATGTATTTTTAAAAATATATATTTTTTTCACTTTTGGCATACTTAAATAAAGCTGCCATAACCCGATCGGCTCTGATAAACTGCAATTATCAGATCTCCTGTATGTAGCAGAATTGCTGACTTGCTATGAGCACCGACCACCTTGTGGCGCTCATAGCAATTCGACTGTGACAACCATAGAGTTCTGCTGGAGAGCTCTGGTTGTCATGCGACCCCATCAGAGACCTGCGGTGGGCGGTGTCACAGTTCACAACGTGCTGCCAACACTATGTCACAGATCCCAGCAGTATGTCAGGGATCCTGGGGAGGATATCTTTATCGCCCCCACAGCTCACACCAATTTGTCACGAACCGAGGTTGTTTGGTTGCCCCTGGTTCCTTCTGAAGGGGATTTCTCTATATCCCACTTCCCAGTTCCGGTTTGGTACTGCACCTAGGGTAATTAGTCAACAGAAAGGCTGCCTGCTGTGTACTAGCTATTAGGCACACTGCAGCGAGGGCAATATAACTACTCCCACACATGTGGAAGCAATAATTATCAACGCCTCCAACGCTGCAAAGATTCCCAATCCCACAACAAAGTATGCTTAACGGGTCTGGAGCCAACTCAAATCAGTAGCGCAGTTCACTTCAGAGGACGTACAGTCGTATAGAGCAGAAGAGACAAGCTAGAAATTAAATATTTTACTCCATGAAAAATTAGACAGTGTTTACGAAGTATAAAAAGATATTAGAAAGACAATTCATATATACACATTACAGATTATAAAATAAAATAATGATTAAAATAGAAGATTACACTCACATTTTTCTTAAGTAATTGCCGGCTAACCATGCTGGTTGAGGATCCAGACATCACAATGCATGACAAAGGGCATTAAGGTCCCAGGCAAGAATGAAAGCCGGGCTAAGTGCAGGAACCTATACTTCTGAGCTTGTGACATCACTAAAGTGGCTGAGTAATGATACGCACTGATCTGATAGTTATTTATGTTTTTACAAAGCCTCAGATAAAGGCATTCCTGAGTGAGAGGGGAGGGACCATGAGTGGCTTTACAGGATTGGTCACCTGCAGTTTAAAGCCACACCCTGCTCACACACTAGGTTCAAGTAACCCAGTGTCCCTGCTCTAGGCTTTGCCGTTCGATGGAGGAATGCAGAGGGGGGAAAGGGGGGGGGGGTCGCATCTGCATTGTGTGTGTAGAAAGCCATGTCCTTGAGAAACTAATCTCACAATGTAATATGGCATTAGCGGCATTATCGTGACACCTCCCCCTTTTGGACTGCGCTACGGAGGCAGAACTTCTCGGTACTCCTCCGTGCGCACTTCAACAGGTTCACCCTGGCGGGACAAGCAATCTGCATTGCCATGTTCCCTTCCCGTTTTGTGCTCGATGGTAAAATCGTACTGCTGGAGGGCAAGGCTCCAGCGTAGCAACCTTCCGTTGGTTCCACACATGGCATTTAGCCAGCGCAGAGGGTTGTGGTCAGTCACCATAGTGAAGGTGCGACCGTATAAGTAGCAAGCGTTGCAGGGCCCAGACTATGGCTAGGCACTCCTTCTCGATGGTGGAATAGGCCACTTCCCTCAGCAGAAGCTTCCGGCTCAGGTACAACACGGGGTGCTCTTGGTTCCCCGAGTCGACCTGGCTGAGCACAGCACCGAGGCCAAACTCACTGGAGTCGGTCTACACCAAGAATGGTTGACTGCTGTCAACTACTTTCAACACAGAGGCGTTGCACTTTTCTGTTTTCAACACCTGGAAGGCCCTCCTCACAGCCGTCGGTCCAGTTGACAATGTGGGGTAGCTTCTTCCTGGTGAGGTCCGTCAAGGGTTTTGCCAGGCTACTATAGTTCTGTACGAAGTGCCAATAGTACCCGGCAGTACCCAGAAATGACATCACCTACTTCTTGGTCCTGGGGGTTGGCCAGGACACGATCACGTCCACTTTCCCTGGCTCTGGCTTTATGGTCTTCCCACCTACTTGGTGTCCCAGGTGGTGGACCTCTCCATGCCCATCTGGCACTTTCCCGGCTTGATGCTTAGACTGGCTCGGTGAAGTCGCCTGAGCACCTCTTCGAGATGCTGCAGGTGTTCGTCCCAGGAGGGACTGAAGATGGCAGAGTCATCCAGGTACCCAACCCCGTACTACTCCAGTCCCTGAAGCAGGTGGTTGACAATCCACTGGAAAGTGGCAGGGGCATTCTTCATGCCAAAGGACATGACCGTGGACTCGTACAGTCCTAATGGTGTGATAAAGGTGGACTTCTCCTGCTCCTCGGGGCTCAGGGGAATCTGCCAGTATCCTCGACTCAGATCCATTATGGTCAGGTATTTTGCACCAGCTAACTTCTCAAGCAGCTCCTCGATGCACGGCATTGGGTGCGTGTCAGAGGATGTGATGGCGTTGAGCCCCCTGTAGTCCACGCAGAACTGGGTAGTCCAATCCTTCTTTGGCACAAGAACTACAGGTGAGGCCCATGCGCTCTTTGACCGTTTTATCACCCCCAGCTGTAACATCTCATGGATCTTCTGGCGCATAACCTGGTGCACTTTGTCAGAGATCCGATAGGGTGTTTGCCGTAGTGGGGCATGATTCTTGGTGTCCACCTTGTGGACCGCTAACTCAGTCATTCGCAGTTGGTTGGAGAACATGGGCCGGAAGGGTTCGGTTAGCAAGGCGCTTACCTTTATGTCCTTGATGAACCTACTGGCCTTGGCTTAAGCCAGCATGTCCAGGAAGGGGTCTTCCTCCCCCCATCTTCAGGCAGGCTGCAGACCGGTAGGACGTAAGGTTCACGTTCGTGATGAGCCTTCATCATGTTGATGTGAAAGGCCTTTCGCCTACCCCGAGCATGGTCAAGCATGACCAAATAGGTGACAAGGTTGAGCTGTTGGTGTACGACGTACGGGCCTTCCCAGGCTGCCTGAAGCTTATCCTTTGGTACGGGGACAAGCACCCACACCTTTTGACCCACATGGTAGGTCCGATCCCGGGCATTCTTGTCGTACTAGTGCTTCTGATCAGCCTGAGCTTGCATCATGTTGTCATGCACCAACTGTGTTAAGGTCTGCATCTTGTCACGGAAGCACATGACATACTCCACTATGGACACTTCAGAGGGGTTCAGCTCCTCTTCCCAGGATTCCCTTACCAACCCAAGGGGTCCCCAGACTCACCTGCCGTACAGGAGCTCGAAGGGGGAGAACCCTGTTGAGGCCTGCGGAACCTCTCGGTAAGCAAACAGGTGTGGGAGGTACCGCTCCCAGTCGCATCTTTGGGTCTCAACCAGCATGCGTAGCATCTGTTTGAGGGTACCATTGAAGCATTTACACAAGACATTGGTATGTAGGTAATACGCACTCGATACCAGATGCATCACCTGCATTCTCTTACAGAGAGCCTCCATTAGGCGAGACATGAATTGGGTCCCTTGATCGGCAAGCATCTCCCTGGGAAATCCTACACATGAAAAGATAGCCAACAGTGCATCCGCCACCTTATCTTCCCTAGTTGAGGACAAAGCCATTGCCTCTGGGTACCGGATAGCGTAGTCTACCACAGTAAGGATGTATTGCTTTCCAGAGCTGCTGGGGATGGCCAGCGGGCCCACAATGTCCACTGCGATCCTCAGGAAAAGCTCCTCTATTACTGGCAAAGGGATCAGGGCAGCCTTAAGCAGCCTTAAGCACAGGCCCCGCGTTCCCCACTCTGACAGGTGATACAGGAGCGGCAGTAGTTTGACACATTTGTCCCGATCTTGGGCCAATAGAAGTGTTTACAAAGTGGGCCTTAGTTTTGCTGATCCCCAAAGTGTCCAGCGAGCGGGATCTCATGGGCAATCCATAACAACTCACTCCGGAATTTCTGTGGGACGACAGCTGTCTTTGCCTCAACCACTCCTTTTGCAATTTTCCGGGTAGTGTCTCCCGGTACAACCCCCCTTGCTCCCAGAACACCCTCTCCTTATCAGTCACGGAGGTGGGCGTCTCGGCAAGTTGTCTCAAATTCTCTAGGCTCCCATCTGAGCGCAGAGCAGCCTGGAACTCCTGGCTAGTAGCAGCCAGAAGTGACGTCAGGGTCACTTCCCCACGGGAATACTCTGGGACCTGTTTTGGGCCCATCTCTGGTTCAGTTACAACGGTGACTGAGGAGGGTCCAGAAGGCAGAATGTTATCTGCGTTCTGGGCACTCTGACTATGGGTGACAGCAGCTACGTAGGCTGTCTCGCCGGGGATTTCCACAGACCCATCAGCCGGCGCTGCTATGGGTGCTCCCTCCCCATCCACCCCCAACATTCCAGGAGCAGTGCTACTTATGGGCCAGTTACCTTCCTCAGTGGCACTGGTAAATTGCATGGCATCACCTTCCTCATGGTTCCCATGCACTTCCCCATTTCCTTGAGCACCGATGCTTGCTCCTGTTAGGGGTTCCTCTGCCGTCTCACTCCGCAGAGTGACGTAGCTGAACACTCCTTTACCTGTGGGCACATCAACCTTTGCAGAAAAATGGTTATTTGGTTCAGTTGGCACATGTACATCATTTTCAGCAACATTCCTAGGGAACAAATGGTTATCAGGTAAAATATGCCTATGTTCATCATTAGCATCATCAATATTACTCAGCATTTTCTGAAAAATCATTATCCAATACATCATTACTCGGGGAAGCAGTGCCAGGTAACACATGCAATTTCCCATCATTATCAGCATTCGATCGGGGAGAGGAGTCAGGGACATAGTATGCAACCATCCTCCCCAAATCAGTCCCCAATAAAACATCAGTGGGCAAGTTATCGGACAGCCCCATTTCCTTCACCCCGCTCCCGGCACCCCAATCTATATAAACCCGGGCCATTGGCAAGGGACAGCTGATGCCCCCAATCCCGTTGACAGTTAGGGTTTCCCCCGAAATGATCTCTTCAGGGCCGCCAGTTCGGGTCGGATGAGGGTCCGTTCAACCCTGGTGTCCTTGAGTCCTGTTGCGACATGGCCCCCCACGGTGACGTGCTGCACATTGTCACACACCCTCACAACCGCCCCACCCACCAAAAGAACTACTGCATTAGGCCCTATAGCCTTGACTGGGGGGTTCTTCTGCTTCTCCGGACAGTTGGCACCGATATGACCAATCCGTTTGCAGGAAAAACAATGGCGAAGGTCGATGGTAGGTCTGGTGCTGTTGGCAACGAGGACAGGGCTTCTGGTGAGTTGGCTGGCGGGGTACTGGCATTGGTTGCAGGCTTACCCCTTCTCCAGCTGGCGGTGACTGGCTTCCGCACTTCCGATTTACGGATGGCATCATAGGCATCTGAAATCTGCGCTGCTTTCGACACGACTTTCGGTTCTCTGTCCATCACGAACTGTCACACCTCAGCTGGGCAAAGATGTGAGAACTGGTCTTTGATCATCAGATCTCAGTGCTGTGCAAAGGTTGTCACTGACAGTCCTTGAGTCCACTGGTCAGAGTGGGTTCAGAGGCCATGCGCCACATCGCTGTAACTGTCGTGTGGTCCACGTTGGAGGTTCCGGAACTTTCTACAGTAAACCTCAGGTTTAAGCTGGTACTTGGTTATCAGGGCCTGCTTGATGGCTTCATAGTCGTCATCTTGGTCTGGTGGGAGAGAAGCAAACGCCTCCAGAGCTTTGCCTTTTGGCCCTGGGGTCAGGTATCTGCACATTGGTCCCCAGGCAGCCGCTACTGTCTGCAGGCTTTCTCAAAGGCCCCCAGAAAAGTGTCCAAGTCCCCATCCTTTTCCATCACAGGAAAGTGCTCTGGCCGGGGTTTTGGAATCTGAGCGCCCCTGGGCTCACAGCTGGACAGGGACGACCCCTGCATTTGGAGTCGGGATAACTACAGCTGGTGCTCCTGCTCCACTTGCCGCTCTCGGCTCTCTAAGCCTCCCGCTGGGCTCTCTCTACCTCCCGCTGGGCCTCTTCGAATTGCAGGACCAGCTGCAGACGTCTCTCTGTGTCATCTACAGAGCACTGTTGCAGAGCCAGCTGCAGGCGGAGGTCCGCACTCCACTGGTTGCAAGTAGGGCCAGCATTCTGCGGTTGGACCTTGGCAGCAGCACTACCTGCGCTGGTGCTGGCTTCTACGTCTGCTTGGCTCTAAGGCCAGGCTTGGTCTGCTTCAAATTGCACCAGTTCAGTGACCATTTGAGCCTTGAATTTGCCATGGGAGTCCAGGCCATGGTACATGCATACTCCAACAAGAGTGTCCTTCTGCTGTGTGTACCAGGCTTCTCCTTTTGCTGCCAACGTTGTTAAATAAAAGATAGTATAGAAAAACGAAAAGAAAGGGATAGGGGGTAATCGCAAGTACGCACAATTGTCTCAGGACCAGTAAACACTGAGCTTGCTCTCCAAACTTATTTGGGCAGAGTCCTCGCAAGAACTTTGCAAGTTTTTAGTGAGAGGAATGATTGCCCATACCAGATCACTAATGCTCTATTATCCCACCGCTCTGCCACCAATATGTCACGGTTCACACTGTGCCACACTATGTTAGAGAACCCAGCAGTATGTCAGGGATCCTGGGAAGGATATCTTTATCGTCATCACTGATCACACCAATTTGTCACGAACCTGGGTTGTTTGGTTGCCCCTGGTTCCATCTGAAGGGGATTTCTCTATATCCCACTTCCCAGTTCCGGTTTGAAACTTGCAGCTCTCTGGTGCCCCCCCCCCTACCCTCAGATCCGACTAGGTACTGTACTGTTGTGAATTCCGCTCTTGGGCTCCCTCCGGTGGTTGTAAGTGGCACTTTTGTGAGTTCTGCTCTTGGGCTCCTGTTATGATACGGTGGTCTAGGAGCAACATGGAACGATCTCTGAAGGAAGTGGTAACTGTACTGACCGCAGTCCCTAAGCTCAACACAACACTAGAAGTAGCCGTGGAACGCTCCTAACTCTCCCTAGGCATCTCGTCACAGCCTCAGAGCTAACTACCACTAAAGATAGAAGCAGGAAAGCTATCTTGCCTCAGAGAAAATCCCCAAAGGATAGATTAGCACCCCACAAATAATGACTGTGAGTGGAGAGGGAAAAGACATACACAGAATGAAACCAGGATGAGCACAGGAGGCCAGTCTAACTAAATAGATAGGACAGGATGGAATACTGTGCGGTCAGTATAAAACACTACAAAAATCCACGCAGAGTTTACAAAAAATCTCCACACCTGACTAAAGGTGTGGAGGGCAAATCTGCCTCCCAGAGATTCCAGCAAGACAGAATTAATTCCCACTGATAAGCTTGACAAACATAGAAAGCACAGAATGGATAAGTCCACAATCTATGGACAGAAAAGGGCAAGCAAAAACTTAGCTTAGCTGAACTGGTCAGGATAACAGGGAACTCCAAAGAGATGTGAATCCAACCAGGAACAATTTACAAGTGGCACTGGCTGAAGATAGAGCCAGACTTAAATAGCCGAGCAGAAGAGACGATAAGTGGAGGCAGCTGATGACAGCTAACTCCAAGGAGCAGCCATACCACTAGAAACCACAAGAGGGAGCCCAAGAGCAGAACTCACAAAAGTGCCACTTACAACCACCGGAGGGAGCCCAAGAGCGGAATTCACAACAGTACCCCCCCCTTGAGGAGGGGTCACCGAACCCTCATCAGAGCCCCCAGGCCGATCAGGACGAGCCAAGTGAAAAGCACGAACCAAATCCGTGGCATGGACATCGGAGGCAACAACCCAAGAATTATCCTCCTGGCCATAACCCTTCCACTTGACAAGATACTGAAGCCTCCGCCTCGAAAAACGAGAATCCAAAATCTTCTCAACCTCATATTCCAACTCTCCCTCAACCAACACCAGGGCAGGAGGGTCAACCGAGGGAACAACGGGCACCACATATCTCCGCAAAAAAGATCTATGGAAAACATTATGAATGGCAAAAGAGGCAGGAAGAGCCAAACGAAAAGACACCGAATTTATAATTTCAGAAATTTTATAAGGACCAATAAACCGAGGCTTAAACTTAGGAGAAGAAACATTCATAGGAACATGACGAGAAGACAACCAAACCAAATCCCCCACACGAAGCCGGGGACCAACACACTGACGGCGGTTAGCAAAACGTTGAGCCCTTTCCTGAGACAACGTCAAATTGTCCACCACATGAGTCCAAATCTGCTGCAGCCTGTCCACCACAGAATCAACACCAGGACAATCAGAAGGCTCAACCTGCCCAGAAGAAAAACGAGGATGAAAACCAAAATTACAAAAGAAAGGTGAAACCAAAGTAGCCGAACTAGCCCGATTATTAAGGGCAAACTCGGCCAACGGCAAGAAAGACACCCAATCATCCTGACCAGCAGACACAAAGCATCTCAAATAGGTCTCCAAGGTCTGATTAGTTCGCTCAGTTTGGCCATTAGTCTGAGGATGAAACGCCGAAGAAAAAGACAAATCAATGCCCATCCTAGCACAAAAGGCCCACCAAAATCTAGAGACAAACTGAGAACCTCTGTCAGACACAATATTCTCCGGAATGCCATGCAAACGAACCACATGCTGAAAAAATAATGGAACCAGATCTGAGGAGGAAGGCAACTTAGGCAAAGGTACCAGATGGACCATTTTAGAGAACCGGTCACAAACAACCCAGATAACAGCCATCTTCTGGGAAACAGGAAGATCCGAAATAAAATCCATGGAAATATGCGTCCAGGGCCTCTCAGGGACCGGCAAAGGCAAAAGCAACCCACTAGCGCGGGAACAGCAAGGCTTGGCCCAGGCGCAAGTCCCACAGGACTGCACAAAAGCACGCACATCGCGTGACAAGGAAGGCCACCAAAAGGACCTAGCAACCAAATCTCTGGTACCAAAAATCCCAGGATGCCCAGCCAACACTGAACAATGAACCTCAGAAATTACCTTACTTGTCCATCTATCAGGAACAAACAGCTTCCCCACAGGACAGTGGTCAGGCCTATCAGCCTGAAATTCCTGAAGCACCCGCCGCAAATCAGGGGAGATAGCAGAAAGAATCACCCCCTCCTTAAGAATGCCAACGGCTCAAGGACTCCAGGAGAATCAGGCGAAAAACTCCTAGAGAGGGCATCAGCCTTAACATTCTTAGATCCCGGAAGATACGAGACCACAAAATCAAAACGGGAGAAAAACAGGGACCATCGAGCCTGTCTAGGATTCAGCCGCTTGGCCGACGAGAGGTAAATCAGATTCTTATGATCGGTCAGGACCACAACACGGTGTTTAGCTCCCTCAAGCCAATGTCGCCACTCCTCAAATACCCACTTCATAGCCAACAACTCCCGATTGCCGACATCATAATTGCGTTGCGCAGGCGAAAACTTTCTGGAAAAAAAAGCACACGGTTTCATCAAAGAACCATCAGACTCCCTCTGAGACAAAACGGCCCATGCCCCAATCTCAGAAGCGTCGACCTCAACCTGAAAAGGAAGAGAAACATCCGGTTGACGCAACACAGGGGCAGAAGTAAATCGGTGTTTAAGCTCCTGAAAGGCCTCAACAGCCTCAGAGGACCAATTCGTCACATCAGCGCCTTTCTTCGTCAAATCAGTAAGGGGCTTAACCACACTGGAAAAGTTGGCAATGAAACGGCGATAGAAATTAGCAAAACCCCAAAATTTTTGAAGACCCTTCACAGATGTGGGTTGGATCCAGTCATGAATAGCTTGAACCTTAACAGGATCCATTTCTATAGACGAGGGAGAAAAAATAAAACCCAAAAAAGAGACCTTCTGAACTCCGAATAGGCACTTAGACCCCTTCACAAATAAAGCATTATCACGAAGGATCTGGAACACCATCCTGACCTGCTTCACATGAGACTCCCAATCATCGGAAAAAATCAAAATATCATCCAAATATACGACCATGAATTTATCAAGATAATTGCGGAAAATATCATGCATGAAAGACTGAAACACAGATGGAGCATTAGAGAGCCCAAATGGCATCACAAGGTATTCAAAATGGCCTTCGGGCGTATTAAATGCAGTTTTCCATTTGTGACCCTGTTTAATACGAACAAGATTATATGCCCCTCGGAGGTGAATCTTAGTAAACCAACTAGCCCCCTTAATCTGAGCAAACAAATCAGTAAGCAAAGGCAAGGGGTATTGGAATTTGACCCTGATCTTATTAAGAAGACGATAATCAATACAGTGTCTCAAGGAGACATCCTTCTTAGCAACAAAAAGAAACCCGCTCCCAATGGTGACGAAGAGAGCCGAATATGCCCTTTCTCCAAAGATTCCTTAACATAGCTCCGCATGGCGGCATGCTCTGGCACAGACAGATTGAAAAGTTGGCCCTTAGGGAACTTACAACCAGGAATCAAGTTAACAGCACAATCACAGTCCCTGTGCGGAGAAAGGGAACTGGACTTGTGCTCATCAAATACATCCTGGAAATCCGACAAAAACTCAGGGACCTCAGAAGAGGGCGAAGAGGAAATTGACATCAAAGGAACGTCACTATGTACTCCTCGACAACCCCAACTAGTCACATACAGTTTTCCAATCCAGTACCGGATTATGTTCCTGTAACCATGGAAATCCCAGTACAAAAACATCATGCAGGTTATGCAACACCAGAAAACGGCAATCTTCCTGATGTGCACGAGCCATGTACATAGTCATCTGTGTCCAGTTCTGAGGTTTATCCTTGGTCAAGGGTGTAGCATCAATGCCCCTCAAAGGAATAGGGCTCTGCAAAGGCTGCAAGGAAAATCCACAGCGCCTGGCGAATTCTAAGTCCATTAAGTTCAGGGCAGCGCCTGAATCCACAAATGCCATGACAGAAATGGACGACAATGAGCAAATCAGGGTCACAGATAAGAGAAATTTAGGCTGTATAGTACTAATGGTAACAGACCTAGCGACTCTCTTAGTACGCTTAGGGCAATCAGAGATAACATGAGCAGAATCACCACAGTAAAAACACAGCCTATTCTGACGTCTGAATTCCTGCCGTTCTGTTCTAGTCAAAATCCTATCACATTGCATAGGTTCAGGACTTTGCTCAGAGGATACTGCCATATGGTGCACAGCTTTGCGCTCGCGCAGACGCCGATCAATCTGAATGGCTAGAGACATAGATTCGCTCAAATCGGCAGGCGTAGGAAAGCCCACCATAACATCTTTAAGGGTTTCAGAAAAGGTCTTTCTGAAAATAGCAGCCAGAGCCTCTTCATTCCATTTAGTGAGCACAGACCATTTTCTAAATTTCTGGCAGTATAACTCTGCCGCTTCCTGACCTTGACACAAGGCCAACAGGGTTTTTTTCCGCATGATCCACAGAATTAGGTTCGTCATACAATAATCCGAGCGCTTGAAAAAAAATGCATCTACATTCAATAATGCCGGATCCCCTGTTTCAAGAGAAAAAGCCCAGTCTTGAGGGTCACCACGCAGCAAGGATATGATGATTTTTACTTGCTGAATGGGATCACCAGAAGAACGGGGTTTCAAAGCAAAAAACAATTTGCAGTTATTTTTAAAGTTTAAAAACTTGGATCGGTCCCCAAAAAACAAATCAGGAGTAGGAATTCTGGGCTTTAAAGCCGGAGTCTGGACAACATAGTCCTGGATACTCTGTACTCTTGCAGCAAGTTGATCCACACGAGAAAACAAACCCTGAACATCCATGCCAAAGCATATATCCTGAACCACCCAGATATCAAGAGGAAAAGAAAAAAAAAGGACAAACTAGAGCACAGAAAAAAAATGGTTCAGAACTTTCTTTTCCTTCTTTTGAGATGCATTTAAGTCATTTGCGGCCACTTGTACTGTTGTGATACGGTGGTCTAGGAGCAACATGGAACAAGCTCTGAAGGAAGTGGTAACTGTACTGACCGCAGTCCCTAAGCTCAACACAACACTAGAAGTAGCCGTGGAATGCTCCTAACTCTCCCTAGGCATCTCGTCACAGCCTAAGAGCTAACTACCCCTAAAGAGAGAAGCAGGAAAGCTATCTTGCCTCAGAGAAAATCCCCAAAGGATAGATTAGCCCCCCACAAATAATGACTGTGAGTGGAGAGGGAAAAGACATACACAGAATGAAACCAGGATGAGCACAGGAGGCCAGTCTGGCTAAATAGATAGGACAGGATGGAATACTGTGCGGTCAGTATAAAACACTACAAAAATCCACGCAGAGTTTACAAAAAATCTCCACACCTGACTAAAGGTGTGGAGGGCAAATCTGCCTCCCAGAGCTTCCAGCAAGACAGAATTAATTCACACTGATAAGCTGGACAAACATAGAAAGCACAGAATGGATAAGTCCACAATCTATGGACAGAAAAGGGCAAGCAAAAACTTAGCTTAGCTGAACTGGTCAGGATAACAGGGAACTCCAAAGAGATGTGAATCCAACCAGGAACCATTTACAAGTGGCACTGGCTGAAGATAGAGCCAGACTTAAATAGCCGAGCAGAAGAGACGATAAGTGGAGGCAGCTGATGACAGCTAACTCCAAGGAGCAGCCATACCACTAGAAACCACAAGAGGGAGCCCAAGAGCGGAATTCACAACAGGCTCCCTCGTGTGGTTTCAAGTGGTATGGCTGCTCCTTGGAGTTAGCTGTCATCAGCTGCCTCCACTTATCGTCTCTTCTGCTCAGCTATTTAGGCCTGGCTGTTCCTTCAGCCAGTGCCACTTGTATATGGTTCCTGGTTGGATTCACATCTCTTTGGATTTCCCTGTTATCCTGACCTGTTCAGCAAAGCTAAGTTTTTGCTTGCGCTTTTCTGTTCACAGATTGTGGACTTATCCGTTCAGTACTTTCTATGTTTGTCCAGCTTATCAGTGTGAATTAATTCTGTCTTGCTGGAAGCTCGGGGAAGCAGATATACCCTCCACACCTTTAGTCAGGTGTGGAGATTTTTTGTAAACTCTGCGTGGATTTTTGTAGTGTTTTATACTGACCGCACAGTATTCCATACTGTCCTATCTATCAAGCTAGACCGGCCTCCTGTGCTCATCATGGTTTCATTCTGTGTATGTCTTTTTCCTCTCCACTCACAGTCATTATTTGTGGGGGGCTAATCTATCCTTTGGGGATTTTCTCTGAGGCAAGATAGTTTTCCTGCTTCTTTCTTTAGGGGTAGTTAGCTCTTAGGCTGTGACGAGATGCCTAGGGAGAGTTAGGAGCATTCCACGGCTACTTCTAGTGTTGTGTTGAGCTAAGGGACTGCGGTCAGTAGAGTTACCACTTCCTTCAGAGCTCGTTCCATGTTGCTCCTAGACCACCGCATCATAACAGTACAAGTGGCCAAAAATGAATTAAATGCATATCAAAAGAAGGAAAAGAAAGTTCTGAACCATTTTTTTTTCTGTGCTCTGGTTTGTCTTTTTTTTTCCTCTTGATATCTGGGTGGTTCATGATATATGCTTTGGCATGGATGTTCAGGGTTTGTTTTCTCGTGTGGATCAACTTGCTGCAAGAGTACAGAGTATCCAGGACTATGTTGTCCAGACTCCGGCTTTAAAGCCCAGAATTCCTACTCCTGATTTGTTTTTTGGAGACAGATCCAAGTTTTTGAACTTTAAAAATAACTGCAAATTGTTTTTTGCTTTGAAACCCCGTTCTTCTGGTGATCCCATTCAGCAAGTAAAAATCATCATATCCTTGCTGCGTGGTGACCCTCAAGGCTGGGCTTTTTCTCTTGAAACAGTGGATCCGGCATTATTGAACGTTGATGCATTTTTTCAAGCGCTCGGATTATTGTATGACGAGCCTAATTCTGTGGATCATGGAGAAAAAACCCTGTTGGCCTTGTGTCAAGGTCAGGAAGCGGCAGAGTTATACTGCCAGAAATTTAGAAAATGGTCTGTGCTCACTAAATGGAATGAAGAGGCTCTGGCTGCTATTTTCAGAAAAGGTCTTTCTGAAGCCCTTAAAGATGTTATGGTGGGCTTTCCTACGCCTGCCGGTTTGAGCGAATCTATGTCTCTAGCCATTCAGATCGATCGGCGTCTGCGCGAGCGCAAAGCTGTGCACCATATGGCAGTATCCTCTGAGAAGAGTCCAGAAGCTATGCAATGTGATAGGATTTTGACTAGAACAGAACGGCAGGAATTCAGACGTCAGAATAGGCTGTGTTTTTACTGTGGTGATTCTGCTCATGTTATCTCTGATTGCCCTAAGCGCACTAAGAGAGGTCTGTTACCATTAGTACTATACAGCCTAAATTTCTCTTATCTGTGACCCTGATTTGCTCATTGTCGTCCTTTTCTGTCATGGCATTTGTGGATTCAGGCGCTGCCCTGAACTTAATGGACTTAGAATTCGCCAGGCGCTGTGGTTTTTCCTTGCAGCCTTTGCAGAGCCCTATTCCTTTGAGGGGCATTGATGCTACACCCTTGGCCAAGGATAAACCTCAGTACTGGACACAGATGACTATGTACATGGCTCCTGCACATCAGGAAGATTGCCGTTTTCTGGTGTTGCATAATCTGCATGATGTTGTTGTACTGGGATTTCCATGATTACAGGAACATTATCCGGTGCTAAATTGGAAAACTATGTCGGTGACTAGTTGGGGTTGTCGAGGAGTACATAGTGACGTTCCTTTGATGTCAATTTCCTCTACCCCCTCTTCTGAGGTCCCTGAGTTTTTGTCGGATTTCCAGGATGTATTTGATGAGCCCAAGTCCAGTTCCCTTCCTCCGCACAGGGACTGTGATTGTGCTATTAACTTGATTCCTGGTTGTAAGTTCCCTAAGGGCCGACTTTTCAATCTGTCTGTGCCAGAGCATGCCGCCATGCGGAGCTATGTTAAGGAATCTTTGGAGAAAGGGCATATTCGGCCCTCTTCGTCACCATTGGGAGCGGGTTTCTTTTTTGTTGCTAAGAAGGATGGCTCCTTGAGACCCTGTATTGATTATCGTCTTCTTAATAAGATCACGGTCAAATTCCAATACCCCTTGCCTTTGCTTACTGATTTGTTTGCTCAGATTAAGGGGGCTAGTTGGTTTACTAAGATTGACCTCCGAGGGGCATATAATCTTGTTCGTATTAAACAGGGTGATGAATGGAAAACTGCATTTAATACGCCCGAAGGCCATTTTGAATATCTTGTGATGCCATTTGGGCTCTCTAATGCTCCATCTGTGTTCCAGTCTTTCATGCATGATATATTCCGCAGTTATCTTGTTAAATTCATGGTCGTATAATTGCATGATATTTTGATTTTTTCCGATGACTGGGAGTCTCATGTGAAGCAGGTCAGGATGGTGTTCCAGATCCTTTGTGATAATGCTTTGTTTGTGAAGGGGTCTAAGTGCCTATTCGGAGTTCAGAAGGTCTCTTTTTTGGGTTTTATCTTTTCTCCCTCGTCTATAGAAATGGATCCTGTTAAGGTCCAAGCTATTCATGACTGGATCCAACCCACATCTGTGAAGGGCCTTCAAAAATTTTTGGCCTTTGCTAATTTCTATCGCCGTTTCATTGCCAACTTTTCCAGTGTGGTTAAGCCCCTTACTGATTTGACGAAGAAAGGCGCTGATGTGACGAATTGGTCCTCTGAGGCTGTTGAGGCCTTTCAGGAGCTTAAACGCCAATTTACTTCTGCCCCTGTGTTGCGTCAGCCGGATGTTTCTCTTCCTTTTCAGGTTGAGGTCGACGCTTCTGAGATTGGGGCAGGGGCCGTTTTGTCTCAGAAGGAGTTTGATGGTTCTTTGATGAAACCGTGTGCTTTTTTTTCCAGAAAGTTTTCGCCTACGGAACGCAATTATGATGTCGGCAATCGGGAGTTGTTGGCTATGAAGTGGGCGTTTGAGGAGTGGCGACATTGGCTTGAGGGAGCTAAACACCGTGTTGTGGTCCTGACCGATCATAAGAATCTGATTTACCTCGAGTCGGCCAAGCGGCTGAATCCTAGACAGGCTCGATGGTCCCTGTTTTTCTCCCGTTTTGATTTTGTGGTCTCGTATCTTCCGGGATCTAAGAATGTTAAGGCTGATGCCCTCTCTAGGAGTTTTTCGCCTGATTCTCCTGGAGTCCTTGAGCCGTTGGCATTCTTAAGGAGGGGGTGATTCTTTCTGCTATCTCCCCTGATTTGCGGCGGGTGCTTCAGGAATTTCAGGCTGATAGGCCTGACCGCTGTCCTGTGGGGAAGCTGTTTGTTCCTGATAGATGGACAAGTAAGGTAATTTCTGAGGTTCATTGTTCAGTGTTGGCTGGTCATCCTGGGATTTTTGGTACCAGAGATTTGGTTGCTAGGTCCTTTTGGTGGCCTTCCTTATCGCGCGATGTGCGTGCTTTTGTGCAGTCCTGTGGGACTTGCGCCCGGGCCAAGCCTTGCTGTTCCCGCGCTAGTGGGTTGCTTTTGCCCTTGCCGGTCCCTGAGAGGCCCTGGACGCATATTTCCATGGATTTTATTTCGGATCTTCCTGTTTCCCAGAAGATGTCTGTTATCTGGGTTGTTTATGACCAGTTCTCTAAAATGGTCCATCTGGTACCTTTGCCTAAGTTGCCTTCCTCCTCAGATCTGGTTCCATTATTTTTTCAGCATGTGGTTCGTTTGCATGGCATTCCGGAGAATATTGTGTCTGACAGAGGTTCTCAGTTTGTCTCTAGATTTTGGTGGGCCTTTTGTGCTAGGATGGGCATTGATTTGTCTTTTTCTTCGGTGTTTCATCCTCAGACTAATGGCCAAACTGAGCGAACTAATCAGACCTTGGAGACCTATTTGAGATGCTTTGTGTCTGCTGATCAGGATGATTGGGTGTCTTTCTTGCCGTTGGCCGAGTTTGCCCTTAATAATCGGGCTAGTTCGGCTACTTTGGTTTCACCTTTCTTTTGTAATTTTGGTTTTCATCCTCGTTTTTCTTCTGGACAGGTTGAGCCTTCTGATTGTCCTGGTGTTGATTCTGTGGTGGACAGGCTGCAGCAGATTTGGACTCATGTTGTGGACAATTTGACGTTGTCTCAGGAAAGGGCTCAACGTTTTGCTAACCGCCGTCGGTGTGTTGGTCCCCGGCTTCTTGTGAGGGATTTGGTTTGGTTGTCTTCTCGTCATGTTCCTATGAAGGTTTCTTCCCCTAAGTTTAAGCCTCGGTTTATTGGTCCTTATAAAATTTCTGAAATTATTAATCCGGTGTCTTTTCGTTTGGCTCTTCCAGCCTCTATTGCCATTCATAATGTTTTCCATAGATCTTTGTTGCGGAGATATGTGGTGCCCGTTGTTCCCTCGGTTGACCCTCCTGCCCCGGTGTTGGTTGAGGGAGAGTTGGAATATGAGGTTGAGAAGATTTTGGATTCTCGTTTTTCGAGGCGGAGGCTTCAGTATCTTGTCAAGTGGAAGGGTTATGGCCAGGAGGATAATTCTTGGGTTGTTGCTTCCGATGTCCATGGCTCCGATTTGGTTCGTGCTTTTCATTTGGCTCGTTATGATCGGCCTGGGGGCTCTGGTGAGGGTTCGGTGACCCCTCCTCAAGGGGGGGTACTGTTGTGAATTCCACTCTTGGGC
The DNA here is from genome assembly GCF_032444005.1 of Ranitomeya imitator. Taxonomy (NCBI): domain Eukaryota; kingdom Metazoa; phylum Chordata; class Amphibia; order Anura; family Dendrobatidae; genus Ranitomeya; species Ranitomeya imitator. Next base: position 88,437,198 of record NC_091290.1, read on the forward strand.
TCCCTCCGGTGGTTGTAAGTGGCACTTTTGTGAGTTCTGCTCTTGGGCTCCCTCGTGTGGTTTCAAGTGGTATGGCTGCTCCTTGGAGTTAGCTGTCATCAGCTGCCTCCACTTATCGTCTCTTCTGCTCGGCTATTTAGGCCTGGCTGTTCCTTCAGCCAGTGCCACTTGTATATGGTTCCTGGTTGGATTCACATCTCTTTGGATTTCCCTGTTATCCTGACCAGTTCAGCAAAGCTAAGTTTTTGCTTGCGCTTTTCTGTTCACAGATTGTGGACTTATCCGTTCAGTACTTTCTATGTTTGTCCAGCGTTATCAGTATGAATTAATTCTGTCTTGCTGGAAGCTCTGGGAAGCAGATTTACCCTCCACACCTTTAGTCAGGTGTGGAGATTTTTTGTAAACTCTGCGTGGATTTTTGTAGTGTTTTATACTGACCGCACAGTATTCCATCCTGTCCTATCTATCAAGCTAGACCGGCCTCCTGTGCTCATCATGGTTTCATTCTGTGTATGTCTTTTTCCTCTCCACTGACAGTCATTATTTGTGGGGGGCTAATCTATCCTTTGGGGATTTTCTCTGAGGCAAGATAGTTTTCCTGCTTCTGTCTTTAGAGGTAGTTAGCTCTTAGGCTGTGACGAGATGCCTAGGGAGAGTTAGGAGCATTCCACGGCTACTTCTAGTGTTGTGTTGAGCTTAGGGACTGCGGTCAGTACAGTTACCACTTCCTTCAGAGCTCGTTCCATGTTGCTCCTAGACCACCGCATCATAACACTGTACCTAGGGTAATTAGTCACCAGGAAGGGTGTCTGCTGTCGAGCTATTGGGCTAGCTATTGGGCACACTGCAACGAGGGCAATATAACTACTTCCACACAAGCGGGAACAATAATGCCGTCGTCGCTGCAAAGATTCCCAATCGCACAGACAGAGTATGCTGCCACCAGCTCTGATTAACAGGTCCGGAGCCAACCCAAATATGTAGCGCAATTCACTTCAGAGGACGCACAGTCGTATAGAGCAGAAGAGACAAGCTAGCAATTAAATATTTTACTCCATGAAAAATTAGGCAGTGTTTACAAAAGTATAAAAATATATTAGAAAGGAGACAATTCATATATACATTACAGATTACAAAATAAATTAAGGATTAAAATAGAAGATTACACTCACATTTTGCTTAAGTAATTGCCGGCTAACCATGCTGGTTGAGGATCCAGACATCACAATGCATGACAAAGGGCATTAAGGTCCCAGGCAAGAATGAAAGCTAAGTGCAGGAACCTATACCTCTGAGCTTGTGACATCACTAAAGGGGCTGAATAATGATATGCACTGATCTGATAGGTGTTTTACATTTTACCAAAGTCTCAGACAAAGGCATTCCTGAGTGAGAGGGGAGGGACCACGAGTGGCTTTACAGGATTGGTCACCTGCAGTTTAAAGCCACATCCTGCTCACATACTAGGTTCAAGTTACCCAGTGTCCCTGCTCTAGGCTTTGTCTTTGGATGGAGGAATGCAGAGGGGGGGAGAGAAAGGGGGGGGGGTGGCAGCTGCATTGTGTGTGTGTAGAAAGCTATGTCCTTCTGAAACTAATCTCACAATATAATATGGCATTTTTGGCATTATCGTGACAGGCGGGATTTCTGGCGCGCTTGCCAGAAGCGCGTGTTAAATGCCGCTGTCAGAGTTTAACAGCGGTATTTAATGGGTTAACATCAGCGGGTGGTTCATCATTCCAGCTGCAGCTGTTGCAGGCACATGTCAGCTGTTCAAAACAGATGGCATGTGCCAGAAAAGATGTGGGCTCACCAATGGATCCCACATCAAAGGGAGGGTGTCCGATGTCAGCATACTATTACGCCCAATGTTGGAAAGGGTTTAACATTGATGACTTATCCTTAGGATAGGTTATAAATGCAGTGGTAAAACTGTGTGATGGGCCCACTGCCAAATTTGGACCAGGGCCAGTCCATCCTGAATAAAAAAAAAAATTATATATATATATATATATATATATATATATATATATATATATATATATATATTACAGACCAAATGTCACGCCGAATACGGCGATAAGGGGGCAGGACGGCGAATATGGAACCCGCATCTGTCCCTGCCACTATAGGGGCCCTGGCTAACCCTTATCTCGGGGGTAGCCTTGAAGGTAGGGAGGCCCGAGCCGCCAGCGTAACCCTGTCTCCTATGCAGACCCTACAGTGACCCCCACTCCCCCCAAGAGTGGACTGTACCAGTGTAAATTATAACAACTTACAGGAAAACAAACAAAGAAAAGGAAACCCAAACTTAGCTTAATTCAGCAAGAAACAGCACAACAGGGAGAAACACCAGATTAAACGGACACAGCAGAAGATCAGCAGATCCCAGCTAGATCCTACTCCTGGCTTGGTCGCTGAATAATGAACTAACACCGACAGTCAGCTGAAGAACCAGGTGACCTTTTAAAGGGTGGAAGGAGTGGTCATCACAAGCATCAGCTGAGCTAGAAGCAATGCAGTAACATCAGTGGCCACCGGGGGAAAGAAACTGCATTAACCCCCGAAGACCAGAAAGGAAAAAAGGCCTATAACTGACGCAAATCAGATCTGCCACAAATCCAAACATGGATCGTGACACCAAAAGTTTGGACACACCTTCTCATTTAAAGATTTTTCTGTATTTTCATAACTATGAAAATTGTACATTCACACTGAAGGCATCAATACTATGAATTAACACATGTGGAATTATATATTTAACAAAAAAGTGTGAAACAACTGAAATTATGTATTATATTCTAGGTTCTTCAATGTAGCCACCTTTTGCTTTGATGACTGCTTTGCACACTCTTGGCATTCTCTTGATGAGCTTCAAGAGGTAGTCACCGGGAATAGTTTTCATTTCACAGGTGTGCCCTGTCAGGTTTAATAAGTGGGATTTCTTGCCTTATAAATGGGGTTGGGACCATCAGTTGTGTTGTGCAGAAGTCTGGTGGATACACAGCTGATAGTCCTACTGAATAGACTGTTAGAATTTGTGTTATGGCAAGAAAAAAGCAGATAAGTAAAGAAAAACGAGTGGCCATCATTACTTTAAGAAATGAAGGTCAGTCAGTCCGAAAAATTGGGAAAACTTTGAAAGTGTTCCCAAGTGCAGTGGCAAAAACCATCAAGCGCTACAAAGAAACTGCGTCACATGAGGACCGCCCCAGGAAAGGAAGACCAAGAGTCACCTCTGCTTCTGAGGATAAGTTTATCTGAATCACCAGCCTCAGAAATCGCAGGTTAACAGCAGCTCAGATTAGAGACCAGGTCAATGCCACACAGAGTTCTAGTAGCAGACACATCTCTACAACAACTGTTAAGAGGAGACTATGTGTTGCAGGCCTTCATGGTAAACTAGCTGCTAGGAAACCACTGCTAAGGACAGGCAACAAGCAGAAGAGACTTGTTTGGGCTAAATAACAGAAAGAATGGACATTAGACCAGTGGAAATTTTTGCTTTGGTCTTATGAGTCTAAATTTGAGATCTTTGGTTCCAACCACCGTGTCTTTGTGTGAAGCAGAAAAGGTGAACGGATGGACTCTACATGCCTGGTTCCCACCATGAAGCATGGAGGAGGAGGTGTAATCGTGTGGGGGTGCTTTACTGGTGACACTGTTGGGGATTTATTCAAGATTGAAGGCATACTGAACCAGCATGGCTACCACAGCATCTTGCAGCGGCATGCTGTTCCATCCAGTTTGTGTTTAGTTTGACCATCATTTATTTTTCAACAGGACAATGACCCCAAGCACACCTCCAGGCTGTGTAAGGGCTATTTGACCAAGAAGGAGAGTGATGGGGTGCTACGCCAGATGACCTGGCCTCCACAGTCACCAGACCTGAACCCAATCGAGATGGTTTGGGGTGAGCTGGACCGCAGGGTGAAGGCAAAAGGGCCAACAAGTGCTAAGCATCTCTGGGAACTCCTTCAAGATTGTTGGAAGACCATTTCCAGTGACTACCTCTTGAAGCTCATCAAGAGAATGCCAAAAGTGTGCAAAGCAGTCATCAAAGCAAAAGGTGGCTACTTTGAAGAACCTAGAATATAAGACATATATTCAGTTGTTTCACATTTTTTTGTTAAGTATATAACTCCACACGTGTTAATTCATAGTTTTGATGCCTTCAGTGTGAATTTACAATTTTCATAGTCATGAAAATACAGAATTAATGAGAAGGTGTGTCCAAACTTTTTGTCTGTGATTATATATATATATATACATATATATATATATACATACATACACACACACACTTTAAAAAAAAAATGATGGCAGCTCTGATTCAATATATTTTTTAATCAAATTTCGGTCTGGTACTTTAGCTCATGATTTAGTGTTTCTGCTATGTCCTCGTTCTGTCTTTTGAGCCAGTTCGTATCTCCGTGTTTTTTTCTTTTTTTCTTTTACATTTTCTTCATGTCTGACTTTTTATATTTTGTTGTTTACATATTTACAAATGAGAATACATAATTATAAATTGGAAGATTGCTCTCACTAAGTGTATTGGGGGACACTCGCTTGGCACGGGATTGACGTAGTCAGGCATGATTTTTGAACACAAAACAGTCCATACGGTTTATTAAAGGGTCATAAACCGGGTTATGCACAGTTCATATTATACATTCATCAAACACAATCGGCACCAACTGGTGATATTAACTTGCAGCTTTGACTTAAACACTTCTTTTACGGCTTTGTTTCACGAACACTAAACATGCTGGGCCTCTCACTTCGCCCAGTATCATGGGTGTCCATACGCCGTACACTTCACCAATGTCCATTGAGCACAACAGGCACCAACATACGACATTACAAGTTTGCAGCAACTAAACACGCTGGTCCTCCCCTGACCAGTTGCCGTGGGTTACCACAGTTCATTTCACACAGGTACCAACAGTCTGTATAAGTACCTGACGGGAGCTCCTGCTCCACCGGCTGACTCCTTGTCAGTCCTCTGGAAAAGCTGCCTCACAGGAATCACCAACTTGCCTGGCGGCATATCTTAGTCAGTCCAGACCCACCGAAGGACGGTTGCTTCTCCACATGAACCGCACATGTGACCTGTCCAGGTGCTATTCAGGACCTCATCCAACACCCCAGGCCACCAGCAAGTCCAAAGCCCACCATGTGCTCTTCAGAACTCCTACTCCCAGGAAATTCAACACACCCGGCTCACCAGGTCCAAAGCCCCACCATGTGCTATTCAGGACCTCGTCCACCACAGGTGGTTCAGTGTGCTATTCAGGGATCCGGTCCTACTCCCAAGACCTCCCAACACACAGGCTCTCCAGGACCTTCCACTGGAACCACACAGGTCACTCACAGCGACCATACACAGGAAAACCCATGTGACCCACACCCTGGTCACATTATATACCCTTAACCACTCCCCTGGATGGGAGTGTGGATGTGTGGCTAGTTTGTCCCACCCATCTCACACAACTAACCTAGTAAGTCTCCCTTACAGCTACACCACACATATACACACTTGAGGGACTACAGGTCCCAGAACAACAACATTGCATCAGACTTACTACTCAGACTCCCTCTGCGACACATATCGGCCATTCACAACACAGCCAGTCACTGTTTCACCACGATTATCGCAATAGATATGCCTCCATGCACATCCCAAAGAGCACTCACAGCGCCCCCTAGCTGTCACAGGGGTCACTGCATCACAAAATGTATTAAAAGAATGTATTTAAACGTAATAAATTTGTTTATTAGTTGGAGAAGTCATGTGCTGTACCATGTGTCAACCTTTATTAACTTTGACATTGGTTGACGTGATTGTTTAACGTGATTTTTTGCTTGGCACCAGTCTCAAATGTGGATGTATTTAAACGGCATGTTATGATGTTGCCAGGGTCGGCATTAGCGGCAAGAAGACCAGGCAGCTGCATAGGGCCCCCGCTCCCCCAGCCAGTGGCCTGCCACCAGCGCCGACTCCCCTCTGCAGCACTGACTATCCCCCCGCCACATTGAACTATACATGCGTCATAGACGCCGGTACAGTTCAAAGCAATGATGGAGGAGAAAGTGCCAGCTGACGCTCCCTCTCCCATCATTCCCCTCTGCCTCTGACACTGCGGCTGCGTGATGATGTCATCGCGCACCTGCTGTGTGGTGGGCAGACTGCAGCCGCTGAGATAGGAGCCGAGGCGGGAGCAGCGCGGGGCACGAGGAGGGGTGAGGATTGTGTGTTTTTATTTTCCATATATCAATGAATGATTATTGGACTGTGGGGCCATTCTCGGGGGGGACGGGGGGAGCGGGGGGGGGGGGCAGCTACATCAAATTCTATGGGGGAGGGCTGTATTATTTTTTATGGGGGAGGGCTGTGTTATATTCTATAGGGGGCTGTATTATATTCTATGGGGAGGATTGCATCATACTCTTTGATGGGGCTACATTATATTCTATAGGGAGGTGGGCTGTATTATATTCTCTGGGGGGGCTACATTATTCTCTATGGGGGTTGTATTATATTCTCTGGAGGGCTACATTATATTCTATGGGGGGCTGTATTATATTCTGTGGGGAGGTTGGCTGTATTAAATTCTCTCTGGGGGGCTACATTATATTCTATGAGGGAGGATTGCATCATACTTTTTGATGGGGCTACATTATATTCTATGGGGAAGTGGGCTAGATTATATTGGATGGGGGCTGAATTATACTCTGTGAGTGGGCTACATTATATTCTATGGGGGCTGCATTATACTATATGAGGAGGGCTACACTGTATTCAATGGGGAGTTGCATTATATTTTATGGGGGTTACATTATATTTTATGGTGGGGCTGCATTATACTCAGGGGGCTACATTATATTCTGTGGGGTGGCTGCATTATACTCTGTGGGGTGGCAGCATTATATTATATATGGGCTTCGTTATACTGTATCGAGGACTATGGGGAATATATTATACTATATGAAGAACTATGGGGTGCATTATACTATTTGAAGTGAATTGTACTTCATGGATGACTATGGCGGTGCATTATACTATATGGAGCCCTGTGTGGAGTGTATTATACTATATGGAGGACTGAGGAGTGTATTAAACTATATGGAGGACTGAGCGTATTTTAATATATGGAGGACTATGAGGAGTGTATTATATTATATGGAGGACTGAGGAGTGTATTATACTATATGGAGCCCACATCATCATTTGCAGTCCACATCAACCCCACATGTTGTGAATTCTGCTCTTGGGCTCCCTCCGGTGGTTATGAGTGGTAGTGCTGCTGTCTTTGGATCGCAGCATTTATCAGGTGTGTTCACTTTTTGCAATTTGGACTCAGCTATTTAGTCCTGCTTGATCCTTTAGTCAGTGCCAGTTGTCCATTGTTTTTGGAGGATTCACATCCCTTTGTGGTCTCTCCTGTTTGCTGTGCTTTTCAACAAAGATAAGTCCTGGCTTTGTTTTTGCTGTCCACATGCTGTGGGCCTTATAGTTCAGTGCATTTTCATGTTTTGTCTTGTCCAGCTTGTCTGTGTAAGGATTTTTTGCAGCCAAGCGGTATCTCTGGAGATGCAGATATACCCTCCATGTTTTTAGTCAGATGTGGAGTTTTGTATTTTCTGTGGTGGATATTTTCTAGTGTTTTAATACTGACCGCATAGTTCTCTGTCCTATTCTTTCTTTTTAGCTAGTAAGGCCTCCTTTGCTAATTCTGATTTCAGTCTGCGTTTGTCATTTCCCTCTCCTCTCACAGTCAATATTTGTGGGGGGCTGTCTATCCTTTGGGGATTTTCTCTCAGGCAAGATAGTTTTCCCGTTTCTATCTTTAGGGGAAGTTAGTCCTTAGGCTGTGTCGAGGTGTCTAGGGAGTGTTAGGTACATCCCACGGCTATTTCTAGTCGCGCTGCTAAGTTCAGGGTTTGCGGTCAGTACAGGTACCACCTTCTCCAGAGTACATCACATGCTGCTCCTAGGCCACCAGATCATCACCCCCACATCATCATTTGCAGTCCCCCCCACATCATTTGCAGTCTCCTATCCCCCCTTCACTTCATCTGCAGTCCCCCTTACGTCATTTGCAGCCCCCTATCATTTCATGTGCAGTACCCCCTCAAATACACTTCATCATTTGCAGCCCCCTATTATGTCATCATGTACAGTACTCCCTAAAACACACTTCATCATCTGCAGTCTCACTCCCCCCACCTCACCTCACCTATTTAAAAAAACAAAAATGTTTTTTATACTTACCTCAGTCGTTCCCGGGGCGTCTAGTGTCTTCAGCAGTGAAGCAGCAGCTAGAATGTATGGGCTGCTGAGAGGACCTGACAGGAGCCCATACATTCTAGCACATTCACTACGGAAACGGCTAGAATGTATGGGCTGTAGTCAGGACCTGCAGGGAGCCCGTACAATCTAGCTACAGCCGAGCAGGAGCTGCGCAGCCGACTAGGTAAGACGGCCGTGCACAGCTCCAAGAAGGCTCCCGGGCCCCAGTGCCGACCTGTGCGCCGCAGTGCACAGTATTTTAGTGCATGATGGGGCCCGATCAGTAGAAGCACAACAGTGGGGCCCCGGATCTGCGGGCCCCTCTGTGTACTGCTGCTGACCGGGCCCCATACAGCAGTAACGGCTGTAATGCCCTGATGGCGGCCCTGCCCCTGAGTATAATGCAGCCCCACCATAAAATATAATGTAACCCCCATAAAATATAATGCATCTCCCAATTGAATACAGTGTAGCCCTCCTCATATAGTATAGTATGGAGGATATCCACAAAATAAAATAAAAATTCCCCAGCCTATATCTAGAGTCTGTGAAACGTCTAACGCCTCGAAAGGCAAGGTACATGGCCCGCCTTCTTCACCATTAGAAGTAATTCTGGGAACAGGGCGATCTAGAGCACCCCTAGCATTAGGACAGGGAAGGAGCCCCTGGACCCAGGACACCCAACAACAGAGTTGTGACACTTAGAATCCTATCGGGAAATGGTCATCTTGTCATGGCTGGAGGGAATACATGAATTGGAAAATTTAGGCTTTGAGTACCTCAATTTTGTAATTATTTTCTATATACCAGTAATGCAGTTTAAATGTCATATTCAGTGCTTGTATACATCTTCGTGCATTCAGTGTGCTGCTGTATTCTTTGTTCTGTATATACAAGTACTGAATATATTTCAATAAAACATAATTGTTCAGGAGTTTGTATATATACTGTGGTAGTTGCACTCACTTGGTGGTACACAGAGGTAGAAAAGAGGATCACTGTCTCCTTAAATCTTCGGTTGGTTTATTATGTGGCACCATAAACCAACAAGAAGATCAAATAAACACAGCACCTCAGGCAAAAATAGGAAAGCAACAAAGAAAACAAAATACTGTAACAGAGTCCATATGCTTGCGGGTAGCTGCCCGCTCTGCAGCAACACAGGTTCAGTCTTTCCTTCTCAGGACACAAACCAATGGAGTTCCTCTCTCCAGTCCTGCTGACCAAAGACTGCCTCTGGAGCCCAGTGATTTAAGACCCAGACCATGTGACTTCTTTCCCTATGTGACTGAGCACATGACTGTGTCATCACACAGGTCCTGTCAACACACCTCAGTACCGGCTGGCTCTGCAGGTGGCGATAAGGTGGATACCCTCCCTCCCACTCTGTGGAAGTCCACATAAAAACCAACACATTATGTAACTTAAATAAATACTCACAACATTTAATGTGCTGTAGGAAAAATATTTTGGGTTTCACATTACTAATGCCATTAAGTGCAGTGACACATATCCCACTCCAGTACTTTACCAGTGACTTTGTCACAATACATATTGCATAGCAACACTAACATTGCAATTGCAAGATCAAAAAGGAAATGGCCCGCAGTGTCTTCAGACTTGTCTCCCATCGCCCAAATCTGGGACATCATTGGTCTACAATAGCAAAGGGAGCTGCCAGCAGTGGATGTTGATAATTTTCCAAAGTGCATTCAGCATGGCAGAACACTCCTCAGACAACCTCATAGATAGCAAAGACATGCAAGTGTGGGGATTTGTGCATGTGGCGCTCATATTTAATACTGAATAAATCAAGAAATTTATAAATTTTGTTTCTATTTTTTTATCATTTGCATCTCTTTAACAGGTCTGTCCATCTTATTATTTTCATATTTCCACTACTTTTCCCTTTAACCCCTTCCTGACCTCTGCCGTACTATTATTGCGGAGGTCGGGTCCCTTGCTTTGATGTGGGCTCCGGTGATGAGCCCGCATCAAAGCCGGGACATGTCAGCTGTTTTGAACAGCTGACATGTGCCCGCAATAGCGGCGGTTGAAATCGCTATTAACTAGTTAAATGCCGCTGTCAAATGCTGACAGCGGCATTTAACCGGCGCTTCCGGCCGCACCCCCGGAAATGCTCGCACATGATCGGGGGTCAGCGATGCGTCGGCATAGTAACCAGAGGTCTCCTTGAGACCTCTATGGTTACTGATGCAGGCCTGCTGTGAGCGCCACCCTGTGGTCGGCGCTCTTAGCAAGCCTGCAATTCAGCTACATAGCAGCGATCAAACCTACACATATTTGGTATCACCGTGTTCAGAATCGCCCAATCTATCAATTAAAAAAAAAGGATTAACCTGATCGCTAACCAGCATAGTGAGAAAAAAATTAGAAACGCCAGAATTACGTTTTTTTGGTCGCCACGACATTGCATTAAAATGCAATAACGGGTAATCAAAAGAACGTATCTGCACCAAAATGGTATCATTAAAAACACTCGGCACACAAAAAATAAGCCCTCACCCGACCCCAGATCACGAAAAATGAAGACGCTATGGGTATCAGAAAATGGCGCAATTTTTTTTAACAAAGTTTAGGATTTTTTTTTACCACTTAGATAAAATGTAACCTAGACATGTTTGGTATCTATGAACTCGTAATGACCTGGAGAATCATAATGGCAGGTCAGTTTTAGCATTTAAACCTAGCAGAAAAGCAAAACAAAAAACAAGTGTGGGATTGCACTTTTTTGCAATTTCACCGCACTTGGAATTTTTTTCCTGTTTTCCTGACATGCTAAAGCCAATGATGTCGTTCAAAACTGCAACTTGTCCTGCAAAAAACAAGCCCTCACATGGCCATATTGACGGAAAAATAAAAATGATATGGCTCTGGGAAGGATGGGAGCGAAAAACGAGAACGCAAAAACTGAAAAGGGCAAGGTCTTGAAGGGGTTAAGGAGCGTATATACTGTATTTGTGTTTTGCTTTTGCTTGGTATAAAAGGAACGGCCTCTTCTATTGTATTTTTTATGTCACTGTTTCTGTTGCCATCTTAACAGCTGTAATGTTGCACTTAGATTTCCAATGTAAAGAGGCAAATTGGCACAGGATACAGAGTGTGGGTTGACTATGTAAGTTGCATTCATATGCAGAAATAATTCCAAACACTATGCCAATCTCAGTCCTATCACTATATCCATGGCAACCAGATAAAGACACCTCATAAAAAATAGATTTTCTATTCAATAAGCTCCACCTAAGACACAGTTCTGTATTCTGTGAAATCACAGAAAGAAAGAAAAATAACCTCTGGAGTGGTGTAACAGTATCGCCCAGGTGGAGTGGGATGCATGGCACAAATCTTCAGAAAGCTCTCCTATTAAAGGACTATACATGTTATAGTTGTCACAATGAAGACAACTACATAAGGCCAGTTTCACACGTCAGTGGCTCCGGTACGTGAAGTGACAGTTTCCTCAAGTACCGGAGACACTGACTCACGTAGACACATTGAAATCAATGTGTCTCTGCACATATCAGCGTGTTTTCACGGACCGTGTGTCCGTGTGCAAAACACGGAGACATGTCAGTGTTCGTGGGAGCGCACGGATTTCACAGACCCATTAAAGTCAATGGGTCCGTGTAAAACATGTACCGCACACGGTCGTGTGCCGTGCAGGAGACAGCGCTACAGTAAGAGCTGTCCCCCCCACATGGTGCTGAAGCCGCGATTCATATCTTCTCTCCAGCAGCGTTCGCTGTAGAGAAGATATGAATAAGCCAGGGAGCTTTCTAGGTAAGTTCCCACGATCTATGAACATCCAGCAGAGGGCGCCTCACCGCAAATGAAGCTAAATATAGCTCATTGATCTATATTTAGACTCATTCCCCGGGGTTTTGCAGCGAGGAGTAGCATTGCATTAGCAAAGCTCCTTGCTGCAAAATGTTTTAACCCCTTCAGAAGGATTTACATCGTTGGACGTTACAGATCTGCGGAGGGTAAGTATATTGTTGGTTTATTATGTTTTTTCTTTCACAGAACGAGGGTCTTCAGTGACTGGATTGGGCGTAGAATAAAATACTCCAACAACCATTGTTTTTATTTCATTAAAATAATTTTAAATAATGTGTTTGTGTTTTATTTAACCCTTTACTACAATTATTATTATTATACATTTGTACTACAATTGGATTAATAATGGATAGGTGTCATAATTGACGCCTCTCCATTATTAATTAGGCTTAATATCACCTTACAATAGCAAGGTGGCATTAACCCTTCATTACCCCATATCCCACCGCTACACGGGAATGGGAAGAGAGTGGCCAAGTGCCAGAATAGGCGCATCTTACAGATGTGCCTTTTCTGGGGTGGCTGGGGGCAGATATTTTTAGCCAGGGGGGGGGGGGCAATAACCGTGGACCCTCTCCAGGCTATTAATATCTGCCCTCAGTCACTGGCTTTACTACTCTGGCGGAGAAAATTGCGCGGGAGCCCACGCCAATTTTTTCCGCCATTTAACCCTTTATTTTAAGAGCTAGAACGGCCAAATTTTGCAGATACACACTACTGACATTAGTAGTGTGGAATCTGCAAAAAAAATGGAGAGAAGACATGGTTTACTGTATGTAAACCAGGTCTCATATCATGTCGGGTTTTAGGAAGGAGAAAGAAAAAGCCGGTAATTGAATTACCGGCTTTCAAGCTGTATAGCGCTGGAAAAAAATAGTAATATATATACATATATGTGTCTACTGACATATATATATATATATATATATATATATATAGACAGTATATATATATATTTTTTTCTTTTTGGGACACATGGATCATTTCTATAGCGGTATGTTGGTTTTGCAAGCCTGCGAGAAAACCACGCAGTACGGATGCCATACGGATTACATACGGAGGATGCCATGCGCAAAAAACGCTGACACACCCTGCCTACGGAGGAGCTACGGACCACTATTTTCGGGACATTTCAGCGTATTACGGCCGTAATATACGGACCGTATTTTCATACGCTGAGTGTGAAGCCGGCCTGAGACTGGCCTAAACTCCAGGAGGAGTGACCAACTAAATCATAGTAGCTAGTGTGAAAACTTTTTTGTCATGATCATTTAGTTTCCAACTGATATACAACACAGGGTGCTCTTCATCACCAGTCACCTGTAACAAAACTGCCCCTGCCCCATAGTTGGAAGCATCAGTGTTTACTATGAAAGGTTTTTGAAAATCCAGACAGTGCACATGTTGCAGATTTCCTGTGGATCCGCAGCGTTTTTTACCATGTAGAAACACTGCAGATCCGCAAGTGATTTACAGTACAATGTAAATCAATGAAAAAAAAATGCTGTGCTAATGGTGCAGAAAATTCCGCGTGGAAACGCTGCGGATCAAAAGAAGTAGCATGTCACTTCTTTTGTGCGGATCTGCAGCGTTTTTGTACCCATTCCATTATAGAAATCCGCAGGGGTAAAAAAACGCAAGAAATCCGCACAAAATCCGCAGCAAATCCGCACAAAATCCGCATCAAATCCGCACCTGCGTTTTCTGCCAATAGATGCAGAATCCGCACAAAAAATTCCAGAGGCTAATCCGCAACATGTGCACATAGCCTAACACTAAACATAGGGCTTGTTACAGGGACTGGAACACACTCTTTAACTCTGGTGTTCATTTCACCATCACAGAGCTCTTACCTTTTGTGAGGTCCCAAAGAGGGGTTGCAATAGATGCAAAATTAGGCTTGAACGTCCTGTAATTCAGCCTGCAATCCCCCAAACCACCTGTACCTTCTTTTTATTCAGGGGTTGAGACCAGCTTTGTCTGGCTTCAGTTTTGCTTAACTGAGGTTTAACCCCTTCACCCTAAATCCTATTTTTACCTTCATGAGGAAGCCAAATTTTACAATTCTGACAAGTGCCACTTTATGAGGTAAGAACTCTAAAGCGCTTCAATGGATCCCACGGATTCTGAGACTGTTTTATCCTGACATATTGTACTTCATGACAGTGGTAAAATTATCTAATATGACTTGCATTTATTTGTGAAAAAATATGAAATTTAACCCCTTAAGCCCCGAGGGTGGTTTGCACGTTAATGACCGGGCCAATTTTTACAATTCTGACCACTGTCCCTTTATGAGGTTATAACTCTGGAACGCTTCAACAGATCCCAGTGATTCTGACATTGTTTTCTTGGGACATATTGTACTTCATGATAGTGGTAAAAATTCTTTGATAGTACCTGCGTTTGTTTGTGAAAAAAACGGAAATTTGGCGAAAATTATGAAAATTTTGCAATTTTCCAACTTTGAATTTTTATGCAATTAAATCACAGAGATATGTCACACAAAATACTTAATAAGTAACATTTCCCACATGTTTACTTTACATCAGCACAATTTTGGAACCAAAATTTTTTTTGTTAGTGAGTTATAAGGGTTAAAAGTTGACCAGCAATTTCTCATTTTTACAACACCATTTTTTTTTTAGGGACCACATCTCATTTGAAGTCATTTTGAGGGGTCTATATGATAGAAAATACCCAAGTGTGACACCATTCTAAAAACTGCACCCCTCAAGGTGCTCAAAACAACATTCAAGAAGTTTATTAACCCTTCTGGTGCTTCACAGGAATTTTTGGAATGTTTAAATAAAAATGAACATTTAACTTTTTTTCACAAAAAATGTATTTCAGCTCCAATTTGTTTTATTTTACCAAGGGTAACAGGAGAATTGGACCCCAAAAGTTGTTGTACAATTTGTCCTGAGTACACCGATACCCCATATGTGGGGGTTAACCACTGTTTGGGCGCATGACAGAGCTCGGAAGCGAAGGAGCGCCATTTGACTTTTCAATGCAAAATTGACTGGAATCGAGATGGGACACCATGTTGCGTTTGGAGAGCCCCTGATGTGCCTAAACATTGAAACCCCATACAAGTGACACCATTTTGGAAAGTAGACCCCCTAAGGAACTTATCTAGAGGTGTGGTGAGCACTTTGACCAACCAAGTGCTTCACAGAAGTTTATAATGCAGAACCGTAAAAATAAAAAATCATATTTTTTCACAAAAATTATCTTTTCGCCCCCAATTTTTTATTTTCCCAAGGGTAAGAGAAGAAATTGGACCCCAAAAGTTGTTGTACAATTTGTCCTGAGTACGCTGATACCCCATATGTTGGAGTAAACCACTGTTTGGGCGAATGGGAGAGCTCGGAAGGGAAGGAGCGCTGTTTGACTTTTCAATGCAAAATTGACAGGAATTGAGATGGGACACTGTTATGATCTGGTGGTTTAGGAACAACATGAAACAAGCTCTGAAGGAGGTGGTATCTGTACTGACCGCAAACCCTGAATCTAGCAGCGCAACTAAAAATAGCCGTGGGGGGTACCTGACGCTCCCTAGACCCCTCGGCACAGCCTAAGATCTAACTTCCCGTAAAGATGGAAACAGGAAACCTATCTTGCCTCAGAGAAAATCCCCAAAGGAAAGATAGCCCCCCACAAATATTGATGGTGAGAGGAGGGGAAAATAACATACGCAGAAATGAAATCAGATTTTAGCATAGTAGGCCAGTCTAGCTTGATAGATAGGACAGGAAAGGATACTGTGCGGTCAGTGTTATGACCTGGTGGTTAGGAGCACCCGGAATGACCTGATAGTTAAACCTCATACAGGACGAGCTCTGGGATGTGGGAACTCTGCTGACCGCAAGCCCTAATCCTATCACACACACTAGAAATAGCCGTGGAGCGCTCCTGACCAGACCTAGGCGCCTCGTCACAGCCTAAGAACTATCTAGCCCTAGAGATGGAAAATAATGCCTACCTTGCCTCAGAGAAATTCCCCAAAGGTAAAGGAAACACCCCACATATATTGACTGTGAGTAAAGATGAAAGTCACAAACGCAGAAACGAAACAGGTTTCAGCAAAGGGAGGCCAGACTTACTAAATAGACAGAGGATAGGAAAGGTAACTTTGCGATCAGCACAAAAACCTACAAAAGACCACGCAGAGTGTGCAAAAAAAGACCTCCGCACCGACTCACGGTGCGGAGGGACCACTCTGCATCCCAGAGCTTCCAGCTAGCAAGACAAAATCATGATAACCAGCTGGACAAGAAAACATAGAACAAATAATGACTATCAAGAACTTAGCTTCTGCAGGAGAAGGCAGGTCACCAGAGAGATCCAGGAGCGAACTGAACAAATGCAAAAACATTGACAGCTGGCATGGAGTAACGATCTGAGAGGAGTTAAATAGAGCAGCCAACCAAAGGATAAACCACGTCACCTGTGTAAGGAACCTCAGAAGCCGCAGCTTCACTCATAGCCACCAGAGGGAGCCCATAGACAGAACTCGCCGAAGTACCATTCACAACCACAGGAGGGAGCTCGACAACAGAATTCACAACGGGTCAGTATAAAAACTACAAAACAATCCACACAGAGTTTACAAAATCTCCACACCTAACTAAAGGTGTGGAGGGTAAATCTGCTTCCCAGAGCTTCCAGCTAACAGAAAAAATCCATACTGACAAGCTGGACAAATATAGAATGCACAGAACAATAAGTCCACAACATGTGGACTGAAATGAGCAAAGCCAGAAATTATCTTTGCAGAACTGGTTAGGAAACCAGGAGAATCCAAGCAGAGATGTGAATCCAGCCAGGAAACATTGACAAGAGGCACAGGCTGAAGAAAGAGCCAGACTTAAATAGCGAAGCAGAAGAGACGATAAGTGGAGGCAGCTGATGACAGCTAACTCCAAGGAGCAGCCATACCACTAGAAACCACAAGAGGGAGCCCAAGAGCAGAACTCACAAAAGTGCCACTTACAACCACCGGAGGGAGCCCAAGAGCAGAATTCACAACAGTACCCCCCCCCCTTGAGGAGGGGTCACCGAACCCTCACCAGAGCCCCCAGGCCGATCAGGACGAGCCAAGTGAAAAGCACGAACCAAATAGGTAGCATGGACATCGGAGGCAGCAACCCAAGAATTATCCTCCTGGCCGTAACCCTTCCACTTGACAAGATACTGAAGCCTCCGCCTCGAAAAACGAGAATCCAAAATCTTCTCAACCTCATATTCCAACTCTCCCTCAACCAACACCGGGGCAGGAGGGTCAACCGAGGGAACAACGGGCACCACATATCTCCGCAACAAAGATCTATGGAAAACATCATGAATGGCAAAAGAGGCAGGAAGAGCCAAACGAAAAGACACCGGATTAATAATTTCAGAAATTTTATAAGGACCAATAAACCGAGGCTTAAACTTAGGAGAAGAAACCTTCATAGGAACATGACGAGAAGACAACCAAACCAAATCCCCCACACGAAGCCGGGGACCAACACGCCGACGGCGGTTAGCAAAACGTTGAGCCCTTTCCTGAGACAACTTCAAATTGTCCACCACATGAGTCCAAATCTGCTGCAGCCTGTCCACCACAGAATTAACACCACCAGGACAATGAGAAGGCTCAACCTGCCCAGAAGAAAAACAAGGATGAAAAACAAAATTACAAAAGAAAGGTGAAACCAAAGTAGCCGAACTAGCCCGATTATTAAGGGCAAACTCGGCCAACGGCAAGAAAGACACCCAATCATCCTGATCAGCAGACACAAAGCATCTCAAATACGTCTCCAAGGTCTGATTAGTTCGCTCAGTTTGGCTATTAGTCTGAGGATGAAACGCCGAAGAAAAAGACAAATCAATGCCCATCCTAGCACAAAAGGCCCGCCAAAATCTAGAGACAAACTGAGAACCTCTGTCAGACACAATATTCTCCGGAATGCCATGCAAACGAACCACATGCTGAAAAAACAATGGAACCAGATCTGAGGAGGAAGGCAACTTAGGCAAAGGTACCAGATGGACCATTTTAGAGAACCGGTCACAAACAACCCAGATAACAGACATCTTCTAAGAAACAGGAAGATCCGAAATAAAATCCATGGAAATATGCGTCCAGGGCCTCTCAGGGACCGGCAAAGGCAAAAGCAACCCACTAGCGCGGGAACAGCAAGGCTTGGCCCGGGCGCAAGTCCCACAGGACTGCACAAAAGCATGCACAACGCGAGACAAGGAAGGCCACCAAAAGGACCTAGCAACCAAATCTCTGGTACCAAAAATCCCAGGATTACCAGCCAACACTGAACAATGAACCTCAGAAATTACCTTACTTGTCCATCTATCAGGAACAAACAGCTTCCCCACTGGACAGCGGTCAGGCCTATCAGCCTGAAATTCCTGAAGCACCCGCCGCAAATCAGGGGAGATAGCAGAAAGAATCACCCCCTCCTTAAGAATGCCAACCAGATCCAGGACTCCAGGAGAATCAGGCGAAAAACTCCTAGAGAGGGCATCAGCCTTAACATTCTTAGATCCCGGAAGATACGAGACCACAAAATCAAAACGGGAGAAAAACAGGGACCATCGAGCCTGTCTAGGATTCAGCCGCTTGGCCGACTCGAGGTAAATCAGATTCTTATGATCGGTCAGGACCACAACACGGTGTTTAGCTCCCTCAAGCCAATGTCGCCACTCCTCAAACGCCCACTTCATAGCCAACAACTCCCGATTGCCGACATCATAATTGCGTTCCGCAGGCGAAAACTTTCTGGAAAAAAAAGCACACGGTTTCATCAAAGAACCATCAGACTCCCTCTGAGACAAAACGGCCCCTGCCCCAATCTCAGAAGCGTCGACCTCAACCTGAAAAGGAAGAGAAACATCCGGTTGAAGTAAATCGGCGTTTAAGCTCCTGAAAGGCCTCAACAGCCTCAGAGGACCAATTCTGTTATGAATAGGTAATTCAGAACCACAATGGACCTTGAAGTTCAGAGCACACAAGAGACCTGACAAAAACCACAAAACATAGGACGAGCTCTGAGACGTGGAAACTCTGCTGACCGCAATCCCTAAA
This sequence comes from Ranitomeya imitator, assembly GCF_032444005.1. Lineage (NCBI taxonomy): Eukaryota > Metazoa > Chordata > Amphibia > Anura > Dendrobatidae > Ranitomeya > Ranitomeya imitator. The sequence goes on from NC_091290.1 coordinate 88,456,439, forward strand.
CCTATCAAACCACACTAGAGGTAGCCGTGGATTGCGCCTAACGCTCCCTATGCAACTCGGCACAGCCTGAGAAACTAGCTAGACCTGAAGAAAGAAAAATAAGCCTACCTTGCCTCAGAGAAATTCCCCAAAGGAAAAGGCAGCCCCCCACATATAATGACTGTGAGTAAGATGAAAATAGAAACACAGAGATGAAATAGATTAAGCAAAGTGAGGCCCGACTTACTGAATAGACCGAGGATAGGAAAGATAGCTTTGCGGTCAACACAAAAACCTACAAACAACCACGCAGAGGGGCAAAAAGACCCTCCGCACCGACTAACGGTACGGAGGTGCTCCCTCTGCGTCTCAGAGCTTCCAGCAAGCAAGTAAAACCAAAAAAACAAGCTGGACAGAAAATATAGCAAAAAGTAACACAAGCAGAACTTAGCTTATGCTGAGCAGACAGGCCACAGGAATGATCCAGGAGGAAGCAAGACCAATACTAGAACATTGACTGGAGGCCAGGATCAAAGCACTAGGTGGAGTTAAATAGAGCAGCACCTAATGACTTAACCTCATCACCTGAGGAAGGAAACTCAGAAGCCGCAGTACCACTCGTGACCACAGGAGGGAGCTTGATCACAGAATTCACAACAGTACCCCCCCCTTGAGGAGGGGTCACCGAACCCTCACCAGAGCCCCCAGGCCGACCAGGATGAGCCATATGGAAGGCACGAACAAGATCGGCAGCATGGACATCAGAGGCAAAGACCCAGGAATTATCTTCCTGACCATAACCCTTCCACTTAACCAGATACTGGAGTTTCCGTCTCGAAACACGAGAATCCAAAATCTTCTCCACTATATACTCCAACTCCCCCTCCACCAAAACCGGGGCAGGAGGATCAACAGATGGAACCACAGGCGCCACGTATCTCCGCAACAATGACCTATGGAATACGTTATGGATGGAAAAAGAATCTGGAAGGGTCAAACGAAAAGACACAGGATTAAGAACCTCAGAAATCCTATACGGACCAATGAAACGAGGCTTAAACTTAGGAGAGGAAACCTTCATAGGAATATAACGAGATGACAACCAAACCAAATCCCCAACACAAAGTCGAGGACCCACACAGCGTCTGCGATTAGCGAAACGTTGAGCCTTCTCCTGGGACAAGGCCAAATTGTCCACTACATGAGTCCAAATCCGCTGCAACCTGTCCACCAGAGTATCCACACCAGGACAGTCCGAAGACTCAACCTGCCCTGAAGAGAAACGAGGATGGAACCCAGAATTGCAGAAAAACGGTGAAACCAAGGTAGCCGAGCTGGCCCGATTATTAAGAGCGAACTCAGCCAACGGCAAAAAGGACACCCAATCATCCTGATCAGCAGAAACTAAACATCTCAGATATGTTTCCAAGGTCTGATTGGTTCGTTCAGTCTGGCCATTTGTCTGAGGATGGAAAGCCGAGGAAAAAGACAAATCAATGCCCATCCTAGCACAAAAGGCTCGCCAAAACCTCGAAACAAACTGGGAACCTCTGTCAGAAACGATGTTCTCTGGAATGCCATGTAAACGAACCACATGCTGAAAGAACAATGGCACCAAATCATAGGAGGAAGGCAACTTAGACAAGGGTACCAAATGGACCATCTTAGAGAAGCGATCACAAACTACCCAAATGACAGACATTTTTTGAGAGACGGGGAGATCCGAAATAAAATCCATAGAGATATGTGTCCAAGGCCTCTTCGGGATAGGCAAGGGCAAAAGCAACCCACTGGCACGAGAACAGCAGGGCTTAGCCCGAGCACAAATCCCACAGGACTGCACAAAAGAACGCACATCCCGCGACAGAGACGGCCACCAAAAGGATCTAGCCACCAAATCTCTGGTACCAAAGATTCCAGGATGACCAGCCAACACCGAACAATGAACCTCAGAGATAACTTTATTCGTCCACCTATCAGGGACAAACAGTTTCTCTGCTGGGCAACGATCAGGTTTATTAGCCTGAAATTTTTGCAGCACCCGCCGCAAATCAGGGGAGATGGCAGACACAATTACTCCCTCTTTGAGAATACCCGCCGGCTCAGGCAAATCCGGAGAGTCGGGCACAAAACTCCTAGACAGGGCATCCGCCTTCACATTTTTAGAGCCCGGAAGGTACGAAACCACAAAGTCAAAACGGGAGAAAAACAGCGACCAACGAGCCTGTCTAGGATTCAACCGTTTGGCAGACTCGAGATAAGTCAAGTTCTTGTGATCAGTCAAGACCACCACGCGATGCTTAGCTCCTTCAAGCCAATGATGCCACTCCTCGAATGCCCACTTCATGGCCAGCAACTCTCGATTGCCAACATCATAATTTCGCTCAGCAGGCGAAAACTTCCTGGAAAAGAAGGCGCATGGCTTCATCACCGAGCAATCAGCACCTCTTTGCGACAAAACAGCCCCCGCTCCAATTTCTGAAGCATCAACCTCAACCTGGAACGGAAACGAAACATCTGGTTGACACAACACAGGGGCAGAAGAAAAACGACGCTTTAACTCTTGAAAAGCTTCCACAGCAGCAGAAGACCAATTGACCACATCAGCACCCTTCTTGGTCAAATCGGTCAATGGTTTAGCAATACTGGAAAAATTACAAGTGAAGCGACGATAAAAATTAGCAAAGCCAAGGAACTTTTGCAGACTCTTCAGAGATGTCGGCTGAGTCCAATCATAAATGGCCTGGACCTTAACAGGGTCCATCTCGATGGTAGAAGGGGAAAAAATGAACCCCAAAAATGAAACCTTCTGAACACCAAAGAGACACTTTGATCCCTTCACAAACAAAGAATTAGCACGCAGGACCTGGAACACCATTCTGACCTGCTTCACATGAGACTCCCAATCATCCGAGAAGACCAAAATATCATCCAAGTATACAATCAGGAATTTATCCAGGTACTCTCGGAAGATGTCATGCATAAAGGACTGAAATACTGATGGAGCATTGGCAAGTCCGAATGGCATAACTAGGTACTCAAAATGGCCCTCGGGCGTATTAAATGCAGTTTTCCATTCATCGCCCCGTTTAATACGCACAAGATTATATGCACCACGAAGATCTATCTTGGTGAACCAACTAGCCCCCTTAATCCGAGCAAACAAATCAGATAGCAGCGGCAAGGGGTACTGAAATTTGACCGTGATTTTATTTAGAAGGCGGTAATCAATACAAGGTCTCAGCGAACCATCCTTCTTGGCCACAAAAAAGAACCCTGCTCCCAATGGCGCCGACGACGGCCGAATATGACCCTCCTCCAAGGATTCCTTTACGTAACTCCGCATAGCGGCATGCTCAGGTACAGATAAATTAAACAGTCGACCCTTAGGAAACTTACTACCAGGAATCAACTCGATAGCACAATCACAATCCCTATGCGGAGGTAGGGCATTGGACTTGGGCTCATCGAATACATCCCGGTAATCAGACAAGAACTCTGGGACCTCAGAAGGGGTGGATGATGAAATAGACAGAAAAGGAACATCACCATGTACCCCCTGACAACCCCATCTGGACACAGACATTGATTTCCAATCTAATACAGGGTTATGGATTTGCAGCCATGGCAACCCCAACACGACCACATCATGCAGATTTTGCAACACCAGAAACCGAATATCCTCCTGGTGCGCAGGAGCCATGCACATGGTCAGCTGGGTCCAATACTGAAGCTTATTCTTGCCAAAGGCGTAGCATCAATTCCTCTCAATGGAATAAGATACTGCAAGGGCTCCAAGACAAACCCACAGCGCCTAGCAAACTCCAAGTCCATCAAATTCAGGGCAGCGCCTGAATCCACAAATACCATGACAGAATAGGAAGACAAAGAGCAGATCAAAGTAACGGACAAAAGAAATTTCGACTGTACCGTACCAATGGTGGCAGACTTAGCGAACCGCTTAGTGCGCTTAGGACAATCGGAGATAACATGAGTGGAATCACCACAGTAGAAACACAGCCCATTCTGACGTCTGTGTTCTTGCCTTTCAGCTCTGGTCAAAGTCCTATCGCACTGCATAGGCTCAGGTTTATGCTCAGATAATACCACCAAATGGTGCACAGATTTACGCTCACGCAAGCGTCGACCGATCTGAATGGCCAAAGACATAGACTCATTCAGACCAGCAGGCATAGGAAATCCCACCATGACATCCTTAAGGGCTTCAGAGAGACCCTTTCTGAAGATTGCTGCCAAAGCACATTCATTCCATTGAGTGAGCACAGACCACTTTCTAAACTTCTGACAATAAATCTCTATCTCATCCTGACCCTGAAACAGAGCCAGCAAATTTTTCTCTGCCTGATCCACTGAATTAGGTTCATCGTACAGTAATCCGAGCGCCAGAAAAAACGCATCAATATTACATAATGCAGGATCTCCTGGCGCAAGGGAAAATGCCCAGTCTTGAGGGTCGCCACGTAATAAAGAAATAATGATCTTAACTTGTTGAACTGGGTCACCAGAGGAGCGAGGTTTCAACGCCAGAAACAGTTTGCAATTATTTTTGAAACTCAGAAATTTAGCTCTATCTCCAGAAAACAAATCAGGAATAGGAATTCTTGGTTCTAACATAGAATTCTGAGCCACAAAGTCTTGAATATTTTGTACTCTTGCAGTGAGAAGATCCACACATGAAGACAGACCTTTAATGTCCATCACCACACCTGTGTCCTGAACCACCCAAATGTCTAGGGGAAAAAAAGGCAAAACACAGTGCAAAGAAAAAAAAATGGTCTCAGAACTTCTTTTTTCCCTCTATTGAGAAGCATAGTACTTTGGGCCTCCAGTACTGTTATGAATAGGTAATTCAGAACCACAATGGACCTTGAAGTTCAGAGCACACAAGAGACCTGACAAAAACCACAAAACATAGGACGAGCTCTGAGACATGGAAACTCTGCTGACCGCAATCCCTAAACCTATCAAACCACACTAGAGGTAGCCGTGGATTGCGCCTAACGCTCCCTATGCAACTCGGCACAGCCTGAGAAACTAGCTAGACCTGAAGAAAGAAATATAAGCCTACCTTGCCTCAGAGAAATTCCCCAAAGGAAAAGGCAGCCCCCCACATATAATGACTGTGAGTAAGATGAAAATAGAAACACAGAGATGAAATAGATTAAGCAAAGTGAGGCCCGACTTACTGAATAGACCGAGGATAGGAAAGATAGCTTTGCGGTCAACACAAAAACCTACAAACAACCACGCAGAGGGGCAAAAAGACCCTCCGCACCGACTAACGGTACGGAGGTGCTCCCTCTGCGTCTCAGAGCTTCCAGCAAGCAAGTAAAACCAAAAAAACAAGCTGGACAGAAAATATAGCAAAAAGTAACACAAGCAGAACTTAGCTTATGCTGAGCAGACAGGCCACAGGAACGATCCAGGAGGAAGCAAGACCAATACTAGAACATTGACTGGAGGCCAGGATCAAAGCACTAGGTGGAGTTAAATAGAGCAGCACCTAACGACTTAACCTCATCACCTGAGGAAGAAAACTCAGAAGCCGCAGTACCACTCGTGACCACAGGAGGGAGCTTGATCACAGAATTCACAACACAATTCGTCACATCAGCGCCTTTCTTCGTCAAATCAGTAAGGGGCTTAACCACACTGGAAAAGTTGGCAATGAAACGGCGATAGAAATTAGCAAAGCCCAAAAATTTTTGAAGACCCTTCACAGATGTGGTTTGGATCCAGTCATGAATAGCTTGGACCTTAACAGGATCCATTTCTATAGACGAGGGAGATAAAATAAAACCCAAAAAAGAGACCTTCTGAACTCCGAATAGGCACTTAGACCCCTTCACAAATAAAGCATTATCACAACGGCATCTGGAACACCATCCTGACCTGCTTCACATGAGACTCCCAATCATTGGAAAAAATCTAACTATCTTCCAAATATACGACCATGAATTTATCAAGATAATTGCGGAAAATATCATGCATGAAAGACTGGAACACAGATGGAGTATTAGAGAGCCCAAATGGCATCACAAGGTATTCAAAATTGTCTTCGGGCGTATTAAATGCAGTTTTCCATTCGTCACCCTGTTTAATCCGAACAATATTATATGCCCCTCGGAGGTCAATCTTAGTAAACCAACTAGCCCCCTTAATCTGAGCAAACAAATCAGTAAGCAAAGGCAAGGGGTATTGGAATTTGACCGTGATCTTATTAAGAAGACGATAATCAATACAGGGTCTCAAGGAGCCATCCTTCTTAGCAACAAAAAAGAAACCCGCTCCCAATGGTGACGAAGAGGGCTGAATATGCCCTTTCTCCAAAGATTCCTTAACATAGCTCCGCATGGCGGCATGCTCTGGCACAGACAGATTGAAAAGTCGGCCCTTAGGGAACTTACAACCAGGAATCAAGTTAATAGCACAATCACAGTCTCTATGTGGAGGAAGGGAACTGGACTTGGGCTCATCAAATACATCCTGGAAATCCGACAAAAACTCAGGGACCTCAGAAGAGGGGGAAGAGGAAATTGACATCAAAGGACCGTCACTATGTACTCCTCGACAACCCCAACTAGTCACCGACATAGTTTTCCAATCCAGCACCGGATTATGTTCCTGTAACCATGGAAATCCCAGTACAACAACATCATGCAAGTTATGCAACACGAGAAAACGGCAATCTTCCTGATGTGCAGGAGCCATGTACATAGTCATCTGTGTCCAGTACTGAGGTTTATCCTTGGCCAAGGGTGTAGCATCAATGCCCCTCAAAGGAATAGGGCTCTGCAAAGGCTGCAAGGAAAAACCACAGCGCCTGGCGAATTCTAAGTCCATTAAGTTCAGGGCAGCGCCTGAATCCACAAATGCCATGACAGAAAAGGACGACAATGAGCAAATCAGGGTCACAGATAAGAGAAATTTAGGCTGTATAGTACTAATGGTAACAGACCTAGCGACTCTCTTAACATGAGATAACATGAGCCGAATCACCACAGTAAAAACACAGCCTATTCTGACGTCTGAATTCCTGCCGTTCTATTCTAGTCAAAATCCTATCACATTGCATAGGTTCATGACTATGCTCAGAGGATACTGCCATATGGTGCACAGCTTTGCGCTCGCGCAGACGCCGATCAATCTGAATGGCTAGAGACATAGATTCGCTCAAACCGGCAGGCGTAGGAAAGCCCACCATAACATCTTTAAGGGTTTCAGAAAGACCTTTTCTGAAAATAGCAGCCAGAGCCTCTTCATTCCATTTAGTGAGCACAGACCATTTTCTAAATTTCTGGCAGTATAACTCTGCCGCTTCCTGACCTTGACACAAGGCCAACAGAGTTTTTTCTGCATGATCCACAGAATTAGGTTCGTCATACAATAATCTGAGCGCTTGAAAAAATGCATCTACATTCAATAATGCCGGATCCCCTGTTTCAAGAGAAAAAGCCCAGTCTTGAGGGTCACCACGCAGCAAGGATATGATGATTTTCACCTGCTGAATGGGATCACCAGAAGAACGGGGTTTCAAAGCAAAAAAACAATTTGCAGTTATTTTTAAAGTTCAAAAACTTGGATCTGTCCCCAAAAAACAAATCAGGAGTAGGAATTCTGGGCTCTAAAGCCGGAGTCTGGACAACATAGTATTGGATACTCTGTACTCTTGCAGCAAGTTGATCCACACGAGAAAACAAACCCTGAACATCCATGCCAAAACATATATCCTGAACCACCCAGATATCAAGAGGAAAAAAAAAAGACAAATCAAAGCACAGAAAAAAATGGTTCAGAACTTTCTTTTCCTTCTTTTGAGATGCATTTAATTCATTTTTGGCCACTTGTACTGTTATGATCTGGTGGTTTAGGAACAACATGAGACAAGCTCTGAAGGAGGTGGTATCTGTACTGACCGCAAACCCTGAACCTAGCAGCACAACTAAAAATAGCCGTGGGGGGTACCTGACACTCCCTAGACCCCTCGGCACAGCCTAAGATCTAACTTCCCCTAAAGATGGAAACAGGAAACCTATCTTGCCTCAGAGAAAATCCCCAAAGGAAAGATAGCCCCCCACAAATATTGACGGTGAGAGGAGGGGAAAATAACATACGCAGAAATGAAATTAGATTTTAGCATAGGAGGCCAGTCTAGCTTGATAGATAGGACAGGAAAGGATACTGTGCGGTAAGTATAAAAACTACAAAACAATCCACACAGAGTTTACAAAATCTCCACACCTGACTAAAGGTGTGGAGGGTAAATCTGCTTCCCAGAGCTTCCAGCTAACAGAAATAATCCATACTGACAAGCTGGACAAATATAGAATGCACAGAACAATAAGTCCACAACATGTGGACTGAAATGAGCAAAGCCAGAACTTATCTTTGCAGAACTGGTCAGGAAACCAGGAGAATCCAAGCAGAGATGTGAATCCAGCCAGGAAACATTGACAAGAGGCACAGGCTGAAGAAAGAGCCAGACTTAAATAGCGGAGCAGAAGAGACGATAAGTGGAGGCAGCTAATGACAGCTAACTCCAAGGAGCAGCCATACCACTAGAAACCACAAGAGGGAGCCCAAGAGCAGAACTCACAAAAGTGCCACTTACAACCACCGGAGGGAGCCCAAGAGCAGAATTCACAACACCCCTAACCCTAATCCCAACCCTATTCCCAACTGTAAATGTAATCTGAACCCTAACCGTAACTTTAGCCCCAACCCTAACCCTAACTTTAGCCCCAACCCTAACTGTGGCCCTAACCCTAGCCCTAACCCTAACCCTAACCCTAGCCCTAACCCTAGCCCTAACCCTAACCCTAGCCCTAACCCTAGCCCTAACCCTAGCCCTAGCCCTAACCCTAGCCCTAACCCTAGCCCTAACCCTAACCCTAGCCCTAACCCTAACCCTAGCCCTAACCCTAACCCTAGCCCTAACCCTAGACCTAACCCTAGCCCTAACCCTAGCCCTAACCCTAACCCTAACCCTAGCCCTAACCCTAACCCTAGCCCTAACCCTAACCCTAACCCTAACCCTAGCCCTAACCCTAGCCCAGCCCTAGCCCTAACCCTAATGGGAAGATGGAAATAAATACATTTTTTTAATTTTTCCCTAACTACGGGGGTGATGAAGGGGGGTTTGATTTACTTTTATAGCGGGTTTTTTAGCGGATTTTTATGATTGGCAGCCGTCACACACTGAAAGACGCTTTTTATTGCAAAAAATATTTTTTGCGTTACCACATTTTGAGAGCTATAATTTTTCCATATTTTGGTCCACAGAGTCATGTGAGGTCTTGTTTTTTGCGAGACGAGTTGCCGTTTTTATTGGTAACATTTTCTGGCACGTGACGTTTTTAGATCGCTTTTTATTACGATTTTTGTGAGGCAGAATGACCAAAAACCAGCTATTCATGAATTCCTTTGGGGGGAGGCGTTTATACCGTTCCGCGTTTGGTAAAATTGATAAAGCAGTTTTATTCTTTGGGTCAGTACGATTACAGCGATACCTCATTTAAATCATTTTTTTATGTTTTGGCGCTTTTATACGATAAAAACTATTTTATAGAAAAAATATTTATTTTTGCATCGCTTTATTCTTAGGACTATAACTTTTTTATTTTTTCGCTGATGATGCTGTATGGCGGCTCGTTTTTGCGGGACAAGATGATGCTTTCAGCGGTACCATGGTTATTTATATCTGTCTTTTTGATCGCGTGTTATTCCACTTTTTGTTCGGCGGTATGATAATAAAGCGTTGTTTTTTGCCTCGTTTTTTTTTTTTTTTTCTTACGGTGTTTACTGAAGGGGTTAACTAGTGGGCCAGTTTTATAGGTCGAGTCGTTACGGATGCGGCGATACTAAATATGTGTACTTTTATTGTTTTTTTTTTATTATTTAGATAAATGTATTTATGGGAATAATATTTTTTTTTTCATTATTTAGGAATATTTTTTTTAATTTTTTTTACACATTTGGAAATTTTTTTTTTTTACTTTTTTACTTTGTCCCAGGGGGAGGACAGTACAGATCGGTGATCTGCCAGTTTGCACAGCACTCTGACAGATCACCGATCTGTCTGAGAGCAGTGCAGCGTTACCAAGTCCCTGCTCTGAGCAGGCACTTGGTAAGCCACCTCCCTCCCTGCAGGACCCGGATGCCGTGGCCATCTTGGATCCGGGTCCAGCAAGGAGGAATGAGGTAGGAGACCCTCGCAGCAACGCGATCACATCGCGTTGCTGCGGGGGGCTCAGGGAAGCCCGCAGGGAGCCCCCTCCCTGCGCGATGCTTCCCCATACCGCCGGCACATCGTGATCATGTTTGATCGCGGTGTGCCGGGGGTTAATGTGCCGGGGGCGGTCCGTGACCGCTCTTGGCACATAGTGCCGGATGTCAGCTGCGATAGGCATCTGACACCCGGCCGCGATCGGCCGCGCTCCCCCCGTGAGCGCGGCCGATCGCCTATGACATACTATCCCATCGGTGGGAATTAAAGCCCACCCCACCTCGACGGGATAGTACGTCATATGGGATTAAGGGGTTAATGAAAATTGTAAAAATTTAGCAATTTTCAAACTTTTAATTTTTATACCCTTAAATCAGAGAGACACAAAATAGTTAATAGGTAACATTTTCCACATGTCAACTATACATCAGCACAACATTCTAAACATAATTTAATTTTTTTGTTTTGGAAGTTATAAGGGTTAAATGTTGACCAGCGATTTATCATTTTTCCAACAAAATTTAAAAAACCACTTGTTAGAGACCACATCACATTTGAAGTGACTCTGAGGAGCCTATTTGACAAAAAAAAACTGACAATTCTAAAAACGGCACCCCCTCAAGGTGTTCAAAAGCACATTTAAAACATATATTAACCCTTCTGGTGCTTCTCAGGAATTAATGGAATGTGGAAGGAAAAAAATGAACGTTTCACTGTTTTTCACAAAAAGTTTTCTTTAGACCCCAATTTTCTTATTTTTGCAAAGGTATAATAAAAAAAATAGACACTAAAATTTGTTGTGCAATTTTCCCTGAGTACGCTGATACTCCATGTAACACCTGCACCAGGTTACTGTCAGGGCAGCTACTGGTATACTGGGACTTACAGACACTAAGAAGAGCTTTGCAGCTGCTGTTAGACAGGGACCTACAGACATTAGCAGATTTTCCCCTGAGCTGTAGTGGACTTCCATTCCCAGGGACCCTTGTTTCAGTCAGATGACACAGCCTGGATTGGATGAGGAGGGACTTGCAGGGAGGAGCTGGGCAGAAAGTGAAGGCAAAAGTTCAGAGAAAGAAGCACGCGTGGCAACTTGCTGTGAGAGACTGAGCACGGCGGATTTGCATCCCTCTATGCTGCAGTGTTGTCCCCTCTGAAGCAAGTTACATCAAGAACTTGGAGAGTTCTGCCGGCACTCCCACCGTATAAAGGGCTGAATCCGGCCGCTCCCAGCTGGTGTCCAGAGACCCATCCGACCATTGGAGACACACAGTGAGTGCCCTTCTGAGACTTGTGGTTCTACCAGCGCTATTTACAGTGAGTAAACTACAGCCCAGACTATTGCCATTAGTATTCATCTAAGTGCACCAACTGTTCTAATTTGCTCGCCAACATCCGCGGCAACTGGGCCCCAACGTTTGGACTGAGATAAATCAGAAGAGACAAAAAAAACCCTGCTACGTTATACTTGCAGGGTTGAAGTAGAATTAGAGTGTGAGGTGTATATGACTTTGACAGAGCTTAGTTACTTGTATTGCATGTTATTCTTTTAAATCCATCTCATTTATGCTGCATAGCAATAAACCTGTTAAACTGTTTTACTCCTGATCCCTGGGAGTGTGTACTGAGTGTGGCAGGGGCTTCCCGAGTCAGCCCCTGGCAGAAGATAATAGTCCTTCTGCAGTCCCAGAGAGAGAGCTCCAATAAAGATTCGGGTGGAGGCACTGCGCCCTGGAGAAGTGAGACCCCCCAAAACACCCAGTGTACCGTGGTAGCCCTAAAGGGGTGTTACAGTGGAGGCACTGCTAAGATCCAGAACTAACACAGGAGTATTTACTATGGAGACTTTAACAGAACGAGAAGTGAATTTGTGGTGTGAAGAGATGGATGTTCCCGCCAAACAAAGCTTTGCAGTGAGTGGTGAGCTCTGTGATGCGTCTGATGAAGAGATACTGAAAATAGTTAACAGACTCACTGAACTTACCCACCCTAAAGTGATCGACCGCCAGAAGGAAGAGGGGGGACAGTTACCCACAGCCCTGATTTCATCCAGGCATATCTTGAGGAAAGAATACTTCCCATCCATGGTAGCCGTGTCTTCAGAGTATGGTCGACAATGGCAGATCACTTGGCCTACTGAGTCCGAAGTTGAGACCCGGCAACCGGAATCAACCACTCAGCCTAGAAAGACTAGTATAGGTCCGCCCTCTACTCCACCTAGATTCCATCCTGAAGAGACAGCGGCCCCTGCTGATGTGCTTATGACAGCTATGGAAAAGTTAGTCAGTCAGTTTGCCAAGATGCAGCCAGAAGGGAACTACCGTCGTCTAAGAACTTTCTCGGGTGCCCTCCCCACCCCTGCTGGAGAAGAAGGGTATGATACTTGGAGTGATGTCATTTTACAGTGTTAGAAGAGTGGCAGTGCACTGATGCTGTAAAGAAGCAGAGAATAGTAGAGAGCTTGAAGGGTACTGCTATGGAGGTGGTGCAGGCTGCTTGGTGGAGCAAGCCTCTGGCAACTTATCAAGATTATATGAGTGCTTTATTTAGAAGATGCTTTTGGATCCCCTGAAGATGCTACTGATCTACTCTATAAACTCTGTACCACCTACCAACAGCCAGATGAGAAGATGTCTGACTATCTATACCGACTAGATAAGCTGGTTCATAGAATAGTATCTAAAGGTGGAGTCAGCCCTAAAGAAGCTGATCAGTGTCGTCTGGAACAAGTACTCAGAGGAACTCTCACTCATGATCCAATTGCCCAGCAGATGAGGTCTTGTGATAGAGAGAAGATTCCGGGTTCTTTTCATGAGTTGCTTAAGGAAGTTTGGAAGGAGGAGGTTATTTTGGCCGCAAGAGAGAAGACATTCCCTCGGGGAACTAGTGTTGCCTTGAAGCCAGCAGCCGACTGCCGAGAGTTAGAACTGTTGAAAGTCATTGAGAAACAGGGGGAGCAGATTACACAACTGTTAAGTGCTCAGGCCAAGACAATACAGCAGCTACAAAGTGCTGCGGAGGTAACCGAGAAGCAAACCCTGGTTTCAGGAAGAGAGAATGATGATCTCTGTAGAGTAGAGAGTAGGAAACCAGAAGAGTGCTTTGCCTGTGGGAGTCCAGGCCATATAGCTCGTCAGTGTCCGAAGAGGTGGAGCCCCAAGAACTCTTCACATCTTCCCCCTCACCCTCAGAGGCAGTCGGGAAACGGGAAAGGGGGCCAGTAGAACCCCATACTGAGCCCTCATCTGTTATGAACAGGTGATTCAGAACCACAATGGACCTAGTGGTTAAGAGCACACAAATTGACCTGATAGTTACTAACATAGGACGAGCTCTGAGACGTGGAAACTCTGCTGACCGCAATCCCTAATCCTATCATACCACACTAGAGGTAGCCGTGGACTGCGCCTAACGCTCCCTATGCAACTCGGCACAGCCTGAGAAACTAGCTAGCCTGAAGATAGAAAAATAAGCCTACCTTGCCTCAGAGAAATTCCCCAAAGGAAAAGGCAGCCCCCCACATATAATGACTGTGAGTTAAGATGAAAATACAAACACAGAGATGAAATAGATTTTAGCAAAGTGAGGCCCGACTTACTGAATAGACCGAGGATAGGAAAGATAGCTTTGCGGTCAGCACAAAAACCTACAAACAACCACGCAGAGGGGCAAAAAGACCCTCCGCACCGACTAACGGTACGGAGGTGCTCCCTCTGCGTCTCAGAGCTTCCAGCAAGCAAGAAAAACCATATAGCAAGCTGGACAGAAAATATAGGAAACAAAAGTAACACAAGCAAAACTTAGCTTATGCAGGGCAGACAGGCCACAAGAACGATCCAGGAGAGAGTAAGACCAATACTGGAACATTGACTGGAGGCCAGGAACAAAGAACTAGGTGGAGTTAAATAGAGCAGCACCTAACGACTTAACCTCGTCACCTGAGGAAGGAAACTCAGAAGCCGCAGCCCCACTCACATCCACCAGAGGAAGCTCATAGACAGAACCAGCCGAAGTACCACTCATGACCACAGGAGGGAGCTTGACCACAGAATTCACAACAGTACCCCCCTCTTGAGGAGGGGTCACCGAACCCTCACCAGAGCCCCCAGGCCGACCAGGATGAGCCAAATGAAAGGCACGAACCAGAACGGCAGCATGAACATCAGAGGCAAAGACCCAGGAATTATCTTCCTGACCATAACCCTTCCACTTAACCAGGTACTGGAGTTTCCATCTCGAAATACGAGAATCCAAAATCTTCTCCACTATATACTCCAACTCCCCATCAACCAAAATCGGGGCAGGAGGATCAACGGATGGAACCACAGGTGCCACGTATCTCCGCAACAATGACCTATGGAATACGTTATGGATGGAAAAAGAAGCTGGAAGGGTCAAACGAAAAGACACAGGATTAAGAACCTCAGAAATCCTATACGGACCAATGAAACGAGGCTTAAACTTAGTAGAGGAAACTTTCATAGGAATATAACGAGATGACAACCAAACCAAATCCCCAACACGAAGTCGGGGACCCACACAGCGCCTGCGGTTAGCGAAACATTGAGCCTTCTCCTGAGACAATGTCAAATTGTCCACCATATGAGTCCAAATCTGCTGCAACCTATCCACCACAGTATCCACACCAGGACAGTCAGAAGACTCAACCTGCCCTGAAGAGAAACGAGGATGGAAACCAGAATTGCAGAAGAACGGCGAAACCAAAGTAGCCGAGCTGGCCCGATTATTAAGGGCGAACTCAGCCAAAGGCAAAAAGGACACCCAATCATCCTGATCGGCAAAAACAAAACATCTCAGATATGTTTCCAAGGTCTGATTGGTTCGTTCAGTCTGGCCATTTGTCTGAGGATGGAAAGCCGAGGAAAAAGACAAATCAATGCCCATCCTAGCACAAAAGGCTCGCCAAAACCTCGAAACAAACTGGGAACCTCTGTCAGAAACGATGTTCTCCGGAATGCCATGTAAACGAACCACATGCTGGAAGAACAATGGCACCAAATCAGAGGAGAAAGGCAATTTAGACAAGGGTACCAAATGGACCATCTTAGAGAAGCGATCACAAACAACCCAAATGACCGACATTTTTTGAGAGACGGGGAGATCCGAAATAAAATCCATAGAGATATGTGTCTAGGGCCTCTTCGGGACTGGCAAGGGCAAAAGCAACCCACTGGCACGAGAACAGCAGGGCTTAGCCCGAGCACAAATCCCACAGGACTGCACAAAAGAACGCACATCCCGCGACAGAGACGGCCACCAAAAACATCTAGCCACCAAATCTCTGGTACCAAAGATTCCAGGATGACCAGCCAACACCGAACAATGAACCTCAAAGATAATTCTACTCGTCCATTTATCAGGGACAAACAGTTTCTCCGCTGGGCAACGGTCAGTTCTATTAGCCTGAAATTTTTGCAGCACCCGCCGCAAATCAGGGGAGATGGCAGACAAAATTACCCCCTCTTTAAGAATACCCGCCGGCTCAGACAAACCCGGAGAGTCGGGCACAAAACTCCTAGACAGGGCATCCGCCTTCACATTTTTAGAGCCCGGAAGGTACGAAACCACAAAGTCAAAACGGGAGAAAAACAGCGACCAACGAGCCTGTCTAGGATTCAACCGTTTGGCAGACTCGAGATAAGTCAAGTTCTTGTGATCAGTCAAGACCACCACGCGATGCTTAGCTCCTTCAAGCCAATGACGCCACTCCTCGAATGCCCACTTCATGGCCAGCAACTCTCGATTGCCAACATCATATTTACGCTCAGCAGGCGAAAACTTCCTGGAAAAGAAGGTGCATGGTTTCATCACCGAGCCATCAGAACTTCTTTGCGACAAAACAGCCCCTGCTCCAATCTCAGAAGCATCAACCTCGACCTGGAACGGGAGCGAAACATCTGGTTGGCACAACACAGGGGCAGAAGAAAAACGACGCTTCAACTCTTGAAAAGCTTCCACAGCAGCAGAAGACCAATTGACCACATCAGCACCCTTCTTGGTTAACTCAGTCAACGGTTGAGCAATACTAGAAAAATTATTGATGAAGCGACGATAAAAATTAGCAAAGCCCAGGAACTTTTGCAGACTCTTCAGAGATGTCGGCTGAGTCCAATCATAAATGGCCTGAACTTTAACAGGGTCCATCTCGATAGTAGAAGGGGAAAAAATGAACCCCAAAAATGAAACCTTCTGAACACCAAAGAGACACTTTGACCCCTTCACAAACAAAGAATTCACACGCAGAACCTGGAACACCATTCTGACCTGCTTCACGTGAGACTCCCAATCATCCGAGAAGACCAAAATATCATCCAAGTATACAATCAGGAATTTATCCAGGTACTCTCGGAAGATGTCATGCATAAAGGACTGAAACACTGATGGAGCATTAGAAAGCCCGAATGGCATAACCAGGTACTCAAAATGGCCCTCGGGCGTATTAAATGCTGT
Source organism: Ranitomeya imitator (assembly GCF_032444005.1). Lineage (NCBI taxonomy): Eukaryota > Metazoa > Chordata > Amphibia > Anura > Dendrobatidae > Ranitomeya > Ranitomeya imitator. Next base: position 88,473,135 of record NC_091290.1, read on the forward strand.
TTTCCATTCATCGCCCTGTTTAATACGCACAAGATTATACGCACCACGAAGATCTATCTTGGTGAACCAACTAGCCCCCTTAATCCGAGCAAACAAATCAGACAGCAGCGGCAAGGGGTACTGAAATTTGACCGTGATTTTATTTAGAATGCGGTAATCAATACAAGGTCTCAGCGAACCATCCTTCTTGGCCACAAAAAAGAACCCTGCTCCCAATGGCGACGACGACGGGCGAATATGACCCTTCTCCAAGGATTCCTTTACGTAACTCCGCATAGCGGCATGCTCAGGCACAGACAAATTAAACAGTCGACCTTTAGGAAACTTACTACCAAAAATCAAATCGATAGCACAATCACAATCCCTATGCGGAGGTAGGGCACTGGACTTGGGCTCATCAAATACATCCCGGTAATCCGAAAAGAACTCTGGGACCTCAGAAGGGGTGGATGATGAAATAGACAGAAAAGGAACATCACCATGTACCCCCTGACAACCCCAGCTGGACACAGACATTGATTTCCAATCCAATACTGGGTTATGGACTTGTAGCCATGGCAACCCCAATACGACCACATCATGCAGATTATGCAACACCAAAAAGCGAATATCCTCCTGATGCGCAGGAGCCATGCACATGGTCAGCTGGGTCCAGTACTGAGGCTTATTCTTGGCCAAAGGCGTAGCATCGATTCCTCTCAATGGAATAGGATACTGCAAGGGCTCCAAGAAAAACCCACAGCGCCTAGCATACTCCAAGTCCATCAAATTCAGGGAAGCGCCTGAATCCACAAATGCCATGACAGAATAGGATGACAAAGAGCAGATCAAAGTAACGGACAAAAGAAATTTCGACTGTACCGTACCAATGGTGGCAGACCTAGCGAACCGCTTAGTGCGCTTAGGACAATCGGAGATAGCATGAGTGGAATCACCACAGTAAAAACACAGCCCATTCTGACGTCTGTGTTCTTGCCGTTCAGCTCTGGTCAAAGTCCTATCGCACTGCATAGGCTCAGGTCCATGCTCAGATAATACCGCCAAATGGTGCACAGTTTTACGCTCACGCAAGCGTCGCCCGATCTGAATGGCCAAAGACATAGACTCATTCAGACCAGCAGGCATAGGAAATCCCACCATGACATCCTTAAGGGCTTCAGAGAGACCTTTTCTCAAAATTGCTGTCAGCGCACATTCATTCCATTGAGTGAGCACAGACCACTTCCTAAACTTCTGACAATATATCTCTACCTCATCCTGACCCTGAGACAGAGCCAGCAAATTTTTCTCTGCCTGATCCACTGAATTAGGTTCATCATACAGCAATCCGAGCGCCAGAAAAAACGCATCAATATTACATAATGCAGGATCTCCTGGCGCAAGGGAAAATGCTCAGTCTTGAGGGTCGCCACGTAATAAAGAAATAATGATCTTAACTTGTTGAACTGGGTCACCAGAGGAGCGAGTTTTCAAAGCCAGAAACAGTTTACAATTATTCTTAAAACTCAGAAACTTAGCTCTGTCTCCAGAAAACAAATCAGGAATAGGAATTCTTGGCTCTAACATAGAATTCTGAACCACAAAGTCTTGAATATTTTGTACTCTTGCAGTGAGATGATCCACACAAGAAGACAGATCTTTAATGTCCATCACTACACCTGTGTCCTGAACCACCCAAATGTCTAGGGGAAAAGAAAGACAAAACACAGTACAGAGAAAAAAAAATGGTCTCAGAACTTCTCTTTTCCCTCTATTGAGAAGCATTAGTACTTTGGGCCTCCAGTACTGTTATGAACAGGTGATTCAGAACCACAATGGACCTAGTGGTTAAGAGCACACAAATTGACCTGATAGTTACTAACATAGGACGAGCTCTGAGATGTGGAAACTGTGCTGACCGCAATCCCTAATCCTATCATACCACACTAGAGGTAGCCGTGGATTGCGCCTAACGCTCCCTATGCAACTCGGCACAGCCTGAGAAACTAGCTAGCCTGAAGATAGAAAAATAAGCCTACCTTGCCTCAGAGAAATTCCCCAAAGGAAAAGGCAGCCCCCAACATATAATGACTGTGAGTTAAGATGAAAATACAAACACAGAGATGAAATAGATTTTAGCAAAGTGAGGCCCGACTTACTGAATAGACCGAGGATAGGAAAGATAGCTTTGCGGTCAGCACAAAAACCTACAAACAACCACGCAGAGGGGCAAAAAGACCCTCCACACCGACTAACGGTACGGAGGTGCTCCCTCTGCGTCTCAGAGCTTCCAGCAAGCAAGAAAAACCAATATAGCAAGCTGGACAGAAAATATAGCAAACAAAAGTAACACAAGCAAAACTTAGCTTATGCAGGGCAGACAGGCCACAAGAACGATCCAGGAGAGAGCAAGACCAATACTGGACCATTGACTGGAGGCCAGGAACAAAGAACTAGGTGGAGTTAAATAGAGCAGCACCTAACGACTTAACCTCGTCACCTGAGGAAGGAAACTCAGAAGCCGCAGCCCCACTCACATCCACCAGAGGAAGCTCATAGACAGAACCAGCCGAAGTACCACTCATGACCACAGGAGGGAGCTTGACCACAGAATTCACAACACTCATCAGCAACTAAGACCTACTCTATCGCCCCATCCAATAGTGCCTCATCAAAAACCCTGCCTGAAGGTTTAGTGGGACCGCCCCCACATGGTTCCGCATATATCATTGGTCAACCTTGCACAGTATTGCTGGATAGCGGTTCTCAACTGTCCATAATTTTCGAAGGATGATATAAGAGATATACCGTTGTCTGTACTTATTGGGTGGGGACTGAGTGAGCACAGCTACCCCTACAGAAGATACGTGTCCGTGACGCTACGATTCCCAAAGACTGTTGTTGGAGTGGATAAAGAGATACCCATCATAGCGCTAATCTGCCCAGAGGCCGAGGCAGATGAGAGACCAACACCTGTCATAGTGGGAACAAATGCCAACATCTTCCGTGTGTTAGCTCAGTGGTGTCGGGAAGTTGGGGGCCTGGAGGCCCATGTGAGAGTGGAGGAGGAGAAGAGGGAACTACAGCCTGAAAGCTTTGCCCCTTGTTTTGAAGGAAGTGAGCTAAAAGGAGGAGAGGGAGTTGGTCATTGACGGCCTGATGATGCGGGGTGCAATTTTTTCTCTAGGTGCATGGGACATGGGCCTCGCCCAAGGAGTGGAGCATCGCATTCGGTTGAAGGATCAAAAGCCTTTTTGAGAGAGATTCCGAAGATTGGCCCCAGCGTATATCGAAGATGTCAGGCAGAATCTACGTGGTATGTTAGACACAGGAGTCATCATAGAGTCTAATAACCCCTATGTTTCCCCCATCGTGATAGCTCGAAAGAAAAATGGACCTATTCAGATGTGTGTGGATTATCGTGCTTTGAATAAACGTACGATCCCTGACCAGTACACTGTGCCCCGAATCGAAGCTTTGGATTGCCAGCAAGGGCTCCCAGCACAGAGAAAAAAAAATATAAAAGATAACTTTTATTTCAATTAGTTAAAAACTACCCATTAAAAACACTATGTTCAGGTGCACAGTATACAGGCACTTGACTACATATTTCCAATCGGACCAAACACATAGGGATCACAGATAAATATCACGGACCCTATCTAGAATAGTAATCACACGTTCCAATTTTTAAACCAACAAAGATTGGATATTAACTCATATGTATAACTAGACTATGTAATGAAGGAACTCCGTGTCATATGCGACCATCGAGTTATAGCACATCACAGTCTATATGTGGACCAGCTTGTTTGGGTAGTTAAACTCCATACCCACGACATTTTTCTGATCTGGCAGGGGTCCATAGAATCTTTAAATGAGTTTATGATTTTCTTAAACCATAACCAATATAATATACGGCTGACTCATCAATCCAATAAGGATCAAATTGACTTTCTCGATGTCAGGATATATAGGGGTACTGATAATTGCCTCCAAACGGACTTATACCGTAAGACAACATCTGTAAATTCCTTTTTACACGCTTCCTCCTCTCATCCACCAGCGATGATACGTTCCATCCCCATTGGACAATTTTTAAGACTTCGCAGGGTATGCTCAACTAATGTTGACTTTGAAAAACAGGCTGCTGACCTCAAATTGAGATTCCTGGAAAGAGGTTACAGCCATCGTTCAATCAAAAGGGCATATAATCGTGCCAAAAATACTACCAGACATGAGGCTCTGTATTCTTCAAGACCTACTACCTCCAACAAATTGGTCCGGTACATTACCCAATATAACGGACAAACCGAATTAATGATGAAATATTTGGAGAAATCATGGCATATCCTTCAAGCTGATCCAATTATATCGCAGTATATTGGATCCAAACCTAACATGACTTTTAAAAGAGCCACCAATTTGGGTGACAAACTTGTAAAAAGTCACTATGTTAATGAATCTCATTCTTTTTTATCTGATTTTAAACCCTCTGTAGGAGGCCTTCCATGTGGCAAATGCGTAGCATGTCCTAACGTGGTCAGGGCACACAATTTCACTAGCTCAGATGGCCGGAATACCTTCAAAATCATGTCGTCAATTACTTGTACTACGAGGGCAGTGATATATTATGCTACTTGCCCCTGCTCTCTTATTTATATCGGTCTAACCACTCGCCAACTCAAGGTTCGAGTTCGTGAACATGTCCTGGGGATCATTGCTGCTAAGGGAGTTGAAGATCTATCCACACTCAAAACGCTTCCAAAACATTTCAGAATACATCACCAATCTGATGCATCGTTGCTACAGATTATGGGTATTGATGCTATCAAACCCACTTTGAGAGGAGGTAAGGTAAGTATACCATTGGCGAGATTAGAATCCAAATGGATTTGGACCCTCAAAACAGTTTCTCCATTAGGCCTTAATGAAAATTTTAATTTTGCATCTTTTCTGTGAACTTTTTATTCTACCTTTTAATCTAATTGGTTAGGTCTTTTAGTTCTTTTCATTGTACATTTATATATGTGCATGTGGTCATGAATATACATTTATATATCTGCTGTTTTTTATTATTCTATCCTAGTTTTTATTAGATACTTTTTGATTGATCTTTGGATGGTATCTTTTCCATCCCTTCTTGTTCACATGCATATATATGATTGTGATATATATATGTGTATATATAAACTATTTATTTATGTATATGGTATTGACATTTATGGTTGCTAATATCTTTTATTTCTTTACATTGTCTGTCTAGTCTATCGTATGGTGACTTTACGAATATTACCCTATCTGACATCATGATGCTCATCCTGGACCTTCTGGTGTATTTATGCCATTATGGCCATCAATCCATCTGACGACTTCTGGCGTATATCTTCATCGCCTCCAGGACCTGCTTGATGTCACAACTTTTTATTTTATTGGACTTTATAGTATTTTCTCTAATTTTTCTGTTTTTATTACCATTTATTTTCCCTTATTTTTTGTCTGTGTGCATATGTATATAGGTACCTACATTGATGGCAATTGCTCTTTTCCCATCATATATTTGCACAGCCTTGTTGTGTATGTCTGCAATATTCATCTGTGCAATGTTCATTTGCTTATTTATATACATGCACCTATTCTGTGCATTTGTATGCATCTCATTCATCCTCCTTAGGCATAAACATATGGTCCTTATACGCATAGCATATTTTCATTCCCCACTTTTTCTTCTTTCATATACTTTCATATTCATTTTTTATTGGTTATTATTTTTTATTTTTTTATTATTTTTTCTTTAGTTTTTCACTTATATTTTTTTCATATTGTCCTTCCCCCCGTCCCATACTACATTATTATTTCCCTGTAGCACCATTTATCACCCCTATATTAGATTTACGTTTATCTTTCTCCTGCCCATGATCGGGGGCCGTCGCTGTACGCGTGCGCTGTCTGTGTCCCTTTGTTTGTGCGTCCCGGGTTCCTGTTACCTTGGTGGCCTTTTGCTGCCAGTTCCAGGCCTTCGGTATCGCACATCCCTGGGTCCTCCTGATGACGCACGCGTCGCCCTGCTTCTGCTCACTCATCGACAGTTAGTATATGCTTTCCTCCGATGATGCGGGGTCGTCGCTGTGCGCATGCGCCGCTCGTGTCCCTCTAGTTGCGCGTCCTGCGTCTCTGCTACCATGGCAACGCTTCTCTGCCGGGTCGCGTGACGCGGGCTCCGCGCACTTCCGGGTCTTTCGGGTGACGCATGCGCCGCTCTAGCACCGGCCTCGCTCATCGGCGGTATGTCACTCCTCGTATATATAGACCCCCGGTTCCTCCTGTACGCCACCCCCTGACGAAGGACACGGTCCAAAACGCGCGTCGGGGTGCTCTGTACCTGGAGGACCGGACACTTAGCTGGCAGTGGTAATTATTCCTTGTGGCCGTATGGTATTATCTGCACTTAGCAGCTTCTGTGACCCTGGGCTCATCTTTCACTACTCTTACACGTTGTGTATACACTATTGTTGGATCACTTAGGAGTCCTCCTTAACCCCTGTTTACACTTGCTTGGATTATTATCTCCTGCACTTTCATTTGCACTTTATTTGCCATTGTGGACACCTTTATACTTATTGTTTTTTATATTTACACCTTTTTTGTACATTTTTTATATATTGTTCAGGTAGCCCCCACTTGGCTTGCTTAGTGCCCCCCCTTTTTTATGGCCATTTTATTATATACGAGTATTTAATAATTTAGACTTATATTGCCATCTATAGACGTAGTAACATAGTAACATAGTTAGTAAGGCCGAAAAAAGACATTTGTCCATCCAGTTCAGCCTATATTCCATCATAATAAATACCCAGATCTACGTCCTTCTACAGAACCTAATAATTGTATGATACAATATTGTTCTGCTCCAGGAAGACATCCAGGCCTCTCTTGAACCCCTCGACTGAGTTCGCCATCACCACCTCCTCAGGCAAGCAATTCCAGATTCCCACTGCCCTAACAGTAAAGAATCCTCTTCTATGTTGGTGGAAAAACCTTCTCTCCTCCAGACGCAAAGAATGCCCCCTTGTGCCCGTCACCTTCCTTGGTATAAACAGATCCTCAGCGAGATATTTGTATTGTCCCCTTATATACTTATACATGGTTATTAGATCGCCCCTCAGTCGTCTTTTTTCTAGACTAAATAATCCTAATTTCGCTAATCTATCTGGGTATTGTAGTTCTCCCATCCCTTTTATTAATTTTGTTGCCCTCCTTTGTACTCTCTCTAGTTCCATTATATCCTTCCTGAGCACCGGTGCCCAAAACTGGACACAGTACTCCATGTGCGGTCTAACTAGGGATTTGTACAGAGGCAGTATAATGCTCTCATCATGTGTATCCAGACCTCTTTTAATGCACCCCATGATCCTGTTTGCCTTGGCAGCTGCTGCCTGGCACTGGCTGCTCCAGGTAAGTTTATCATTAACTAGGATCCCCAAGTCCTTCTCCCTGTCAGATTTACCCAGTGGTTTCCCGTTCAGTGTGTAATGGTGATATTGATTCCCTCTTCCCATATGTATAACCTTACATTTATCATTGTTAAACCTCATCTGCCACCTTTCAGCCCAAGGTATAGTAGATATATATAGTTCTTTGTTTATATATATATTTTTTGTATATTGTTTATAAAAAAATTTTCTTATACTCACCCAGTCCTCTTTGTGTCCGTTATAGTATTTGCTGCTATTTTTTGTTGTTATTGTTATATATACACTCTGTCCTCCAGTTACAGGCACACTTTGGTGATTGCCTATTGTTGCCCTGTATATTTATATATTATATATTAATGTAATAAAGGCATTTTAGTTTACCGTACCTTTCCTGGTTTTTACTATTTTATTTGGGTAATTTTTATACACCCACACATGGTTTTATTATATATATTGATTTCCATACTGCAGGTTCTTTGTTTTACTCTTACACAGAATGGTTTGCCATTCATGTATTAAGTGGTGGTCTTCTGGTACTTGCACATTTGCACAATCTCTTTATTAATACTATTTTAGCCCAATTGTGGTTTTAATATTGCCAGTTATTTGATATTATTTATTCTACCGACCACTACTTTTGTTCCAGTACCTGAGAGACACGCAAGATTTTAAAGATAACAAGGCCTATATGGTGATCGGGCCAAAAGTAACGAATCTGGATTTAGAAACAGATATTTCATCCACAGATACTGACTTTTCGGACACTGAGGGGAGAAATAAATCTTCTAGAGGGAGAGGCAGAGGGAGAGGAAGGGGTCGAGGAAATAGAGGAGGACAGGATAGAACTGATATTGGTCAAGGAAGTCATTTTTTAGACCAAAGTTATCCTCTGAGGAATCGACTTCAGAACAGGAAATAAACCGTCCATCTAGGAGACTCCCTCTAAATCGGGGTGCTTTAACTGAGTGTCAGCATCCTATACCCAAATTATCTGATCAGGGAGATATACAGGTGGTTAATCTCTCAACTAGAGTACTCAGTGAAGAGGGAATCCGTGTTTTGAAGAAGGGTCTTACCTTTGTACCTAGCAGTAACTTTGATTTGTTCCGTTCAGTGAAAGATCTTAACCTATTCCTACGTAAGATACGGTGGAAATTTTTTTTTCAGAAACAAGACAACCGTACCTGTAGTGATATGGGTATACCGATTGATCTACTGGCGGACCTGAGGCTATTACATAGCATCGGGGAAGTGAATCCCAATACTGTAGGTAAGGGCCCCTTCACAGATTTAAAACATAAGAGTACAAGAATGCCTCCACCGGCAGGGGAGGTTTCCGCTGTGGATGTCTTTGAAAATTTGGTGGTAAGGGATCTCCAACAGTTACAGGAGAAAAAGTTGTTTAAACAATATAACTGCACCAGAGCTGAAGTCATGGCGGTTCGTGAATTGGAACAGAACAACCACATTGTAATAAAACCCTCGGATAAGGGTGGCAATGTGGTTGTCCTTGACACAGCGGACTACCAAAAGATGTGTGAAACTCTGCTGAGTGACCGTAGTGGTTACGAAATTTTGAGTAATAACCCTACGGCAGAATATACTACCTACATAGTAACATAGTAACATAGTTAGTAAGGCCGAAAAAAGACATTTGTCCATCCAGTTCAGCCTATATTCCATCATAATAAATACCCAGATCTACGTCCTTCTACAGAACCTAATAATTGTATGATACAATATTGTTCTGCTCCAGGAAGACATCCAGGCCTCTCTTGAACCCCTCGACTGAGTTCGCCATCACCACCTCCTCAGGCAAGCAATTCCAGATTCTCACTGCCCTAACAGTAAAGAATCCTCTTCTATGTTGGTGGAAAAACCTTCTCTCCTCCAGACGCAAAGAATGCCCCCTTGTGCCCGTCACCTTCCTTGGTATAAACAGATCCTCAGCGAGATATTTGTATTGTCCCCTTATATACTTATACATGGTTATTAGATCGCCCCTCAGTCGTCTTTTTTCTAGACTAAATAATCCTAATTTCGCTAATCTATCTGGGTATTGTAGTTCTCCCATCCCCTTTATTAATTTTGTTGCCCTCCTTTGTACTCTCTCTAGTTCCATTATATCCTTCCTGAGCACCGGTGCCCAAAACTGGACACAGTACTCCATGTGCGGTCTAACTAGGGATTTGTACAGAGGCAGTATAATGCTCTCATCATGTGTATCCAGACCTCTTTTAATGCACCCCATGATCCTGTTTGCCTTGGCAGCTGCTGCCTGGCACTGGCTGCTCCAGGTAAGTTTATCATTAACTAGGATCCCCAAGTCCTTCTCCCTGTCAGATTTACCCAGTGGTTTCCCGTTCAGTGTGTAATGGTGATATTGATTCCCTCTTCCCATGTGTATAACCTTACATTTATCATTGTTAAACCTCATCTGCCACCTTTCAGCCCAAGTTTCCAACTTATCCAGATCCATCTGTAGCAGAATACTATCTTCTCTTGTATTAACTGCTTTACATAGTTTTGTATCATCTGCAAATATCGATATTTTACTGTGTAAACCTTCTACCAGATCATTAATGAATATGTTGAAGAGAACAGGTCCCAATACTGACCCCTGCGGTACCCCACTGGTCACAGCGACCCAGTTAGAGACTATACCATTTATAACCACCCTCTGCTTTCTATCACTAAGCCAGTTACTAACCCATTTACACACATTTTCCCCCAGACCAAGCATTCTCATTTTGTGTACCAACCTCTTGTGCGGCACGGTATCAAACGCTTTGGAAAAATCGAGATATACCACGTCCAATGACTCACCGTGGTCCAGTCTATAGCTTACCTCTTCATAAAAACTGATTAGATTGGTTTGACAGGAGCGATTTCTCATAAACCCATGCTGATATGGAGTTAAACAGTTATTCTCATTGAGATAATCCAGAATAACATCCCTCAGAAACCCTTCAAATATTTTACCAACAATAGAGGTTAGACTTACTGGCCTATAATTTCCAGGTTCACTTTTAGAGCCCTTTTTGAATATTGGCACCACATTTGCTATGCGCCAGTCCTGCGGAACAGACCCTGTCGCTATAGAGTCACTAAAAATAAGAAATAATGGTTTATCTATTACATTACTTAGTTCTCTTAGTACTCGTGGGTGTATGCCATCCGGACCCGGAGATTTATCTATTTTAATCTTATTTAGCCGGTTTCGCACCTCTTCTTGGGTTAGATTGGTGACCCTTAATATAGGGTTTTCATTGTTTCTTGGGATTTCACCTAGCATTTCATTTTCCACCGTGAATACCGTGGAGAAGAAGGTGTTTAATATGTTAGCTTTTTCCTCGTCATCTACAACCATTCTTTCCTCACTATTTTTTAAGGGGCCTACATTTTCAGTTTTTATTCTTTTACTATTGATATAGTTGAAGAACAGTTTGGGATTAGTTTTACTCTCCTTAGCAATGTGCTTCTCTGTTTCCTTTTTGGCAGCTTTAATTAGTTTTTTAGATAAAGTATTTTTCTCCCTATAGTTTTTTAGAGCTTCAATGGTGCCATCCTGCTTTAGTAGTGCAAATGCTTTCTTTTTACTGTTAATTGCCTGTCTTACTTCTTTGTTTAGCCACATTGGGTTTTTCCTATTTCTAGTCCTTTTATTCCCACAAGGTATAAACCGCTTACACTGCCTATTTAGGATGTTCTTAAACATTTCCCATTTATTATCTGTATTCTCATTTCTGAGGATATTGTCCCAGTCTACCAGATTAAGGGCATCTCTAAGCTGTTCAAACTTTGCCTTCCTAAAGTTCAATGTTTTTGTGACTCCCTGACAAGTCCCCCTAGTGAAAGACAGGTGAAACTGCACAATATTGTGGTCGCTATTTCCTAAATGCCCAACCACCTGCAGATTTGTTATTCTGTCAGGTCTATTAGATAGTATTAGGTCTAAAAGTGCTGCTCCTCTGGTTGGATTCTGCACCAATTGTGAAAGATAATTTTTCTTGGTTATTAGCAGAAACCTGTTGCCTTTATGGGTTTCACAGGTTTCTGTTTCCCAGTTAATATCCGGGTAGTTAAAGTCCCCCATAACCAGGACCTCATTATGGGTTGCAGCTTCATCTATCTGCTTTAGAAGTAGACTTTCCATGCTTTCTGTTATATTTGGGGGTTTGTAACAGACCCCAATGAGAATTTTGTTACCATTTTTCCCTCCATGAATTTCAACCCATATGGACTCGACATCCTCATTCCCTTCGCTAATATCCTCCCTTAAAGTGGACTTTAGACAAGACTTTACATAGAGACAAACCCCTCCTCCTCTCCGATTTTTACGATCCTTTCTAAACAGACTGTAACCCTGTAAGTTAACTGCCCAGTCATAGCAATACTGCTGAATTGAAAATTATACTGGATGAGGGAATGGCCGATGCAGTCATAGATAAGGTGGAATATGATTTCTTGATGCCTAAAAATACAATTATGGCGACGTTTTATTGCCTACCTAAATTACATAAGGGGGTCTCCCCATTAAAAGGGAGACTCATTGTATCGGGCATAGATAATCTTACACAAAATGTAGGAATCTACCTAGACCGAGTCTGAAACCTTTTGTGTCCTCTCTCCAGTCCTTTGTGCAAGACACGCCTGATCTTCTTCGTAGGTTGGAGGACCTTATAGTGGATCCTGAGGTGCAACTCGGAAGTATTGATGTAGAGGCCCTCTATAGTTCAATACCCCATGACAAAGGGTTGGAAGCAATCAAATACTTTTTGAGCACTAGAGGTTGCCAATTCCATCGGCACAATGAATTTGTGCTAAAATTAATGAGGTTCTGTTTAACAAGAAACTTCTTTTTGTTTGATCAAAGGATATACCACCAGCTCAGGGGCACTGCGATGGGGTGCCCTTGTGCCCCCACGTACGCAAATTTGTTCCTGGGCTGGTGGGAGGAGACCCGTGTTTTTGGCAGTGAGGTTGAAAGTGTTGGACGGATCGATTGTTGGATAAGATACATAGACAATATCCTGATAATCTGGGGTGATTCGGTGGCAAATTTTACAAGTTTTGTGGATGCTCTAAACAAGAATGATCTGGGGCTTTTCTTTACGTCTATGATCGATCCGTCCTCACTACCTTTCCTCGATATCCTTTTGACTAAAAAGGAGGGCACTCTGACTACGTGTACATATAGGAAGCCTACCGCAACAAATTCGCTATTAAGGTGGGAAAGTAGTCATCCTACACATCTAAAAAGAGGAATACCCAAGAGTCAGTACCTCAGGATCCGGAGGAATTGTTCCACTGAGGAAGCATTTGAGAAACAGGCGCAGGAGTTACGTAGCAGGTTTCTGGAGAGAGGATACCCCCGGATGTCCTCAAACGAGCTTATAAGGAAGTGAAATATAAAAAGAGATCAGAACTGTTGAGACAGGCTCCGAAAGCGAAGAATGAGGGACAGATGAGATTAATTACCACGTTTGATAATGGGGCACAGGAAGTCCGTAAAATTCTAACTAAACACTGGTCAATCTTACTAATGGACCCGGATATTGGGAAAGATCTGACAAAGCGGCCACTCATTATGTACAAGAGAGGCCGCTCACTGAAAGACAGACTGGTGAAAAGCCACTTTAAGCGACCTGTGACTGGTACGTGGTTAACCAATAACACTAAAGGATGCTTTAAATGTGGACACTGTGTTGCCTGCCGCCATATGGACACAGGTGCTGACTTTACAAGTAACGTGACTGGAAAACAATATACTATCAGAGAATTTATAAACTGTAGTAGTAAGGGAATAATCTACAAAGCGACCTGTGCATGTGGGAAAGAATACGTGGGTAAAACAATCAGAGAGTTTAAACGGAGGATTGGAGAGCATATGGGGGATATTGTTCACAAGAGAGAGACCCCCATTGCTCGACACATTAACACCTGCCAAGGGGGCAATATAGACTCTATCAAATTCATGGGGATTGAGGTGGCAATTGGGACAAAAAAATATTGCAGAATGAAACTAGATGGATCTTCCACCTTGACACAGTGGCTCCTAGAGGGCTTAATGAACAATTAAACTATGGCTGTTTTATTTAAGACCATGTAGAGTGGAGGTTGGGCCTGAGAATATTTTTCTGGCTAGTAAACTGTTAATACTGGAATTTTGATGTATAAACTACCTGGCAGTGCCAATTTTGAATGTGTCACCCATGTATGATGACACACAATATATAGGTAAAGGGTGCACTCTAGCTGTATCTCAGATCTAGGGTGGGTGCATAAACTAGTTCACTAGTATATGTAACCAGAAAAAAGAAAAAAAGAAATGAACCAAAAAAGGTCTGCACAACCACATAAAGTACAAAATATCAAACACGGCATTTTATTAGACACCACATAGATAAACATAAAAACACTTAAAATACAACGATGTGCAAAACACCCCTATATATCCAAATAAAGCTGCAGCAATATCATGAAAAAAGCACCAAAGGCTAATGTAGAGACACATAACATGTGCTGACCAGTAAATAAACGTCCTGGGCAATAAGGCAATAGACAAGGTATATGGTATATATAAACAACAAAAGAACCCCTAAAGAAAATAACCCTAATACCAGATAGTACATAAATAACTGGTAGATAAGTACATCTAAATAACCTGAAAGGGTACACATGTATGTCCAGAGCTAATGACACGTAGGTGTCAAAACCCACCTAACAAGCTACAGCATATGTAGCGTGTAGCCAGAAGGAACAGAAGGAAAGTCAGGGCACCCCCATAGGAAAGTGAGGACGGTGTGACTCCGTCAAGATACTCAACTGAATCCAAAATATGGTAGAAGGGGGCCCATAGGCCAGAGAGCTAAAGTGCTGCTGCAGGTGCATATGTCATAAATGACTAGCAAATGTCCTGGAAGGGGTGTGGGAAAGGAGCCCCACGCGTATCGCCGCCGCAGCGGCTTCGTCAGGCCATGTATGATGAGTCATTGTGATCGGAGTAGAATACCCATTTATTCCCGTTGCTTTACGGGTATCTGTGTGTATGAGGATAACTATATGGGGTTTAAGACTCTGAAAATGTAATGTCCCGTGAATGCAATAGGTCCCCATACATACAAAATAGGCGGCGGAGCGATTTCTACGATCGCAATAGAGAGAGTGGTGGTACGCAAGTTGCGTCCCGGTACGCAAGTTTATGCGTGGGGCCACTTGTAAATACGTACACCGCAAGGTATGAGGGACCGGTAACCATTGTGGATTCGGGACGCCGCATTAGTCACTTCCGGGGCAGGAATCAGGGGCATATTAGCCTTCCGCCCGCTACATGTGAGATAGCGCATGCGCGAACGGCTGAGCGGTAACCATGGTAAGGTGGGAACACTGGTTTTGCAGTATCCGGGTTATGAACCGGAAGTTAAGCGGCCATCTTGGCATCACACGTGGAAGAGGACTCACGGCGTCTGCCGGAAACATAATGAATAATGGGTGAGTGATTATGATTGGAGATTTCCATCATGAGACATTTACTGACCAATTAATAGAAAACCTATATAAATGAGCGATACGGGCTGGGCAGAATGACCACCAGAGCCCGTGAGCTAGAGGAGAGGAGCAGTTACCATCTTGTTCCCGAGCTAGCTATGTACCCTAATACAGCGTGAGGTCCCCTGAGGAGTCTATATACAGACGAAACGCGTCGGCATGTACAGGGACGGCTAGGGCTATTTAACAAAAGGGTCAGCTGTGGACTGCCCTTGTAAGGGCGGGAGTAAATTGGGGTCAGGGCCGCAATAGCCTTCACAGGGCACAATAGGGCCAGTGGACCTCATCTTTCCCAGCTTGCAGGACGGAATTCTGGAGGGGAAGAAGTATTAATCATCACCAGAGTGACTTATGGGTGAGATCTTTCCAGTATTTCCTATTCTGCATGTTATAATTGTGGGTATGGAGTTTAACTACCCAAACAAGCTGGTCCACATATAGACTGTGATGTGAAATAACTCGATGGTCGCATATGACACGGAGTTCCTTCATTACATAGTCTAGTTATACATATGAGTTAATATCCAATCTTTGTTGGTTTAAAAATTGGAACGTGTGATTACTATTCTAGATAGGGTCCGTGATATTTATCTGTGATCCCTATGTGTTTGGTCCGATTGGACATATGTAGTCAAGTGCCTGTATACTGTGCACCTGAACATAGTGTTTTTAATGGGTAGTTTTTAACTAATTGAAATAAAAGTTATCTTTTATATTTTTTTTCTCTGTGCTGGGAGCTATTTCGAATTAGAGAGATTTCTTTGGGACACAGAGTCCCGGTGCTGTTTTTATTGCCTGCAAGGGATCTAATGGTTTTCTGTGTTAGATCTCCGGAGTGGCTACTATCATATACCCATGTCAAAAGAAGATCAAGAGAAGACCACTTTTATCTGCCCCATTGGGTTCTTCGAGTTTCAGAGACTGCCTCAAGGACTGACAGGTGCTCCCGCCACTTTTCAGAGATGTATGGTCAAAGTAGTGGGGGACATGCACTTACGTGAGGACCTGGTTTATCTAGACCAGTATTCCCCAACTCCGGTCCTCAAGAGCCACCAACAGGTCATGTTTTCAGTATTTCCTTAGTATTGCACAGGTGATCATTGCATCACCTAGACAGGCAAGCATTTAATCACCTGTGCAATACTAAGGAAATCCTGAAAACATGACCTGTTGGTGACTCTTGAGGACCGGAGTTGGGGAATACTGATCTAGATGATCTTATTGTTTTTGGGAAGACTCTGGAAGAACACAACCAGCGGATGTTCAAGGTGCTGGATCGGTTGAAGGAGGCTGGGTTGAAGTTGTCCCTTGACAAGTGCCAGATTTGCCAGACGACTGTGAAATATGTGGGGCACATAGTCAGCAGGGAAGGAATTTCCACTGACCCTGCCAAAGTGGAGGCTGTTGTAAACTGGCCTAAGCCCACCAAACTGAGGGAGCTTAGGTCCTTTTTAGGATTTTGCGGAAAATAACGAAGATTTGTACCCCCATTACGAACAGAGGAATCTGTCCTGCTGACTCAACAGCTAGAGTCTCTAGTAGTAAGAAATGGACTACTATACTGGGAGGCAAAGCGCCAGAAGGGAGGAGTCCGCCGACAGCTGGTGTTACCCACCCGATTTCAGAGGATGGTCATGAAGTCCCTGCATGATGGCCATGGACATCTTGGCACCGAAATGACCACGAGTCTTGTGGCTGACCGATTTTACTGGCCTCAGATGGAAGCGGATATTGAAGAATACTGCAAATCATGCTCCCGATGTGTGTTGAGAAAAACCTTGCCTTTGAGAACAGCCCCCTTGTGAACATTACTAGTGATGGCCCACTTGAGCTAGTGTGCATTCATTTCCCCTCCATCGAGCCTGATGAGAGCAATGTCAGTAATGTGTTAGTGGTCACAGACCATTTCACCCGATATGCCCAAGCCTACCCCACCACAGATCAAAGGGCAATTATTGTAGCAAAAATACTATGGGAGAAGTTCTTCGTACAATATGGGCTGCCTGCCCGCATCCATACCGATCAAGGAAGGGATTTCGAAAGTAGACTAATCAAGGAGCTATGCGCCATCTGTGGGATCAAGAAATCCCGAACCACCCCGTATCACCCCCAAAGGGACCCTCATACTTTGACAGTTCTAATGGGAAGACCTACTTGAAATATGTGTCCCAGCTAAAAGAAGATTTGAAAAAAGCTTACAGATTGGCAGAGCAGGCCTGTGGTCGGTCAGGGAGGCGCAATAAAACTCGCTACGACTGTAGAGTTCAGGAACAAGTTTAACTGCCTGGAGATAGTCCTTATCCAACTTCTAGGTCTTCCTGGGAAGCACAAGCTTGCTGATTGGTGGTGTTCTGACCCTTATGTGGTGATGGAGAAGCTGCCTGGTGCCCCGGCCTACAGAGTGAAGCCCGAGTGAGGGGCTGGAGCTGCTAAAACCTATCATCGACACCATTTGTTGCCTGTGGGAAAAAACATCTCTTTACCGCCATTGCCAACCCAAGGAGGTCATACAACCCTTCCATGCAATAGTAGAAGTCGTAGGTGTCAACAACCACCTCAGCCTGGAGTTGCTTCAGGAGGAAGTGACAGCGAGTCTGGGGATGAATGGGTACAGATGAATGACCTCGGGGAGACCAAAACATCCAACACCGCGGAGACACCATCACGTGTTTCTCAACGCAGTGATCCAGAACACTGCCCCCATCCCTTATGGGAAATATGCAAATGCATGTAAAGTAAGCTGTGGAGACACCTGTTGTGAATTCTGCTCTTGGGCTCCTTCCGGTGGTTATGAGTGGTAGTGCTGCTGTCTGTGGATTGCAGCATTTATCAGGTGTGTTCAATTTGGACTCAGCTATTTAGTCCTGCTTGATCCTTTAGTCAGTGCCAGTTGTCCATTGTTTTTGGAGGATTCACATCCCTTTCTGGTCTCTCCTGTTTGCTGTGCTTTTCAACAAAGATAAGTCCTGGCTTTGTTTTTGCTGTCCACCTGCTGTGGACCTTATAGTTCTGTGCATTTTCATGTTTTGTCTTGTCCAGCCTTGTCTGTGAAGGATTTTTTGCAGCCAGGCTGTGTCTCTGGAGATGCAGATATACCCTCCATGTCTTTAGTCAGATGTGGTGATTTGTATTTTCTGTGGTGGATATTTTCTAGTGTTTTAATACTGACCACATAGTACTCTGTCCTATTCTTGCTTTTTAGCTAGTATGGCCTCCTATGAAATCCTGATTTCATGTCTGCGTATGTTATCTCCCTCTCCCCTCACAGTCAATATTTGTGGGGGGCTGTCTATCCTTTGGGGATTTTCTCTGAGGCAAGATAGGTTTCCTGTTTCTGTCTTTAGGGGAAGTTAGTTCTTAGGCTGTGTCGAGGGGTCTAGGGAGTGTTAGGTACCCCCCACAGCTACTTCTAGTTGCGCTGCTAAGTTCAGGGTTTGCGGTCAGTACAGTTACCACCTTCTCCAGAGTACGTCTCATGCTGCTCCTAGGCCACCAGATCATAACAGTCCAACTGGCCAACAATGAGTTAAATGCATCTCAGAAGAAGGGAAGGAAGCTCTTGAGCCATTTTTTTTCTTCAGTCTGTTTTATGTTCTCTTCCCTCTTAATCTCTGGGTGGCTACAGAACCTAGTAATAACATGAATGTTCAGGAGTTAGTTTCTCGGGTGGATCAGCTTGCTGCTAGGGTACAGGGTATTTCAGATTATATTGTCCAGACTCCTGCCTTAGGACCTAAGATTCCCACTCCTGATTTATTCTTTGGTGACAGATCCAAATTTTTGAGTTTCAAAAATAACTGTAAACTGTTTTTTTGCATTGAGACCCCGGTCTTCTGGTGATCCCATTCAGCAGGTTAAAATCATCATATCCCTGCTGCGTGGTGACCCACAGGATTGGGCATTTTCCCTGGAATCTGGCAATCCTGCTTTGCTTAATGTTGATTCTTTCTTTCAAGCATTGGGGTTATTGTATGATGAGCCTAATTCTGTGGATCAAGCTGAGAAAATCTTGTTGGCCCTGTGTCAAGGTCAAGAAGCGGCAGAATCGTATTGCCAGAAATTTAGAAAATGGTCGGTACTGACTAAATGGAATGAGGATGCCTTGGCGGCAATTTTCAGAAAGGGTCTTTCTGAATCTGTTAAAGATGTTATGGTGGGGTTCCCCACGCTTGCTGGTCTGAGTGATTCTATGTCTCTGGCCATTCAGATTGATCGGCGCTTGCGCGAGCGCAGAGTTGTGCACACTGTGGCGTTGTCCTCTGAGCGGAGCCCTGAGCCTATGCAGTGTGATAGGATTTTGTCTAGAGCTGAACGTCAAAGATTCAGGCGTCAGAATAGGTTGTGTTTTTACTGCGGCGATTCTGCTCATGTTATTTCTGATTGCCCTAAGCGTACAAAGAGAATCGCTAGTTCTGTTACCATCAGTACTGTACAACCTAAATTTCCTCACACTAGCGTGTTTTACGGACGTAAGAGAGGTGCTGAAAATACAGATTGCATATGGTACAATGCATCTCTATGCCCCAGCTCCTATCAGCCGTATTTCACTGATCCGTATTATACGGTCTTCTACGGCCATAGAAAAACGCAGTATGCTGCGTCTGTCACCGTAATGCGCAAAAAATACGCCAATGAAAGTCTATGGGGGCCAGAAAAATACGGATTACACACGGACCAACAGTGTGACTTGCGAGAAATACGCAGCGTTGTTCTATAGAAAAGCCGGCAATTCAGTGCGGTGTACAGTAAAATCACACTGACAGGTTAGAATAGAAAACACAAAAGCGCACAGAGAGGTCAAAAAATACTCTGTTGTAAAAAAGTCACAGTAAATAAGCAAGTGCTAGTCAAAAAATGAAAAAATACAGGGTATTTAGTTAACACGTTTTTTTGCAAAAAAAAGTATGTTAAGCTGCTCCACCAATCGCCAAGGTATACCCATAATAGACCAGTCCTGTCTAATGTATATAATCCCTATCTGATGTATTTAAAAACCTGATCATCTGTATAGTACCTGTATGAACAGGGCTCAGAGAGAAAATATCCACGTTGAACATGCGATATGGAACAACTACAATGCAAATGACCCACAGAGGAGTGGTGAACTCCCCAGTCTTGTAGAAACAAGAGAACAATTATAAAACCAAAAACACATGGGCCACCTGCATAGCGAACAAGTCTGTAGGAACCTGTTCACACCACCAAAGAACTTGAAAACAAGTTCCTACAGACTTGTTCGCTATGCAGGTGGCCCATGTGTTTTCAGGTTAGAATAGAATAGCTAAGATAAATGTCTACACATAGTATAGGAATATATATATATATATATATATATATATATATATATATATATATATATATATATATATATAAAATCAGTGAGACACATATATGTATATATATATTAATATTTCATACAGCGCTAGATAGCAAAAGCCGGCAATTGAATTACCGGCTTTTAAGTTATCTCCTTCCCAAACCCGACATGATATGAGACATCATTTACATACAGTAAACCATCTCATATCCCTTTTTTTTGCATATTCCACACTACTAATGTTAGTAGTGTGTATGTGCAAAATTTGGGCGCTCTAGCTATTAAATTAAAGGGTTAAATCGCGGAAAAAATTGGCGTGGGCTCCCGCACAATTTTCTCAGCCAGAGTGGGAAAGCCAGTGACTGAGGGCAGATATTAATAGCCTGGAGAGGGTCCATGGTTATTGGCCCCCCCCCCCCCCCGGCTAAAAACATCTGCCCCCAGCCACCCCAGAAAAGGCACATCTGGAAGATGCGCCTATTCTGGCACTTGGCCACTCTCTTCCAATTCCCGTGTAGAGGTGGGATATGGGGTAATGAAGGGTTAATGTCACCTTGCTATTGTAAGGTGACAGTAAGCCAGATTAATAATGGAGAGGCGTCAATTATGACACCTGTCCATTATTAATCCAATAGTGTGAAATGGTTAAAAAACACACACACACTTTACTACAAAGTATTTTAATGAAATAAATACACAGGTTTTTGTAATATTTTATTATACTGGTAATCCACCTGAAGACCCTCGTTCTGTAAAAAAGGTAAAATAAAAAAACAACAATATCCCATACCTTCCGATGATCAGTCTTGTCCCATGCTGTAAATCCATCTGAAGGGGTTAACTAATTTACAAGCAGAAGCTCTGCTAATGCAGCTGTGCTCCTGCCTGTAAAACCCCAGGGAATAAATGGAATGTAGGGCAATGACCTGTAGTTATCTTCAGTCGCAGTGATGCGCCCTCTGCTGGATGTCCTCATATGAACTCGAGTCGGGGAACTTTTCAGAATATTTTGATATTTTGACGCCTCTCCATTATTAATCTGGCTTAATGTCACCTTACAATAGCAAGGTGACATTAACCCTTCACTACCCCATATCCCACCACTACAGGGGAATGGGAAGAGAGTGGCCAAGTGCCAGAATAGGCGCATCTTCCAGATGTGCCTTTTCTGGCGTGGCTGGGGGCAGATGTTTTTAGCCAGGGGGGCAATAACCATGGACCCTCTCCAGGCTATTAATATCTGCCCTCAGTCACTGGCTTTACCATTCTGGCGGAGAAAATTGCGCCGGAGCCCACGACAATTTTTTTCCGCGATTTAACCCTTTAATTTAATAGCTAGAGCGCCCAAATTTTGCACATACACACTACTAACATTAGTAGTGTGGAATATGCAAAAAAAAGGGATATGAGATGGTTTACTGTATGTAAATGATGTCTCATATCATGTCGGGTTTGGGAAGGAGATAACTTAAAAGTCGGTAATTCAATTGCCGGCTTTTGCTATCTAGCGCTGTATGAAATATTAATATATATACATATATGTGTCTCACTGATTATATATATATATATATATATATAAATAATTTAATTTAATAGCTAGAGCGCCCAAATTTTGCACATACACACTACTAACATTAGTAGTGTGGAATATACAAAAAAAGGGATATGAGATGGTTTACTGTATGTAAACCATGTCTCATATCATGTCGGGTTTGAGAAGGAGATAGGAAAAGCCGGCAATTGAATTACCGGCTTTTAAGCTATCTAGCGCTGTATGATATATTAATATATATACATATATGTGTCTCACTGACACACACACACACACACACACACACACACACATATATATATATATATATATATATATATACACAGTATATATGTTTTTACGATTTTTTTGAGCACATGGATCCATTGTATGTCCGTATGTCGGTTTTGCAAGTCTGCGAGAAAATCTCGCATTACGGATGCCATACGGATTACATACGGAGGATGCCATGCGCAAAATACGCTGACACACCCTGCCTACGAAGTACTTACGGATCACCATTTTTTGAATTTTGTGGCGTATTACGGCCGTAAAATACGGACCGTATTTTTATACGCTGAGTGTGGGGCCGGCCTTAGAGTGTGATGTATATATGACTTTGACAGAGCTCAGTTACTTGTATTGCATGTTATTCTTTTAAATCCATCTCATTTATGCTGCATAGCAATAAACCTGTTAAACTGTTTAACTCTTGATCCCTGTGTGTACTGAGTGTGGCAGGGGCTTCCCGAGTCAGCCCCTGGCAGAAGATAATAGTCCTTCTGCAGTCCCAGAGAGAGAGCTCCAATCAAGATTCGGGTGGAGGCACTGCACCCTGGAGAGGTGAGACCCCCCATAACACCCAGTGTACCGTGGTAGCCCTAAAGGGGTGTTACACCCATATGTGGGGTAAAGGTACCTTCACACATAACGATATTGTTAACGATATCGTTGCTATTTGTGACGTAGCAACGATATCGTTAATGAAATCGTTATGTGTGACAGCGACCAACGATCAGGCCCCTGCTGGGAGATCGTTGGTCGCTGAATAAAGTCCAGAACTTTATTTCGTCGCTGGACTCCCTGGAGACATCGCTGGATCGGCGTGTGTGACACCGATCCAGCGATGTCTTCACTGGTAACCAGGGTAAACATCGGGTAACTAAGCGCAGGGCCGCGCTTAGTAACCCGATGTTTACCCTGGTTACCATGCTAAAAGTAAAAAAAAAAAAACAGTACATACTTACCTACAGCTGTCTGTCCTCCAGCGCTGCGCTCTGCACTCCTCCTGTACTGGCTGTGAGCCGGAAAGCAGAGCGGTGACGTCACCGCTCTGCTTTCCGGCTCCCAGACAGTACAGGAGGAGAGCAGAGAAGCAGAGCGCAGCGCTGGAGGACAGACGGCTGTAGGTAAGTATGTACTGTTTGTTTTTTTTTTACTTTTAGCATGGTAACCAGGGTAAACATCGGGTTACTAAGCGCGGCCCTGCGCTTAGTTACCCGATGTTTACCCTGGTTACCGGCATCGTTGGTCGCTGGAGAGCGGTCTGTGTGACAGCTCTCCAGCGACCAAACAGCGACGCTGCAGCGATCCGGATCGTTGTCGGTATCGCTGCAGCGTCGCTAAATGTGAAGGGGCCTTAAGCCTACTGTTTGGGCACACTGCAAGGTGTAAAAAGCAAAGAGCACCATTTGACTTTCTAAATGCAAAATTTGCTGGAATAATTAGCAAACGCCCTGTTGTGTTTGGAGAGCCCCTGATGTGCCTAAACATTGGAAATCCCCCACAAGTGACCCCAGTTTGGAAACAGGACTCAATACATTTGTCTAGATGTGTGGTGAGCACCTTGAGCACCAGGTTCTTCACAGAAGTTTGTAACGTAGAGCTGTGAATATGAAAAGGAAAAAAAATCAAATTTTTCCCACAAAATGTTATTTTAACCCACATTTTTTTAATTTTAATAAGGTTAACGGAAGAAAATGGAACCAAAAATTCATTGTGCGATATTGCCTGAGTACTCCGATACCCCATAAATGGGGGGAAAATTACTAGTGGTGAGCACTTTGAAATTCGAGGTGCTTCACAGAACATTATAATGTAGAGCCGTGAAATTAAAAAATCTTTTTTCCACAAAAATCATCTTTTAGCAATCAATTTTTATATTTTCACAAGGGTAACATTGGAAAATGGACAGCAAAAATGGTTGTGTAATTTCTCCTGACTACACTGATACGTGGAGGAAAACCACTGTTTGAAGTGAGGCAGGACTGGGAAGAGAAGGAGCACTGTTTGACCTTTTGAGAGATTCTGGTTTGGCTATTATCCTAAGTCATGTGACAAGGCTCGGTAAAGGGTCGACATTGACTGTTAGGATTGCTACTTCCAATATGTGGCGCTAGAGTTCTAGTTCTCTTCCTCTCTGAAGAGACAATTTGCATATTTCCCAGAGGAGCATTGCGGCTTTAAGTCTCCTCACCTTGACATGTTTATCATATCACTCACCGCAAGGAGAAACAATACTTCTTGGATACCTTTTGAGCACAAAATTGGTTGGAATCGAGATCGGACACCATGTCGCATTTGGACAGTCCATGATGTGCCTAAACAGTGGAAATCCCCCACAAGTGACCCTACTTTGGAAACTTAACCTCTCAAATAAGATAGCTCGATATGTGGGGTGACAATGGCCAAGAAAATTAAAAATCAAACTTTTTCCACAAAAGTGTTATTTTAGCACCAAATTTTAAAATTTCACAAGGGTAACAGGAGAAACTGGACTAGTAAAATTGTTGTACAATTACTCCTGAGCATGTTGACTGTTGTGAATTCCGCTCTTGGGCTCCCTCCGGTGGTTGTAAGTGGCACTTTTCTGAGTTCTGCTCTTGGGCTCCCTCTTGTGGTTTCAAGTGGTATGGCTGCTCCTTGGAGTTAGCTGTCTTCAGCTGCTTTCACTGATCGTCTTTTCTGCTCGACTATTTATGCCTGGTTCTGTCCTTCAGCCAGTGCCACTTGTAAATGTTCCTGGTTGGATTCACATCTCTTTGGAGTTCCCTGTTTTCCTGACCAGTTCTGCAAAGCTAAGTTTTTGCTTGCTCTTTTCTGGTCACAGTTTGTGGACTTATCCGTTCTGTGCTTCTATGTTTGTCCAGCGTTATCAGTATGAATTAATTCTGTCTTGCTGCAAGCTCTGGGAAGCAGATTTACCCTCCACACCTTTAGTCAGGTGTGGAGATTTTTAGTAAACTCTGCATGGATTTTTGTAGTGTTTTATACTGACGGCACAGTATTCCATCCTGTCCTGTCTGTCAAGCTAGACTGGCCTCCTGTGCTCATCCTGGTTTCATTCTGTGTATGTCTTTTCCCTCTCCACTCACAGTCATTATTTGTGGGGGGCTAATCTATACTTTGGGGATTTTCTCTGAGGCAAGATAGCTTTCCTGCTTCTTTCTTTAGGGGTAGTTAGCTCTTAGGCTGTGACGAGATGCCTAGGGAGTGTTAGGAGCATTCCACGGCTGCTTCTAGTGTTGTGTTGAGCTTAGGGACTGCGGTCAGTACAGTTACCACTTCCTTCAGAGCTCGTTCCATGTTGCTCCTAAACCACCGTATCATAACAGTTGACGCCCCACATGTGTCGGAAAACCACTGTTTGGGTGCACAACAGGGCTTGGAAGGGAAGGAGCCACACTGTTTGACTTTTTGAACACAAAATTGGCTGTAATCATTTGGAGAGAAAGCTCACCGACACAAAAAGAGGACTTAAAAATCCTCCAAAAAATTGAGAAAAGTCACAGAGAGTCACCTGCTGAAGCCTCCAACCAAATGC
This sequence comes from Ranitomeya imitator, assembly GCF_032444005.1. Classification (NCBI taxonomy): domain Eukaryota; kingdom Metazoa; phylum Chordata; class Amphibia; order Anura; family Dendrobatidae; genus Ranitomeya; species Ranitomeya imitator. Next base: position 88,498,811 of record NC_091290.1, read on the forward strand.
ACCAGCAGGGCGCAGCGGACCTGATTAATGATGGCAACACACAGGTGCAAAAAATACTGATGAAACAATCGGACTAAGATGGCTCTGTAAACTATTGGCCTCTGTTGGCACCACATGCATTTTGTAGCACTGGGCAGCCCGCCTGTATGTGCGTTACTAATAGGCTGTAAACCAGATGCTCTGCATTGCCTGTGTGAATTATGCCATATACATTCTAGTATCTCTTATCTTTTTGTGCACTAATGCCAAACAGCCAACACTGGATTGAAAGTGGTTGTTTCATCGGTATTTTTTGCACCTGTGCGTTTGCCATCATTATTCGGGTCCGCTGCGCCCTGCTGGTGCATTTGGTTGGAGGCTTCAGCAGGTAAACATCTCTGCTTTTTTCTCTGTGACTTTTCTCAATTTTTTGGAGGATTTTGAAGTCCTCTTTTTGTGTCAGTGAGCTTTTATTCCATGTTTAGCGTTAGGACTGGCAAATTGTAAGGACCCTTGACACGGGTTGCCAGCTTACGTATTGAGGCCCCAATATAAACTAATACCTAACATACATTGATATGTGGTTTTCTTTTTGCACTTTATCTTGCAGGGCGCAGTCGGACCAAGATGGCTCTGTAAACTATTGGCCTCTGTTCGCACAGCATGCATTTTGTAGCACTGGGCAGCCCGACTGTATGTGCATTACTAATAGGCTGTAAACCAGATGCTCTGCAGTGCCTGTGTGAATTATGCCATATACAGACTAGTATCTCTTATCTTTTTGTGCACTAATGCCAAACAGCCAACACTGGATCGAAAGTGGTTGTTTCATCTGTATTTTTTGCACCTGTGTGTTTGCCATCATTAATCGGGTCCGCTGCGCCCTGCTGGTGCATTTTGGTTGGAGGCTTCAGCAGGGAATCATTTGGAGAGCCCATCATAGGCCTAAACAGTAGAATCCCCTCATTTTGGAAACTATACCTCCAAGGAATTTTATTTTTTCAACAAAAATGTTTTACCCCAAATGGTTTTTATTTTAACAAGAGTAACACGAGAAACTATGTGATGAACAGCCAATCACAGTGATCATAGTTGTTGGGGTCGTTGCTACTCCCCCTGGACAACTACAGGTGCCCTGTTGTGAGAATCAACAGGCACCTAAATGCGATTACTTGCCACATTAACCCCTTACCGGCATCGGACGTACTATACCGTCCGATGCCGGCTCCCCTGCTTTGATGCAGGGCTCCGTGGTGAGCCCGCATCAAAGCCGGGACATGTCAGCTGTTTTGAACAGCTGACATGTGCCCGCAATAGGTGCGGGCAGAATCGCGATCTGCCCGCACCTATTAACTAGTTAAATGCCGCTGTCAAACGCAGACAGCGGCATTTAACTACCGCTTCCGGCCGGGCGGCCGGAAATGACGTCATCGCCGACCCCCGTCACATGATCGGGGGTCGGCGATGCTTGTATATTGTAGCCATAGAGGTCCCAGAGACCTCTATGGTTACTGATGAGCGGTGGCTGTGAGCGCCACCCTGTCGTCGGCGCTCACAGCACACCTCCATTTCTGCTACATAGCAGCGATCAGCAGATCGCTGCTATGTAGCAGAGCCGATCGTGCTGTGCCAGCTTCTAGCCTCCCATGGAGGCTATTGAAGCATGGCAAAAGTTAAGAAAAAAAGTTTAAAAAAATGTGAAAAAAATAAAAAAAACATAAAAGTTTAAATCACCCCCCTTTCGCCCCAATCAAAATAAATCAATAAAAAAAATATCAAATCTACGCATATTTGGTATCGCCGCGCTCAGAATCGCCCGATCTATCAATTAAAAAAAAGTATTAACCTGATCGCTAAACAGCGTAGCGGGAAAAAAATTCGAAACGCCAGAATTACGTTTTTTTGGTCGCCGCGACATTGCATTAAAATGCAATAACGGGCGATCAAAAGAACGTATCTGCACCAAAATGCTATCATTAAAAACATCATCTCGGCACGCAAAAAATAAGCCCTCAATCGACCCCAGATCATGAAAAATGGAGACGCTACGAGTATCGGAAAATGGCGCAATTTTTTTTTTTTTTTTTTTAGCAAAGTTTGGAATTTTTTTTCACCACTTAGATAAAAAATAACCTAGTCATGTTAGGAGTCTATGAACTCGTACTGACCTGGAGAATCATAATGGCAGGTAATTTTTAGCATTTAGTGAACCTAGCAAAAAAGCCAAACAAAAAACCAATCTGGGATTGCACTTTTTTTGCAATTTCTCCGCACTTGGAATTTTTTTCCCGTTTTCTAGTCAACGACATGCTAAAACCAATGATGTTGTTCAAAAGTACAACTCGTCCCGCAAAAAATAAGCCCTCACATGGCCAAATTGACGGAAAAATAAAAAAGTTATGGCTCTGGGAAGGAGGGGAGCGAAAAACGAACACGGAAAAACGAAAAATCCCCCGGTCATGAAGGGGTTAAAGATATAACATATCCATACGTCCAAGGTCGGCATGTATCTACCAACCTGGACGTATGGATGCATCAAAGGTCATGAGGGGGTTAATTATACCTCATTTAATGGTGTTCCCCAAATACTTGGTTTCTTCAAAGCAAATTACACATTTCTTGTGGTGTGCTATTAGCCCTGCCTGTCTTCTTGAGTTCACCACAGCTCATACCTTGTTAAGGTGGGACTCTTAGTCCCCATTGTATATTATCACATAATCAAGGTAAGCTGAAGCATAATGAGTATGGGCTCTGAGCATCCTGTCTATCATAAGTTGAAACGTTGCTGGGGCCACATGTAGACCAAACCATGACCATGTGTATTGACAGTGACCTGTGGGTGAAGAGAAAGCCATTTGTTCTGTCAATGGAATTTGCCAGTATCCTTTAGTTAAGTCAAATTTTGTTTTGTGTCGTGCATTACCCAAATTCTCAATCAGTTTATCCACTTGAAGCATTGGATAAGCATGAAGTTTCGAGACCAAGTTTAACTGGCGACCTCTCTGACCTGGGTATTAAGACTTTTGGGCTCGACCACTCACTTGACAATTCTTCTACTATGCCCAAAGCGAATGTCTTTTGGGTCATTTTGGTAATTAGCTACGTTTTAGGTTCAGGAACACGGCATTGCTTTACCTTTGCCATGGGTCTTTGAAAATATGTTGGATGACATGAGTAAGACCTGAAATATCCAAGAAGAAATCTTTACTTCTCATTACAATTTTTGGGGGTCTCTTGTATTTGATGTTGGAACAGGGATTTTGCAATTTTTACCTCATGCAGGATACATGCATGGCCTACTTTTGGAGGCATTCCCTATCTTTCCATGGTTATAGAAGATTAATGTGGTATATCCATTCATGTTTCCTCTTTCCAGGCTAATTAACTTTGCAGTTCGCCACACTTATCTTCTCAATAATAGTATACAATTTATATACACGAGTGTCACTAAAAATAACCTGGGGTGCCAAAACTTTTACGTGCCACTGAATATAGGTAGCCCCCATGGTATGAGAATAGTCTCTATAAGGGTTTACAAAACAGGCTCTAACCAATGTGATAATGCTGCCTGCATCCAAGAGAGCCTGCACCTCTTTCCCTTTCACTGTTAATGTACACAAATGTCTATCAACATTTCCTGTAAACATGGCAGAATAATCTATTTCAGCAAACATAAATTTATCATATTTCAACCCACTCATATCACATTGCATTGGTTCAGCATTTTTAGGAAAAGTCGCAACTGTATGTTCTGGCCCTTTTCACCTGAAACATATCATGGGCTCAGTCCTTTGTGAGTACAGTGGATGTCTTTCAGACCTTCCAGGCCAGCCTCTAGATTTAGACCATGCCCCCTTTTGAGTGGACCCAGTATTACTATTAGATGTACAGTGGGGAAAAAAAGTATTTAGTCAGCCACCAATTGTGCTAGTTCTTCCACTTTGGCCGGTTTCACATTTGCGGTTGTGTCCGCATAGTTTCTGACGCATACATCCACATGCGTTTTGATTTCATATCTTTTACATTGTGGACGCATGTACATGCATTTGCTTTCGCATGCGTCATTTCACGGTTGGCGGCAGGGAGCGGCTATCGCACCATGTTGCAATTTTTGAGGCTTCAAATTTCCGCCGCCATACGTATGCGGATGCTTACGGAGGGAGTGCGTGAAAACAAGGCATTACAGTCTATGGGAACGCATAGGAACGCAAGGACATGTGTTCACTTGCGTTTGCACAAGGGTCTATATTTTGAAATCCCATGAGATACGCCCATTGGGCGTGGCTTGTGTCATCCTGGATAGGACCTGTGCACAGTATATACCGTATGGGAATAAACATACTAGAAATAGGAGGAAACCAATATGGCTAAATAGAGCTGTAAGGGACGCAATAAGTGACAAAAAGAAAGCATTTAGAGAATTAAAGGAAGTAGGTAGTGATGAGGCATTAAATAAATACAGAAAATTAAATAAATTCTGTAAAAAGCAAATCAAGGCAGCAAAGATTGAGACAGAGAGACTCATTGCCAGAGAGAGTAAAAATAATCCTAAAATATTCTTTAACTACATAAATAGTAAGAAACTAAAAAATGATAGTGTTGGCCCCCTTAAAAATAGTCTGAGTGAAATGGTGGATGAGGATGAGGAAAAAGCCAATATGCTAAATGACTTTTTTTCATCAGTATTTACACAAGAAAATCCCATGGCAGACAAAATGACTAGTGATAAAAATTCCCCATTAAATGTCACCTGCTTAACCCAGCAGGAAGTGCGGCGGCGTCTCAAAATCACTAAAATTGACAAATCTCCGGGCCCGGATGGGATACACCCTCGAGTACTGCAGGAATTAAGTACAGTCATTGATAGACCATTATTTTTAATCTTTAAAGACTCCATAATAACAGGGTCTGTACCACAGGACTGGCGTATAGCAAATGTGGTGCTAATATTCAAAAAGGGGACAAAAACTGAACTCGGAAATTATAGGCCAGTAAGCTTAACTTCTACTGTGGGTAAAATCCTGGAGGGCATTCTAAGGGATGCTATACTGGAGTATCTGAAGAGGAATAACCTCATGACCCAGTATCAGCACGGGTTTACTAGGGACCGTTCATGTCAGACTAATTTGATCAGTTTCTATGAAGAGGTAAGTTCTGGATTGGACCAAGGGAACCCAGTGGATGTAGTGTATATGGACTTTTCAAAAGCTTTTGATACGGTGCCACACAAAAGGTTGATACATAAAATGAGAATAATGGGGATAGGGGAAAATATGTGCAAGTGGGTTGAGAGCTGGCTCAGGGATAGGAAACAAAGGGTGGTTATTAATGGAGCACACTCGGACTGGGTAGCGGTTAGCAGTGGGGTACCACAGGGGTCAGTATTGGGCCCTCTTCTTTTTAACATATTCATTAATGACCTTGTAGGGGGCATTCAGAGTAGAATTTCAATATTTGCAGATGACACTAAACTCTGCAGGGTAATCAATACAGGGGAGGACAATTTTATATTACAGGATGATTTATGTAAACTAGAAGCTTGGGCTGATAAATGGCAAATGAGCTTTAATGGGGATAAATGTAAGGTCATGCACTTGGGTAGAAGTAATAAGATGTATAATTATGTGCTTAATTCTAAAACTCTGGGCAAAACCGTCAATGAAAAAGACCTGGGTGCAGGGCCGCCATCAGGGCATGACGGCCGTGACTGGCGTATGGGGCCCGGTGAGCAGAGGGGGCCCGTATCTGCTCACCGGGCCCCTACCGGCAGCCACAGGCTGAACTGGGCCCTTAGCGCCGACGCTGCAGCTGTTTAAAGCTATTGACGTGCGGGCTCGTCCCCGCACGTCAATAGTTAACAGCCGCGGCGCCGCCAGCCAATCTGAGGCTGGCAGGCGCTGACGTCAGCCGCAGCGTGCGTGCATGTCGCCGGCGTCTGACATCATTGTCAGTCGCCGGCGAGTGCATGCACGCTGCAGCTGCGTGGAGACTTCGCCCGCCGCAGGACCGCGACAGGTAAGAAGAACTTTTTTTTTTTTTTTCTTGAGAGCGGCGATCCGGGGGCCCAGGGAAGAACGCTGGGGCAGAGTGTTAGGGGTCGAGTTCCCGCTTCTGCACAGGGGGAATCTCGAGCCACTTCCGCTGCGGTCTCCCATTCTTGTCCAGCCGCAGTGGAGCCTGCTCAGCAAGGACGTCGGTCCCAGCGTCTTGCTCATTCTCACTCTGTTCTGAGAGTTAGTGCTGCTTCTCCAGTCTCTGCCATTAAAGTCAGTGCTGGTCAGCAGCGAGCGGACTTCTCTGGGACTAAGTCCTTGTCTGCATGTACTGAGCATGCCCAGCGTAAGGTCTCCCGTTGGAGATCGAGGGTCATGTGCTCAGGCTCTGCAGCACATTCCATTGGTCCTCTTGGCAGGTCCTAGAAGGGCAAAAGTGCTGTGGCCACTTCCTGTGCTGCTGTTATATAAACTGCGCATGACCGCACGGCCATGCGCTAGTATTGTCAAACAATTGTTGATGTGTGTATGTTGTGAGTGCAAGTCGTCCTTGGAAACCCCTTCCCTATTGAATGTCTGTTCGCGGAAGGTGTATGGCTGCTACCTAGCGCCCGACTTAGCCTACAGCACTAAAAACACATCTCAGCGTCCTGTAGCTGTGCCTGCCAGTACGGCGCCGTGCGCCTGTCTTGCGCTTTCCATACCCGAGTCTGGGTGGTTAGTGGCGTCCGTTAGTGCGGCATCGCTCGCACTCTTGTGCACTTATATTCCTTAAGGTTCTCTACACACCCAGTTGCGGTGTTACGCCAGCAAGGGTCTAATCGGGCTCCAATCCCTTCTGGGGTTAAGTCCGCTGACCACTTGCTCGCGCACTAGTGCGGTACTGCGGTCCTGTGGATTAACAGGATCGCTTTCTTCACGCTGGGTGAGGTTTAACCCACGCGTGTATCCTTTAGTGTACCGCCATATTGTCCGTCTTGCTAGCTGCAGGGTCTTTTACCTGCACGGTGGACCTCGGACTGCGAACACACCTAGTTTCTTACCATCTATACATGGTGCGTTCCGCCAGTCCTTAACAGAATACTAGCGCCAAGGTCTGGCTAGTATGGCGGACATTCAGCAATCTTTGCGGTATATCCAGCAGTTGGAGGGTAGGTTGAAGGTTCTCGAGAACTCAACCTCAGCTGTGGATGTTACCGCAGTTGCTGTAAAGGCTGCTGGCGTGGCGGCAGCATCCTTGTCCACTGCCACCCCTGTTCCGACATTATCCCGCCTCCCGTTGCCAGAAAAATTTTCTGGAGATTGCAAAACTTGTAGGGGATTCGTGAGTCAGTGCTCTATCCACCTCGAGCTCCTGGCTGCACGTTTTCCTACAGAGCGGGCTAAGGTGGGATTTATTGTCTCGCTGTTGTCGGACAGGGCGTTGGAGTGGGCTACGCCGCTGTGGGAGCGTGATGATCATGTGGTGCAGAGTGCTCCGTTGTTTCTGGGCACGCTGAAAAAGGTCTTTCTAGGACCTCAACTCACCCATGATACAGCGCTCCAACTACTGGCATTAACTCAGGGTGAGTCCTTGGTCAGCCATTTTTCTGTCCGATTCCGTACTTTAGCTTCCGAGCTGGAGTGGTCGGACAAAGCCCTTATCCCCATATTCTGGAGGGGCCTGGCTGACCATGTTAAGGACGCTCTGGCCACTAGGGAGATTCCTGCCACACTGGAGGAGTTAATATCTATTTCTACTCGTATAGACCTCCGTTTTAACGAGCGGAGGTTGGAACGAGCCCAGTGTAGGCAGAGGTTTCGGCTGGCTCCTAACTTCGCCAAACCTTTGGAATTCCCAGTCCAGGCATCTGAGTCACATGAGACCTTGGAGGTGACACGAGCGGGATCTAAGTCTCAGTCCGCTCGTGCACATAAGGTCCGTCATGTTTGCCAGCAGTCAGGACGTCTTGTCTCCAAGAGTCCTCAGCGGTCGGGGAAACGTCAGCGTCTAGTGGCAGTTGGAGGAGGTACACTAGACACGGCAACGTTTGCCTCAAAGTTGTCCTTCAAGGGGACAATTACCATAGGCCCATCCACTCTTACGGTCGAGCTTTGCTTGGATTCTGGGGCAGAGGGTAACTTTATGTCCTCCGCCTTTGCCCAGCGTCACGCAATACCCTTGGTGATGCTCGCCCAGCCAGTGACCGTTCGAGTGGTAAATGGGTCAACACTACCTTCACAGATTACCCACCAAACCATTCCTTTCACGCTGTCTGTGTCTCCATCACATCAGGAGATAATCTCCCTATTAGTCATTCCTGAGGGAATTGATGAGGTCCTGTTGGGGATGCCATGGCTTCGCTACCATTCTCCTCATATTGAGTGGTCCTCTGGGAGAATTTTGGGATGGAGTAAATCCTGTGAGGGTAGATGTCAGAGGGAGTGCGTTCAGGTTGCTACTACACAGGTACCCGCAGATCTTTCCTCTCTCCCCAAGCACTATTGGTCCCATGCAGACGTGTTCTCCAAAAGAGCTGCGGAGACTCTTCCGCCTCACCGTCCCTATGACTGTCCTATTGACCTCTTGCCTGGTGCTGAGCCTCCCCGGGGTCGAGTCTACCCGTTATCTCTCCCGGAGACGGAGGCAATGTCCCAGTATATTCAGGAGAATCTGGCAAGAGGATTCATTAGGAAGTCAGTGTCACCGGCAGGGGCTGGGTTCTTCTTCGTACAGAAGAAGACTGGAGACTTACGTCCATGCATAGACTACAGGGGTCTTAACGCCATTACCGTTAAGAACAAGTACCCATTACCCCTGATATCTGAGCTCTTTGATAGGCTACGGGGAGCAAAGGTATTTACAAAGTTAGATCTGCGGGGTGCTTACAACCTGATTCGCATCCGTGAGGGGGATGAATGGAAGACGGCTTTTAACACCAGGGATGGGCACTATGAATATCTAGTGATGCCCTTTGGGCTCTGTAATGCCCCAGCCGTTTTCCAAGACTTTGTGAACGACATCTTTCGGGATATGCTCACCACCTCGGTCGTAGTCTATCTGGATGACATTCTCATCTACTCTCCAGATATAGACTCCCATCGGAGAGATGTTCGCAAAGTCTTCGACCTCTTACGGGCAAACTCCCTCTACGCTAAGTTGGAGAAGTGTGTGTTTGAGCAGGAGTCCTTGCCTTTCCTTGGTTATATTATTTCTGCCCAGGGTTTGGCTATGGATCCTGCCAAGCTACAGGCAGTAATGGACTGGCAGGAACCCCATTCTCTTAAAGCGGTGCAGCGCTTTATGGGGTTCATTAATTACTATCGCCAGTTCATTCCACACTTCTCAACTTTGGTAGCTCCATTGGTCGCCCTCACCAAGAAGGGAGCAAATCCCAAGTTGTGGTCAGAGGAGGTCTCCAAGGCTTTTCTCTCGATTAAGTCACACTTCGCTAGCGCTCCCATCCTATATCGCCCCGATGTAGATAAACCATTCATCTTGGAGGTGGATGCCTCATCCGTTGGTGCTGGAGCAGTCCTTTTCCAAAAGGATGCTCAAGGTCGGAAGCATCCTTGCTTCTTCTTCTCCAAAACTTTCACACCAGCGGAGAGGAATTATTCCATCGGGGACAGGGAGTTGCTAGCCATGAAGTTGGCTTTTTCAGAGTGGAGACACCTCTTGGAGGGAGCTCGCTTTCCTTTCCAAGTCTTCACTGATCACAAGAACTTGGTGTATATACAGACGGCCCAGCGGCTAAATTCTCGCCAGGCTAGATGGTCCCTGTTTTTCTCCCGGTTCCATTTTACCCTCCATTTTCTCTCCGGGGAGAAGAACGTTCGTGCCGATGCTCTCTCCCGCTCCGTAGTGTCATCTGAGGAGGAGGAGGAGGAGCCTCGGCTTATTGTCCCGCCTGAGAGCTTGAGAACTGTAGCTCCGGTTTCGCTGGAGTCTGTGCCCCCGGGCAAGACTTTCGTGCCAGCTAACTTGCGACCGGAGGTTCTCTCTTGGGCTCACTCCTCCAGAGTGGGTGGGCATTTTGGGACCAAGAGGACATCTGAGCTTTTGGCGAGAACATATTGGTGGCCGCATATGGTCCGAGATGTCAAGGACTATATTCAGGCGTGCGTTTCTTGCGCCCAGAATCGGTCTCCTCGGCAACGGCCTGCTGGGTTGCTTTACCCTCTACCGGTGGCAGACAGGCCCTGGGAGATGGTCGGAATGGACTTTGTGGTGGGCTTACCCAAGTCGCGTGGCTGCTCCATTATTTGGGTAGTCACCGACCATTTCTCTAAGATGGTACATTTGGTACCGCTTCCTCGGTTACCCTCAGCACGGGCCTTGGCGGTGTTGTTCATGAAGCATGTTTTTCGATTGCATGGTATGCCTGATAAGATTGTCAGCGATCGGGGTCCCCAGTTCGCGTCTCGGTTTTGGAGAGAGCTCTGCCGTTTGCTCAGCATAGAGTTAAACCTCTCCTCTGCATATCATCCCGAGACGAATGGGTTGGTGGAGAGAACCAACCAGACTCTGGTGACGTATTTGCGACATTTCGTCTCCGCTAGGCAGGATGACTGGGCATCTTTGCTACCTTGGGCGGAATTTGCCTTGAACAACGCCGTAGCCGATTCCACTGGCCAAACTCCTTTTCTCCTTAATTACGGCCAGCATCCGCGTGTTCCTGTGCCCATGCCCGTGTCATCCACCGATTCTAGGGTGGCAGACTGGGCGGTGGAGGCACGGGACATCTGGGACCGCACACAGGATGCCATTCGGGCCTCCAAGGAGAGAATGAGGGTTTCGGCTGATACACACCGGCGTCCCGCTCCGGTCTTTGCTCCCGGCGACTTAGTGTGGCTCTCCGCCCGTAACATCAGGCTGCGAGTTGAGTCCACTAAGTTTGCTCCTCGCTACATTGGCCCGTTTAAAGTTCTGGAACAGGTCAACCCTGTGGTTTACCGTTTGGCCATTCCTCCACGCCTTGGTATCACCGATACCTTTCACGTTTCCCTCTTAAAGCCCGTTCGTTTGTCTCGGTTTTCTGAGTTATCTGCTGGGACATCGGGTTCATCCACGGATGAGTTTGAGGTGAATGCTATTGTGGGAAGCAAGGTGGTACGTGGCAAAAAATTTTATTTGGTGGATTGGAAGGGTCATGGTCCAGAGGATAGAACCTGGGAGCCTGTGGAGCACATTCGGGCTCCGCAGCTCATTGCTGCCTTCGAACGTAGCGAGGCCCAAGGAGGGGGGGGCCCTAGGAGGGGGGGGTAATGTTAGGGGTCGAGTTCCCGCTTCTGCACAGGGGGAATCTCGAGCCACTTCCGCTGCGGTCTCCCATTCTTGTCCAGCCGCAGTGGAGCCTGCTCAGCAAGGACGTCGGTCCCAGCGTCTTGCTCATTCTCACTCTGTTCTGAGAGTTAGTGCTGCTTCTCCAGTCTCTGCCATTAAAGTCAGTGCTGGTCAGCAGCGAGCGGACTTCTCTGGGACTAAGTCCTTGTCTGCATGTACTGAGCATGCCCAGCGTAAGGTCTCCCGTTGGAGATCGAGGGTCATGTGCTCAGGCTCTGCAGCACATTCCATTGGTCCTCTTGGCAGGTCCTAGAAGGGCAAAAGTGCTGTGGCCACTTCCTGTGCTGCTGTTATATAAACTGCGCATGACCGCACGGCCATGCGCTAGTATTGTCAAACAATTGTTGATGTGTGTATGTTGTGAGTGCAAGTCGTCCTTGGAAACCCCTTCCCTATTGAATGTCTGTTCGCGGAAGGTGTATGGCTGCTACCTAGCGCCCGACTTAGCCTACAGCACTAAAAACACATCTCAGCGTCCTGTAGCTGTGCCTGCCAGTACGGCGCCGTGCGCCTGTCTTGCGCTTTCCATACCCGAGTCTGGGTGGTTAGTGGCGTCCGTTAGTGCGGCATCGCTCGCACTCTTGTGCACTTATATTCCTTAAGGTTCTCTACACACCCAGTTGCGGTGTTACGCCAGCAAGGGTCTAATCGGGCTCCAATCCCTTCTGGGGTTAAGTCCGCTGACCACTTGCTCGCGCACTAGTGCGGTACTGCGGTCCTGTGGATTAACAGGATCGCTTTCTTCACGCTGGGTGAGGTTTAACCCACGCGTGTATCCTTTAGTGTACCGCCATATTGTCCGTCTTGCTAGCTGCAGGGTCTTTTACCTGCACGGTGGACCTCGGACTGCGAACACACCTAGTTTCTTACCATCTATACATGGTGCGTTCCGCCAGTCCTTAACACAGAGTGTGCTGGACGCAGAGGGGGCAGAGTGTGCTGGACGCAGAGGGGGCAGAGTGTGCTGGACGCAGAGGGGGCAGAGTGTGCTGGACGCAGAGGGGGCAGAGTGTGCTGGACGCAGAGGGGGCAGAGTGTGCTGGACGCAGAGGGGGCAGAGTGTGCTGGACGCAGAGGGGGCAGAGTGTGCTGGACGCAGAGGGGGCAGAGTGTGCTGGACGCAGAGGGGGCAGAGTGTGCTGGACGCAGAGGGGGCAGAGTATGCTGGACGTAGAGGGGGCAGAGTGTGCTGGACGCAGAGGGGGCAGAGTGTGCTGGACGCAGAGGGGGCAGAGTGTGCTGCACGCAGAGGGGGCAGAGTGTGCTGGACGCAGAGGGGGCAGAGTGTGCTGGACGCAGAGGGGGCAGAGTGTGCTGGACGCAGATGGGGCAGGATGGATACGATGGAGACAGATGGGGCAGGATGGGGAGATCATATGGGGCAGAATGGATACTCATGAGGGCAGGATGGGAGAACATATGGCTGGAGCCTGCAATGAGACACACGGGGGCTAGGATGGCAAATATTACCATAGGGGCTAATTAAGGGATATTATTATTGCCGTGATGTATTTATTTTATTTTTTGAGTATACTGTTTTAAATGGGGGAGGTCCTGCTACTGTGCAGAGTGATACTATGTCACCTTCTTTATGTGGTGTAATGTAGAGGCTGTGAAAATTAAGTAATGTATTCTGCAAGTGGAACTCAAGATAACTGTGTTATTTCTGCAGAGACGAGTCCTGGCTGGAAGAAATGATGGCGGTCTGTGCTGGATGAAAGATGAAGGACTTCACCTAGAGACGTCACTGGTGAGTCAGTGTTAACTATACACTGACACTATACACTGTATACTATATACAGAGCTCCTGTGTATAATGTCACCGGTGATCACTGTATTAACTGTAGACACTGCTTACTAATTACAGATCTCCTGTGTATAATGGCACTGATGGTGATAGTATTGTGGTTTGTTTTTTTTATTACTGATCAGTATTGTAGTATTCAGTCACTATGTGGTGGTAATATGCGGTCTGGTCATGGTGTTGTGGTATTTGTTCCTTGTGTTTGATATTATTCGGTCACTGTGGTGGTAATATGTCATCTGGTCATAGTGCTGTGGTATTTGTTCCTTGTATGTAGTATTATAGGTCATTTTAAAAATTGAAAAATAAATAAAAATATACCTAAATTGTATTGCATATTTTAACAAATATTTAGTAGGTTACAGTAGAGTAGGGCCCGGCCAAAAGTGTCTACCGTGTTCTGGTGGCGGCTTAAAAAATCTTTTGGCCAAAACAAAAGCTGCTGGCTATATGTGTGATCTGGTGATGGGAACTGTTAATGTGTGATAGGTGAGAAGTGGAGATTTTCCAAGAGATGGCGGTGGGACTGTGGACAGTTCGAGGGGTGGAGCCTGGAGGCGGGGCTGGGGTGGAGCCTGGGCGGAGTCTCAAGGGGGCCCCAAAAATTTTGCCAGTATGGGGCCCCGAAATTTCTAGTGGCAGCCCTGCCTGGGTGTATGGGTGGATGACAAACTCATATTCAGTGGCCAGTGTCAGGCAGCTGCTACAAAGGCAAATAAAATAATGGGATGCATTAAAAGAGGCATAGATGCTCATGAGGAGAACATAATTTTAACTTTATACAAGTCACTAGTTCGACCACACTTAGAATACTGTGCACAGTTCTGGTCTCCGGTGTATAAGAAAGACATAGCTGAACTAGAGCGGGTGCAGAGAAGAGCGACCAAGGTTATTAGAGGACTGGGGGGTCTGCAATACCAAGATAGGTTATTACACTTGGGGCTATTTAGTTTGGAAAAACGAAGACTAAGGGGTGATCTTATGTTAATGTATAAATATATGAGGGGACAGTACAAAGACCTTTCTGATGATCTTTTTAATCATAGACCTGAAACCGGGACAAGGGGGCATCCTCTGCGTTTGGAGGAAAAAAGGTTTAAGCATAATAACAGAAGAGGATTCTTTACTGTAAGAGCAATGAGACTATGGAACTCTCTGCCGTATGATGTTGTAATGAGTGATTCATTACTTAAATTTAAGAGGGGACTGGATACCTTTCTGGAAAAGTATAGTGTTACAGGGTATATACACTAGATTCCTTGATAGGTCGTTGATCCAGGGAACTAGTCTGACTGCCGTATGTGGAGTCGGGAAGGAATTTTTTTCCCCAATGTGGAGCTTACTCTTTGCCACATGGGTTTTTTTTGCCTTCCTCTGGATCAACATGTTAGGGCATGTTAGGTTAGGCTATGGGTTGAACTAGATGGACTTATAGTCTTCCTTCAACCTTAATAACTATGTAACTATGTAACTAAGAAAATTCTCCTGGATAATCTTTTTCCTATTGAACGCATGTGCATAAAAAGCGCTAACGCTTGCAAAAATCCATGCAAACGCCGAGTTTTTATGCCTTTATGCGTAAGCTGATGCCGATAAAAAACGCTGCGTTAGCATGCGTTTGCGGTTGATACGCTGTGGACTCGACCACAAATGTGAAACTAGCCATAGAAAGATGAGAGCGGCCTGTAATTGACATCATAGGTAGACCACAACTATGAGAGTGAAAATTGAGAAAACAAAACCAGAAAATCACCTTGTCTGATTTGGAAAGATTTATTTTTCAAATTATGGTGGAAAAAAAGTATTTGGTAATTAATAAAAGTTCATCTCAATATTTTGTTATATATCCTTTGTTGGCAATGACAGAGGACAAACGTTTCCTGTAAGTCTTCACAAGGTTGGCACACACTGTTGGTGGTATGTTGGCAGTGGCGGATTATAATCCGCGTGTGTTGGGTCAGGCACACGCATTTCTGCAGCAAAGCATTGCGCAGCTAAGCGTAAAGACGCCGCAGTTATTTCAACGGCCGGGAATTAACATCCATCTCCTCTCTTCATACAGGTACAAACATCTCTTCTCGCTGTTATCTGCCGCCTATGATCCTGCAACCTTCCCTTTTAATGGTACAAACATCTCTTCTCGCTGTTATCTGCTGTCTACCATCCTGCAACCTTCCCTTTAATGTACCTGCTGAATGTTTGTTAAATTCATTTGTTGCATTGTATTACTTACTGCTGTACATCCATGCTGGGGTCACAGGAGATATTATCATGTTCAACGTGTTAGAGCATATGTTTGCAGGCAGGCTCAGTGCCTTTGATCATGTAACCTCCCCTGGGGTGTTGGCCAATTGCTAATTTATCCCAAATAAGGACCCACAATCCCTCTCACCTGATCCTTTACTCTGCCCTATAAATTTAGTAGCTTCTTAAGGGGTGCACGCGTGTGGGGTCAGGCACGCGCATTTCTGCAGCAAAGCATATTATTTCAACGGCAGTTAATCACGGCAGGAGTCAGAACCCCACTCTATGATATGTTTCTTTTGGGTATGTCTGCTGAGTAAGCACTTCTTATTACTTGCATCTAGCTTTTCTATTAACCCATCTCACTCCTTCACCATGTTTACATATGCCCTTACAGTGTTTGTTCCGCTAATCCTCTCTCTCCTTCGCTATCACAAACCCCAGCACTCTCTAACCTAATAATCATCTCCCCTTCCCTCTTACCTTCCCACCTGTCCTCCTCTGCTGACCTGCTCCTCAACCTCAAATCTGTCCTAAGAAAACATAAAACAAGTCGGCAACTCTTTCTCCCACCTGCTCTCCCTTTCTCTGCTTCTCCTCACTGCTGGAGACATATCTACCAACCCGGGACCCCCACAGCTCATACCTCCCACTACCACCCCCTCCTATCGCTCCCTATCTAATATGAACTACCGCAATCTTTCCAACATAAAACCCGTGCCCCTGACGCCCACCTCCCTGCTCCCTCTCTCTGGAGCACTCTGGAATGCCCGCTGCAATAAGCTTCACGTGATTCATGACCTTTTTCTCTCTCGCAATCTTGCCTTCCTTGGCCTCACAGAAACATTGCTAACACCCTCTGACACTGCCTCCCCTGCTGCGCTGTATTATGGAGGCCTCCACTTCACCCACACTGTTATGAAAGGCAATTCAGTACTACAATGGACATAGCGGTCAGAGCACATACAGTGATCTGACAATAACCCAAAATCATAGAACGAGCTCTGAGACGTGGGAACTCTGCAGACCGCAATCCCTAATCCTCTCCAAACAACACTAGAAGCAGCCGTGGATTGCGCCTAACTCTGCCTATGCAACTCGACACAGCCTGAGAAACTAACTAGCATGAAGATAGAAAATAAGCCTACCTTGCCTCAGAGAAATACCCCAAAGGAAAAGGCAGCCCCCCACATATAATGACTGTGAGTTAAGATGAAAAGACAAACGTAGAGATGAAACAGATTCAGCAAAGTGAGGCCCGACTTTCTTAACAGATCGAGGATAGAAAAGGTAACTTTGCGGTCTACACAAAACCCTAAAGAAAACCACGCAAAGGGGGCAAAAAGACCCTCCGTACCGAACTAACGGCACTGAGGTACACCCTTTGCGTCCCAGAGCTTCCAGCAACAAAATAGACAAGCTGGACAGAAAAAATAGCAAACAAATAGCAAAGAAGAACTTAGCTATGCAGAGCAGCAGGCCACAGGAATGATCCAGGGAAAAGCAAGTCCAACACTGGAACATTGACAGGAAGCCAGGAAAAAAGCATCAGGTGGAGTTAAGTAGAGAATCACCTAACGACCTCACCAGATCACCTGAGGGAGGAAACTCAGAAGCCGCAGTACCACTTCCCTCCACCAACAGAAGCTCACAGAGAGAACCAGCCGAAGTACCACTTGTGACCACAGGAGGGAGCTCTGCCACAGAATTCACAACAGTACCCCCCCCCTTGAGGAGGGGTCACCGAACCCTCACCAGAGCCCCCAGGCCGACCAGGATGAGCCACATGAAAGGCACGAACAAGATTGGGAGCATGGACATCAGAGGCAAAAACCCAGGAATTATCTTCCTGAGCATAACCCTTCCATTTAACCAGATACTGGAGTTTCCGTCTAGAAACACGAGAATCCAAAATCTTCTCCACAATATACTCCAATTCCCCCTCCCCCAAAACCGGGGCAGGAGGATCAACAGATGGAACCATAGGTACCACGTATCTCCGCAACAATGACCTATGGAATACGTTATGCATGGAAAAAGAATCTGGAAGGGTCAGACGAAAAGACACAGGATTAAGAACCTCAGAAATCCTATACGGACCAATGAAACGAGGTTTAAACTTAGGAGAGGAAACCTTCATAGGAATATGACGAGAAGATAACCAAACCAGATCCCCAACACGAAGTCGGGGACCCACATGGCGTCTGCGATTAGCGAAACGTTGAGCCTTCTCCTGGGACAAGGTCAAATTGTCCACTACATGAGTCCAAATCTGCTGCAACCTGTCCACCACAGTATCCACACCAGGACAGTCCGAAGACTCAACCTGTCCTGAAGAGAAACGAGGATGGAAACCAGAATTGCAGAAAAATGGCGAAACCAAGGTAGCCGAGCTGGCCCGATTATTAAGGGCGAACTCAGCCAAAGGCAAAATGGACACCCAGTCATCCTGATCGGCAGAAACAAAGCATCTCAGATATGTTTCCAAGGTCTGATTGGTTCGTTCGGTCTGGCCATTAGTCTGAGGATGGAAAGCCGAGGAAAAAGACAAGTCAATGCCCATCCTACCACAAAAGGCTCGCCAAAACCTTGAAACAAACTGGGAACCTCTGTCAGAAACGATATTCTCTGGAATGCCATGTAAACGAACCACATGCTGGAAGAACAATGGCACCAAATCAGAGGAGGAAGGCAATTTAGACAAGGGTACCAGATGAACCATCTTAGAAAAGCGATCACAGACCACCCAAATGACTGACATTTTTTGAGAAACGGGAAGATCAGAAATAAAATCCATAGAGATATGTGTCCAAGGCCTCTTCGGGACCGGCAAGGGCAAAAGCAACCCACTGGCACGAGAACAGCAGGGCTTAGCCCGAGCACAAATCCCACAGGACTGCACAAAAGCACGCACATCCCGCGACAGAGACAGCCACAAAAAGGATCTAGCCACTAACTCTCTGGTACCAAAGATTCCAGGATGACCAGTCAACACCGAACAATGAACCTCAGAGATAACTTTATTGGTCCACCTATCAGGGACAAACAGTCTCTCCGCTGGACAACGATCAGGTTTATTAGCCTGAAATTTTTGCAGCACCCGCCGCAAATCAGGGGAGATGGCAGACACAATGACTCCTTCCTTGAGGATACCCGCCGGCTCAGACAAACCCGGAGAGTCGGGCACAAAACTCCTAGACAGAGCATCCGCCTTCACATTTTTAGAGCCCGGAAGGTACGAAATCACAAAGTCAAAATGGGCAAAAAACAGCGACCAACGAGCCTGTCTAGGATTCAACCGCTTAGCAGACTCAAGATAAGTCAAGTTCTTATGATCAGTCAATACCACCACGCGATGCTTAGCTCCTTCAAGCCAATGACGCCACTCCTCGAATGCCCACTTCATGGCCAGCAACTCTCGGTTGCCCACATCATAATTTCGCTCAGCAGGCGAAAACTTCCTGGAAAAAAAAGCGCATGGTTTCATCACTGAGCAATCAGAACCTCTCTGTGACAAAACAGCCCCTGCTCCAATCTCAGAAGCATCAACCTCAACCTGGAACGAAAACGAAACATCTGGTTGACACAACACAGGGGCAGAAGAAAAACGACGCTTCAACTCTTGAAAAGCTTCCACAGCAGCAGAAGACCAATTAACCAAATCAGCACCCTTCTTGGTCAAATCGGTCAATGGTTTGGCAATACTAGAAAAATTGCAGATGAAGCGACGATAAAAATTAGCAAAGCCCATGAACTTTTGCAGACTTTTCAGAGATGTCGGCTGAATCCAATCCTGGATGGCTTGGACCTTAACAGGATCCATCTCGATAGTAGAAGGGGAAAAGATGAACCCCAAAAATGAAACCTTCTGCACACCAAAGAGACACTTTGATCCCTTCACAAACAAAGAATTAGCACGCAGGACCTGAAAAACTGTTCTGACCTGCTTCACATGAGACTCCCAATCATCCGAGAAGATCAAAATGTCATCCAAGTACACAATCAGGAATTTATCTAGGTACTCTTGGAAGATGTCATGCATAAAGGACTGAAACACTGATGGAGCATTGGCAAGTCCGAATGGCATCACTAGATACTCAAAATGACCCTCGGGCGTATTAAATGCAGTTTTCCATTCATCTCCTCGCCTGGTTCGCACCAGATTATACGCACCACGAAGATCTATCTTGGTGAACCAACTAGCCCCCTTAATCCGAGCAAACAAATCAGATAACAATGGCAAGGGGTACTGAAATTTAACCGTGATCTTATTTAGAAGGCGGTAATCTATACAAGGTCTCAGCGAACCATCCTTCTTGGCTACAAAAAAGAACCCTGCTCCTAATGGTGACGATGACGGGCGAATATGCCCCTTCTCCAGGGATTCCTTCACATAACTGCGCATAGCGGCGTGCTCAGGCACGGATAAATTAAACAGTCGACCTTTTGGGAATTTACTACCAGGAATCAAATTGATAGCACAATCACAATCCCTATGCGGAGGTAGGGCATCGGACTTGGGCTCATCAAATACATCCCGGTAATCAGACAAGAACTCTGGAACCTCAGAAGGGGTGGATGACGAAATTGACAGAAATGGAACATCACCATGTACCCCCTGACAACCCCAGCTGGACACCAACATGGATTTCCAATCTAATACTGGATTATGGGCTTGTAGCCATGGCAACCCCAACACGACCACATCATGCAGATTATGCAACACCAGAAAGCGAATAACCTCCTGATGTGCAGGAGCCATGCACATGGTCAGCTGGGTCCAGTATTGAGGCTTATTCTTGGCCAAAGGCGTGGCATCAATTCCTCTCAATGGAATAGGACACTGCAAGGGCTCTAAGAGAAACCCACAACGCTTAGCAAACTCCAAGTCCATCAAATTCAGGGCAGCGCCTGAATCCACAAATGCCATGACAGAATACGATGACAAAGAACAGATCAAGGCAACGGACAGAAGAAATTTTGACTGTACCGTACCAATGGTGGCAGACCTAGCGAACCGCTTAGTGCGCTTAGGACAATCAGAGATAGCATGAGTGGAATCACCACAGTAGAAACACAGCCCATTCAGACGTCTGTGTTCTTGCCGTTCAACTCTGGTCAAAGTCCTATCGCACTGCATAGGCTCAGGTCTAAGCTCAGGTAATACCGCCAAATGGTGCACAGATTTAAGCTCACGCAAACGTCGACCGATCTGAATGGCCAAAGACATAGACTCATTCAAACCAGCAGGCATAGGAAATCCCACCATGACATCCTTAAGGGCTTCAGAGAGACCCTTTCTGAAGATAGCTGCCAGCGCAGATTCATTCCATTGAGTGAGCACGGACCACTTTCTAAATTTCTGACAATATACCTCTATCTCATCCTGACCTTGACAAAGAGCCAGCAAATTTTTCTCTGCCTGATCCACTGAATTAGGTTCATCGTACAGCAATCCGAGCGCCAGGAAAAACGCATCGATATTACTCAATGCAGGATCTCCTGGCGCAAGAGAAAATGCCCAGTCCTGAGGGTCGCCGCGCAAAAAAGAAATAACAATCAAAACCTGTTGAACTGGATCACCAGAGGAGCAAGGTTTCAAGGCCAGAAATAATTTACAATTATTTTTGAAACTCAGAAACTTAGTTCTATCTCCAAAAAACAAATCAGGAATAGGAATTCTTGGTTCTAACATAGATTTCTGATCAATAGTGTCTTGAATCTTTTGTACTCTTGCCGAGAGCTGATCCACAAATGAAGACAGACTTCTAATGTCCATCGCTACACCTGTGTACTGAACCACCCAAATGTCTAGGGGAAAAAAAGGCAAAACACAGTGCAAAGAAAAAAAATGGTCTCAGAACTTCTTTTTTCCCTCTATTGAGAATCATTAGTACTTTTGGCTTCCTGTACTGTTATGAAAGGCAATTCAGTACTACAATGGACATAGCGGTCAGAGCACATACAGTGATCTGACAATAACCCAAAATCATAGAACGAGCTCTGAGACGTGGGAACTCTGCAGACCGCAATCCCTGTTATGTTTGCTAATGACAGGTGTTATGAAGGCAATCCAGAAACACAGTGTGCTTAGCGATCAGAGCGCACACAGTGATCTGACAAATACCCAAAAATACAAGAACGAGCTCTGAGACGTGGAAACTCTGTAGACTGCACACCTGATCCTATCCTAAACACAACTAAAAGCGGCTGTGGATTGCGCCTAACAACTACCTAGGCAACTCGGCACAGCCTAAGAAACTAGCTAGCCTGAAGATAGAAAAATAGGCCTGACTTGCCCCAGAGAAATTCCCCAAAGGAAAAGGCAGCCCCCCACATATAATGACTGTGAGTAAGATGAAAAGACAAAACGTAGGGATGAAATAGATTCAGCAAAGTGGGGCCCGATATTCTAGGACAGAGCGAGGACAGTAAAGCGAACTTTGCAGTCTACAAAAAACCCTAAAGCAAAACCACGCAAAGGGGGCAAAAAAAACCCACCGTGCCGAACTAACGGCACGGCGGTACACCCTTTGCGTCTCAGAGCTTCCAGCAAAACAAAAGACAAGCTGGACAGAAAAAAAGCAACAAAAAAGCAAAAAGCACTTAGCTATACAGAGCAGCAGGTCACAGGAACAATCAGGAGAAGCTCAGATCCAACACTGAAACATTGACAAGGAGCAAGGATAGCAGCATCAGGCGGAGTTAAGTAATGAAGCAGTTAACGAGCTCACCAGAACACCTGAGGGAGGAAGCTCAGAAGCTGCAGTACCACTTGTGACCACAGGAGTGAATTCAGCCACAGAATTCACAACAGTACCCCCCCCTTGAGGAGGGGTCACAGAACCCTCACCAGAGCCCCCAGGCCGACCAGGATGAGCCGCATGAAAGGCACGAACAAGATCGGAAGCATGAACATCAGAGGCAAAAACCCAGGAATTATCTTCCTGAGCATAACCCTTCCATTTAACCAGATACTGGAGTTTCCGTCTAGAAACACGAGAATCCAAAATCTTCTCCACAATATACTCCAATTCCCCCTCCACCAAAACCGGGGCAGGAGGCTCAACAGATGGAACCATAGGTGCCACGTATCTCCGCAACAACGACCTATGGAATACATTATGTATGGAAAAGGAGTCTGGGAGGGTCAAACGAAAAGACACAGGATTGAGAACCTCAGAAATCCTATACGGACCAATAAAACGAGGTTTAAATTTAGGAGAGGAAACCTTCATAGGAATATGACGAGAAGATAACCAAACCAGATCCCCAACACGAAGTCGGGGACCCACACGGCGTCTGCGATTAGCGAAAAGTTGAGCTTTCTCCTGGGACAAGATCAAATTGTCCACTACCTGAGTCCAGATCTGCTGCAACCTATCCACCACAGAATCCACACCAGGACAGTCCGAAGACTCAACCTGTCCTGAAGAGAAACGAGGATGGAACCCAGAATTGCAAAAAAATGGAGAAACCAAGGTAGCCGAGCTGGCCCGATTATTAAGGGCGAACTCAGCCAACGGCAAAAAGGACACCCAATCATCCTGGTCTGCAGAAACAAAACATCTCAGATATGTTTCCAAGGTCTGATTGGTTCGTTCGGTCTGGCCATTAGTCTGAGGATGGAAAGCCGAGGAAAAGGATAGGTCAATGCCCATCCTACCACAAAAGGCTCGCCAAAACCTTGAAACAAACTGGGAACCTCTGTCAGAAACAATATTCTCAGGAATGCCATGCAACCGAACCACATGCTGAAAGAACAAAGGTACCAAATCAGAGGAGGAAGGCAATTTAGCCAAGGGCACCAGATGGACCATTTTAGAAAAGCGATCACAGACCACCCAAATGACTGACATCTTTTGAGAAACGGGAAGGTCAGAAATGAAATCCATCGAAATATGTGTCCAAGGCCTCTTTGGGACCGGCAAGGGCAAAAGCAACCCACTGGCACGAGAACAGCAGGGCTTAGCCCTAGCACAAATCCCACAGGACTGCACAAAAGTACGTACATCCCGTGACAGAGATGGCCACCAGAAGGATCTAGCCACTAACTCTCTGGTACCAAAGATTCCAGGATGACCAGCCAACACCGAACAATGAAGTTCAGAGATAAGTTTATTAGTCCACCTATCAGGGACGAACAGTTTCTCTGCTGGACAACGATCAGGTTTATTCGCCTGAAATTTTTGCAGCACCCGCAGCAAATCAGGGGAGATGGCAGACACAATGACTCCTTCCTTGAGGATACCCGCTGGCTCAGATAAACCCGGAGAGTCGGGCACAAAACTCCTAGACAGAGCATCCGCCTTCACATTTTTAGAGCCCGGAAGGTACGAAATCACAAAGTCGAAGCGGGCAAAAAATAACGACAAACGGGCCTGTCTAGGATTCAAGCGCTTGGCAGACTCGAGATAAGTCAAGTTCTTATGATCAGTCAATACCACCACGCGATGCTTAGCTCCTTCAAGCCAATGACGCCACTCCTCGAATGCCCACTTCATGGCCAGCAACTCTCGATTGCCCACATCATAATTACGCTCAGCGGGCGAAAACTTCCTGGAAAAGAAAGCACATGGTTTCATCACTGAGCAATCAGAACCTCTCTGTGACAAAACCGCCCCTGCTCCAATCTCAGAAGCATCAACCTCGACCTGGAATGGAAGAGAAACATCTGGCTGACACAACAGACACAACACAGGGGCAGAACAAAAACGACGCTTCAACTCCTGAAAAGCTTCCACAGCAGCAGAAGACCAATTAACCAAATCAGCACCCTTCTTGGTCAAATCGGTCAATGGTTTGGCAATGCTAGAAAAATTACAAATGAAGCGACGATAAAAATTAGCAAAGCCCAGGAACTTTTGCAGACTTTTCAGAGATGTCGGCTGAATCCAATCCTGGATGGCTTGGACCTTAACTGGATCCATCTCGATAGTAGAAGGGGAAAAGATGAACCCCAAAAATGAAACCTTCTGCACACCAAAGAGACACTTTGATCCCTTCACAAACAAAGAATTAGCACGCAGGACCTGAAAAACTGTTCTGACCTGCTTCACATGAGACTCCCAATCATCCGAGAAGATCAAAATGTCATCCAAGTACACAATCAGGAATTTATCTAGGTACTCTTGGAAGATGTCATGCATAAAGGACTGAAACACTGATGGAGCATTGGCAAGTCCGAATGGCATCACTAGATACTCAAAATGACCCTCGGGCATATTAAATGCAGTTTTCCATTCATCTCCTTGCCTGGTTCGCACCAGATTATACGCACCACGAAGATCTATCTTGGTGAACCAACTAGCCCCCTTAATCCGAGCAAACAAATCAGATAACAATGGCAAGGGGTACTGAAATTTAACCGTGATCTTATTTAGAAGGCGGTAATCTATACAAGGTCTCAGCGAACCATCCTTCTTGGCTACAAAAAAGAACCCTGCTCCTAATGGTGACGATGACGGGCGAATATGCCCCTTCTCCAGGGATTCCTTCACATAACTGCGCATAGCGGCGTGCTCAGGCACGGATAAATTAAACAGTCGACCTTTTGGGAATTTACTACCAGGAATCAAATTGATAGCACAATCACAATCCCTATGCGGAGGTAGGGCATCGGACTTGGGCTCATCAAATACATCCCGGTAATCAGACAAGAACTCTGGAACCTCAGAAGGGGTGGATGACGAAATTGACAGAAATGGAACATCACCATGTACCCCCTGACAACCCCAGCTGGACACCGACATGGATTTCCAATCTAATACTGGATTATGGGCTTGTAGCCATGGCAACCCCAACACGACCACATCATGCAGATTATGCAACACCAGAAAGCGAATAACCTCCTGATGTGCAGGAGCCATGCACATGGTCAGCTGGGTCCAGTATTGAGGCTTATTCTTGGCCAAAGGCGTGGCATCAATTCCTCTCAATGGAATAGGACACTGCAAGGGCTCTAAGAGAAACCCACAACGCTTAGCAAACTCCAAATCCATCAAATTCAGGGCAGCGCCTGAATCCACAAATGCCATGACAGAATACGATGACAAAGAACAGATCAAGGCAACGGACAGAAGAAATTTTGACTGTACCGTACCAATGGTGGCAGACCTAGCGAACCGCTTAGTGCGCTTAGGACAATCAGAGATAGCATGAGTGGAATCACCACAGTAGAAACACAGCCCATTCAGACGTCTGTGTTCTTGCCGTTCAACTCTGGTCAAAGTCCTATCGCACTGCATAGGCTCAGGTCTAAGCTCAGGTAATACCGCCAAATGGTGCACAGATTTACGCTCACGCAAACGTCGACCGATCTGAATGGCCAAAGACATAGACTCATTCAAACCAGCAGGCATAGGAAATCCCACCATGACATCCTTAAGGGCTTCAGAGAGACCCTTTCTGAAGATAGCTGCCAGCGCAGATTCATTCCATTGAGTGAGCACGGACCACTTTCTAAATTTCTGACAATATACCTCTATCTCATCCTGACCCTGACAAAGAGCCAGCAAATTTTTCTCTGCCTGATCCAGTGAATTAGGTTCGTCGTACAGCAATCCGAGTGCCAGGAAAAACGCATCGATATTACTCAATGCAGGATCTCCTGGCGCAAGAGAAAATGCCCAGTCCTGAGGGTCGCCGCGCAAAAAAGAAATAACAATCAAAACCTGTTGAACTGGATCACCAGAGGAGCAAGGTTTCAAGGCCAGAAATAATTTACAATTATTTTTGAAACTCAGAAACTTAGTTCTATCTCCAAAAAACAAATCAGGAATAGGAATTCTTGGTTCTAACATAGATTTCTGATCAATAGTGTCTTGAATCTTTTGTACTCTTGCCGAGAGCTGATCCACAAATGAAGACAGACTTCTAATGTCCATCGCTACACCTGTGTACTGAACCACCCAAATGTCTAGGGGAAAAAAAGGCAAAACACAGTGCAAAGAAAAAAAAATGGTCTCAGAACTTCTTTTTTCCCTCTATTGAGAATCATTAGTACTTTTGGCTTCCTGTACTGTTATGAAAGGCAATTCAGTACTACAATGGACATAGCGGTCAGAGCACATACAGTGATCTGACAATAACCCAAAATCATAGAACGAGCTCTGAGACGTGGGAACTCTGCAGACCGCAATCCCTGTTATGTTTGCTAATGACAGGTGTTATGAAGGCAATCCAGAAACACAGTGTGCTTAGCGATCAGAGCGCACACAGTGATCTGACAAATACCCAAAAATACAAGAACGAGCTCTGAGACGTGGAAACTCTGTAGACTGCACACCTGATCCTATCCTAAACACAACTAAAAGCGGCTGTGGATTGCGCCTAACAACTACCTAGGCAACTCGGCACAGCCTAAGAAACTAGCTAGCCTGAAGATAGAAAAATAGGCCTGACTTGCCCCAGAGAAATTCCCCAAAGGAAAAGGCAGCCCCCCACATATAATGACTGTGAGTAAGATGAAAAGACAAAACGTAGGGATGAAATAGATTCAGCAAAGTGGGGCCCGATATTCTAGGACAGAGCGAGGACAGTAAAGCGAACTTTGCAGTCTACAAAAAACCCTAAAGCAAAACCACGCAAAGGGGGCAAAAAAAAACCACCGTGCCGAACTAACGGCACGGCGGTACACCCTTTGCGTCTCAGAGCTTCCAGCAAAACAAAAGACAAGCTGGACAGAAAAAAAGCAACAAAAAAGCAAAAAGCACTTAGCTATACAGAGCAGCAGGTCACAGGAACAATCAGGAGAAGCTCAGATCCAACACTGAAACATTGACAAGGAGCAAGGATAGCAGCATCAGGCGGAGTTAAGTAATGAAGCAGTTAACGAGCTCACCAGAACACCTGAGGGAGGAAGCTCAGAAGCTGCAGTACCACTTGTGACCACAGGAGTGAATTCAGCCACAGAATTCACAACAGTACCCCCCCCTTGAGGAGGGGTCACAGAACCCTCACCAGAGCCCCCAGGCCGACCAGGATGAGCCGCATGAAAGGCACGAACAAGATCGGAAGCATGAACATCAGAGGCAAAAACCCAGGAATTATCTTCCTGAGCATAACCCTTCCATTTAACCAGATACTGGAGTTTCCGTCTAGAAACACGAGAATCCAAAATCTTCTCCACAATATACTCCAATTCCCCCTCCACCAAAACCGGGGCAGGAGGCTCAACAGATGGAACCATAGGTGCCACGTATCTCCGCAACAACGACCTATGGAATACATTATGTATGGAAAAGGAGTCTGGGAGGGTCAAACGAAAAGACACAGGATTGAGAACCTCAGAAATCCTATACGGACCAATAAAACGAGGTTTAAATTTAGGAGAGGAAACCTTCATAGGAATATGACGAGAAGATAACCAAACCAGATCCCCAACACGAAGTCGAGGACCCACACGGCGTCTGCGATTAGCGAAAAGTTGAGCTTTCTCCTGGGACAAGATCAAATTGTCCACTACCTGAGTCCAGATCTGCTGCAACCTATCCACCACAGAATCCACACCAGGACAGTCCGAAGACTCAACCTGTCCTGAAGAGAAACGAGGATGGAACCCAGAATTGCAAAAAAATGGAGAAACCAAGGTAGCTGAGCTGGCCCGATTATTAAGGGCGAACTCAGCCAACGGCAAAAAGGACACCCAATCATCCTGGTCTGCAGAAACAAAACATCTCAGATATGTTTCCAAGGTCTGATTGGTTCGTTCGGTCTGGCCATTAGTCTGAGGATGGAAAGCCGAGGAAAAGGATAGGTCAATGCCCATCCTACCACAAAAGGCTCGCCAAAACCTTGAAACAAACTGGGAACCTCTGTCAGAAACAATATTCTCAGGAATGCCATGCAACCGAACCACATGCTGAAAGAACAAAGGTACCAAATCAGAGGAGGAAGGCAATTTAGCCAAGGGCACCAGATGGACCATTTTAGAAAAGCGATCACAGACCACCCAAATGACTGACATCTTTTGAGAAACGGGAAGGTCAGAAATGAAATCCATCGAAATATGTGTCCAAGGCCTCTTTGGGACCGGCAAGGGCAAAAGCAACCCACTGGCACGAGAACAGCAGGGCTTAGCCCTAGCACAAATCCCACAGGACTGCACAAAAGTACGTACATCCCGTGACAGAGATGGCCACCAGAAGGATCTAGCCACTAACTCTCTGGTACCAAAGATTCCAGGATGACCAGCCAACACCGAACAATGAAGTTCAGAGATAAGTTTATTAGTCCACCTATCAGGGACGAACAGTTTCTCTGCTGGACAACGATCAGGTTTATTCGCCTGAAATTTTTGCAGCACCCGCCGCAAATCAGGGGAGATGGCAGACACAATGACTCCTTCCTTGAGGATACCCGCTGGCTCAGATAAACCCGGAGAGTCGGGCACAAAACTCCTAGACAGAGCATCCGCCTTCACATTTTTAGAGCCCGGAAGGTACGAAATCACAAAGTCGAAGCGGGCAAAAAATAACGACCAACGGGCCTGTCTAGGATTCAAGCGCTTGGCAGACTCGAGATAAGTCAAGTTCTTATGATCAGTCAATACCACCACGCGATGCTTAGCTCCTTCAAGCCAATGACGCCACTCCTCGAATGCCCACTTCATGGCCAGCAACTCTCGATTGCCCACATCATAATTACGCTCAGCGGGCGAAAACTTCCTGGAAAAGAAAGCACATGGTTTCATCACTGAGCAATCAGAACCTCTCTGTGACAAAACCGCCCCTGCTCCAATCTCAGAAGCATCAACCTCGACCTGGAACGGAAGAGAAACATCTGGCTGACACAACACAGGGGCAGAACAAAAACGACGCTTCAACTCCTGAAAAGCTTCCACAGCAGCAGAAGACCAATTAACCAAATCAGCACCCTTCTTGGTCAAATCGGTCAATGGTTTGGCAATGCTAGAAAAATTACAGATGAAGCGACGATAAAAATTAGCAAAGCCCAGGAACTTTTGCAGACTTTTCAGAGATGTCGGCTGAATCCAATCCTGGATGGCTTGGACCTTAACTGGATCCATCTCGATAGTAGAAGGGGAAAAGATGAACCCCAAAAATGAAACCTTCTGCACACCAAAGAGACACTTTGATCCCTTCACAAACAAAGAATTAGCACGCAGGACCTGAAAAACTGTTCTGACCTGCTTCACATGAGACTCCCAATCATCCGAGAAGATCAAAATGTCATCCAAGTACACAATCAGGAATTTATCTAGGTACTCTTGGAAGATGTCATGCATAAAGGACTGAAACACTGATGGAGCATTGGCAAGTCCGAATGGCATCACTAGATACTCAAAATGACCCTCGGGCGTATTAAATGCAGTTTTCCATTCATCTCCTCGCCTGGTTCGCACCAGATTATACGCACCACGAAGATCTATCTTGGTGAACCAACTAGCCCCCTTAATCCGAGCAAACAAATCAGATAACAATGGCAAGGGGTACTGAAATTTAACCGTGATCTTATTTAGAAGGCGGTAATCTATACAAGGTCTCAGCGAACCATCCTTCTTGGCTACAAAAAAGAACCCTGCTCCTAATGGTGACGATGACGGGCGAATATGCCCCTTCTCCAGGGATTCCTTCACATAACTGCGCATAGCGGCGTGCTCAGGCACGGATAAATTAAACAGTCGACCTTTTGGGAATTTACTACCAGGAATCAAATTGATAGCACAATCACAATCCCTATGCGGAGGTAGGGCATCGGACTTGGGCTCATCAAATACATCCCGGTAATCAGACAAGAACTCTGGAACCTCAGAAGGGGTGGATGACGAAATTGACAGAAATGGAACATCACCATGTACCCCCTGACAACCCCAGCTGGACACCGACATGGATTTCCAATCTAATACTGGATTATGGGCTTGTAGCCATGGCAACCCCAACACGACCACATCATGCAGATTATGCAACACCAGAAAGCGAATAACCTCCTGATGTGCAGGAGCCATGCACATGGTCAGCTGGGTCCAGTATTGAGGCTTATTCTTGGCCAAAGGCGTGGCATCAATTCCTCTCAATGGAATAGGACACTGCAAGGGCTCTAAGAGAAACCCACAACGCTTAGCAAACTCCAAGTCCATCAAATTCAGGGCAGCGCCTGAATCCACAAATGCCATGACAGAATACGATGACAAAGAACAGATCAAGGCAACGGACAGAAGAAATTTTGACTGTACCGTACCAATGGTGGCAGACCTAGCGAACCGCTTAGTGCGCTTAGGACAATCAGAGATAGCATGAGTGGAATCACCACAGTAGAAACACAGCCCATTCAGACGTCTGTGTTCTTGCCGTTCAACTCTGGTCAAAGTCCTATCGCACTGCATAGGCTCAGGTCTAAGCTCAGGTAATACCGCCAAATGGTGCACAGATTTACGCTCACGCAAACGTCGACCGATCTGAATGGCCAAAGACATAGACTCATTCAAACCAGCAGGCATAGGAAATCCCACCATGACATCCTTAAGGGCTTCAGAGAGACCCTTTCTGAAGATAGCTGCCAGCGCAGATTCATTCCATTGAGTGAGCACGGACCACTTTCTAAATTTCTGACAATATACCTCTATCTCATCCTGACCCTGACAAAGAGCCAGCAAATTTTTCTCTGCCTGATCCACTGAATTAGGTTCATCGTACAGCAATCCGAGCGCCAGGAAAAACGCATCGATATTACTCAATGCAGGATCTCCTGGCGCAAGAGAAAATGCCCAGTCCTGAGGGTCGCCGCGCAAAAAAGAAATAACAATCAAAACCTGTTGAACTGGATCACCAGAGGAGCAAGGTTTCAAGGCCAGAAATAATTTACAATTATTTTTGAAACTCAGAAACTTAGTTCTATCTCCAAAAAACAAATCAGGAATAGGAATTCTTGGTTCTAACATAGATTTCTGATCAATAGTGTCTTGAATCTTTTGTACTCTTGCCGAGAGCTGATCCACAAATGAAGACAGACTTCTAATGTCCATCGCTACACCTGTGTACTGAACCACCCAAATGTCTAGGGGAAAAAAAGGCAAAACACAGTGCAAAGAAAAAAAAATGGTCTCAGAACTTCTTTTTTCCCTCTATTGAGAATCATTAGTACTTTTGGCTTCCTGTACTGTTATGAAAGGCAATTCAGTACTACAATGGACATAGCGGTCAGAGCACATACAGTGATCTGACAATAACCCAAAATCATAGAACGAGCTCTGAGACGTGGGAACTCTGCAGACCGCAATCCCTGTTATGTTTGCTAATGACAGGTGTTATGAAGGCAATCCAGAAACACAGTGTGCTTAGCGATCAGAGCGCACACAGTGATCTGACAAATACCCAAAAATACAAGAACGAGCTCTGAGACGTGGAAACGCTGTAGACTGCACACCTGATCCTATCCTAAACACAACTAAAAGCGGCTGTGGATTGCGCCTAACAACTACCTAGGCAACTCGGCACAGCCTAAGAAACTAGCTAGCCTGAAGATAGAAAAATAGGCCTGACTTGCCCCAGAGAAATTCCCCAAAGGAAAAGGCAGCCCCCCACATATAATGACTGTGAGTAAGATGAAAAGACAAAACGTAGGGATGAAATAGATTCAGCAAAGTGGGGCCCGATATTCTAGGACAGAGCGAGGACAGTAAAGCGAACTTTGCAGTCTACAAAAAACCCTAAAGCAAAACCACGCAAAGGGGGCAAAAAAAACCCACCGTGCCGAACTAACGGCACGGCGGTACACCCTTTGCGTCTCAGAGCTTCCAGCAAAACAAAAGACAAGCTGGACAGAAAAAAAGCAACAAAAAAGCAAAAAGCACTTAGCTATACAGAGCAGCAGGTCACAGGAACAATCAGGAGAAGCTCAGATCCAACACTGAAACATTGACAAGGAGCAAGGATAGCAGCATCAGGCGGAGTTAAGTAATGAAGCAGTTAACGAGCTCACCAGAACACCTGAGGGAGGAAGCTCAGAAGCTGCAGTACCACTTGTGACCACAGGAGTGAATTCAGCCACAGAATTCACAACAGTACCCCCCCCTTGAGGAGGGGTCACCGAACCCTCACCAGAGCCCCCAGGCCGACCAGGATGAGCCGCATGAAAGGCACGAACAAGATCGGAAGCATGAACATCAGAGGCAAAAACCCAGGAATTATCTTCCTGAGCATAACCCTTCCATTTAACCAGATACTGGAGTTTCCGTCTAGAAACACGAGAATCCAAAATCTTCTCCACAATATACTCCAATTCCTCCTCCACCAAAACCGGGGCAGGAGGCTCAACAGATGGAACCATAGGTGCCACGTATCTCCGCAACAACGACCTATGGAATACATTATGTATGGAAAAGGAGTCTGGGAGGGTCAAACGAAAAGACACAGGATTGAGAACCTCAGAAATCCTATACGGACCAATAAAACGAGGTTTAAATTTAGGAGAGGAAACCTTCATAGGAATATGACGAGAAGATAACCAAACCAGATCCCCAACACGAAGTCGGGGACCCACACGGCGTCTGCGATTAGCGAAAAGTTGAGCTTTCTCCTGGGACAAGATCAAATTGTCCACTACCTGAGTCCAGATCTGCTGCAACCTATCCACCACAGAATCCACACCAGGACAGTCCGAAGACTCAACCTGTCCTGAAGAGAAACGAGGATGGAACCCAGAATTGCAAAAAAATGGAGAAACCAAGGTAGCCGAGCTGGCCCGATTATTAAGGGCGAACTCAGCCAACGGCAAAAAGGACACCCAATCATCCTGGTCTGCAGAAACAAAACATCTCAGATATGTTTCCAAGGTCTGATTGGTTCGTTCGGTCTGGCCATTAGTCTGAGGATGGAAAGCCGAGGAAAAGGATAGGTCAATGCCCATCCTACCACAAAAGGCTCGCCAAAACCTTGAAACAAACTGGGAACCTCTGTCAGAAACAATATTCTCAGGAATGCCATGCAACCGAACCACATGCTGAAAGAACAAAGGTACCAAATCAGAGGAGGAAGGCAATTTAGCCAAGGGCACCAGATGGACCATTTTAGAAAAGCGATCACAGACCACCCAAATGACTGACATCTTTTGAGAAACGGGAAGGTCAGAAATGAAATCCATCGAAATATGTGTCCAAGGCCTCTTTGGGACCGGCAAGGGCAAAAGCAACCCACTGGCACGAGAACAGCAGGGCTTAGCCCTAGCACAAATCCCACAGGACTGCACAAAAGTACGTACATCCCGTGACAGAGATGGCCACCAGAAGGATCTAGCCACTAACTCTCTGGTACCAAAGATTCCAGGATGACCAGCCAACACCGAACAATGAAGTTCAGAGATAAGTTTATTAGTCCACCTATCAGGGACGAACAGTTTCTCTGCTGGACAACGATCAGGTTTATTCGCCTGAAATTTTTGCAGCACCCGCCGCAAATCAGGGGAGATGGCAGACACAATGACTCCTTCCTTGAGGATACCCGCTGGCTCAGATAAACCCGGAGAGTCGGGCACAAAACTCCTAGACAGAGCATCCGCCTTCACATTTTTAGAGCCCGGAAGGTACGAAATCACAAAGTCGAAGCGGGCAAAAAATAACGACCAACGGGCCTGTCTAGGATTCAAGCGCTTGGCAGACTCGAGATAAGTCAAGTTCTTATGATCAGTCAATACCACCACGCGATGCTTAGCTCCTTCAAGCCAATGACGCCACTCCTCGAATGCCCACTTCATGGCCAGCAACTCTCGATTGCCCACATCATAATTACGCTCAGCGGGCGAAAACTTCCTGGAAAAGAAAGCACATGGTTTCATCACTGAGCAATCAGAACCTCTCTGTGACAAAACCGCCCCTGCTCCAATCTCAGAAGCATCAACCTCGACCTGGAACGGAAGAGAAACATCTGGCTGACACAACACAGGGGCAGAACAAAAACGACGCTTCAACTCCTGAAAAGCTTCCACAGCAGCAGAAGACCAATTAACCAAATCAGCACCCTTCTTGGTCAAATCGGTCAATGGTTTGGCAATGCTAGAAAAATTACAGATGAAGCGACGATAAAAATTAGCAAAGCCCAGGAACTTTTGCAGACTTTTCAGAGATGTCGGCTGAATCCAATCCTGGATGGCTTGGACCTTAACTGGATCCATCTCGATAGTAGAAGGGGAAAAGATGAACCCCAAAAATGAAACCTTCTGCACACCAAAGAGACACTTTGATCCCTTCACAAACAAAGAATTAGCACGCAGGACCTGAAAAACTGTTCTGACCTGCTTCACATGAGACTCCCAATCATCCGAGAAGATCAAAATGTCATCCAAGTACACAATCAGGAATTTATCTAGGTACTCTTGGAAGATGTCATGCATAAAGGACTGAAACACTGATGGAGCATTGGCAAGTCCGAATGGCATCACTAGATACTCAAAATGACCCTCGGGCGTATTAAATGCAGTTTTCCATTCATCTCCTCGCCTGGTTCGCACCAGATTATACGCACCACGAAGATCTATCTTGGTGAACCAACTAGCCCCCTTAATCCGAGCAAACAAATCAGATAACAATGGCAAGGGGTACTGAAATTTAACCGTGATCTTATTTAGAAGGCGGTAATCTATACAAGGTCTCAGCGAACCATCCTTCTTGGCTACAAAAAAGAACCCTGCTCCTAATGGTGACGATGACGGGCGAATATGCCCCTTCTCCAGGGATTCCTTCACATAACTGCGCATAGCGGCGTGCTCAGGCACGGATAAATTAAACAGTCGACCTTTTGGGAATTTACTACCAGGAATCAAATTGATAGCACAATCACAATCCCTATGCGGAGGTAGGGCATCGGACTTGGGCTCATCAAATACATCCCGGTAATCAGACAAGAACTCTGGAACCTCAGAAGGGGTGGATGACGAAATTGACAGAAATGGAACATCACCATGTACCCCCTGACAACCCCAGCTGGACACCGACATGGATTTCCAATCTAATACTGGATTATGGGCTTGTAGCCATGGCAACCCCAACACGACCACATCATGCAGATTATGCAACACCAGAAAGCGAATAACCTCCTGATGTGCAGGAGCCATGCACATGGTCAGCTGGGTCCAGTATTGAGGCTTATTCTTGGCCAAAGGCGTGGCATCAATTCCTCTCAATGGAATAGGACACTGCAAGGGCTCTAAGAGAAACCCACAACGCTTAGCAAACTCCAAGTCCATCAAATTCAGGGCAGCGCCTGAATCCACAAATGCCATGACAGAATACGATGACAAAGAACAGATCAAGGCAACGGACAGAAGAAATTTTGACTGTACCGTACCAATGGTGGCAGACCTAGCGAACCGCTTAGTGCGCTTAGGACAATCAGAGATAGCATGAGTGGAATCACCACAGTAGAAACACAGCCCATTCAGACGTCTGTGTTCTTGCCGTTCAACTCTGGTCAAAGTCCTATCGCACTGCATAGGCTCAGGTCTAAGCTCAGGTAATACCGCCAAATGGTGCACAGATTTACGCTCACGCAAACGTCGACCGATCTGAATGGCCAAAGACATAGACTCATTCAAACCAGCAGGCATAGGAAATCCCACCATGACATCCTTAAGGGCTTCAGAGAGACCCTTTCTGAAGATAGCTGCCAGCGCAGATTCATTCCATTGAGTGAGCACGGACCACTTTCTAAATTTCTGACAATATACCTCTATCTCATCCTGACCCTGACAAAGAGCCAGCAAATTTTTCTCTGCCTGATCCACTGAATTAGGTTCATCGTACAGCAATCCGAGCGCCAGGAAAAACGCATCGATATTACTCAATGCAGGATCTCCTGGCGCAAGAGAAAATGCCCAGTCCTGAGGGTCGCCGCGCAAAAAAGAAATAACAATCAAAACCTGTTGAACTGGATCACCAGAGGAGCAAGGTTTCAAGGCCAGAAATAATTTACAATTATTTTTGAAACTCAGAAACTTAGTTCTATCTCCAAAAAACAAATCAGGAATAGGAATTCTTGGTTCTAACATAGATTTCTGATCAATAGTGTCTTGAATCTTTTGTACTCTTGCCGAGAGCTGATCCACAAATGAAGACAGACTTCTAATGTCCATCGCTACACCTGTGTACTGAACCACCCAAATGTCTAGGGGAAAAAAAGGCAAAACACAGTGCAAAGAAAAAAAAATGGTCTCAGAACTTCTTTTTTCCCTCTATTGAGAATCATTAGTACTTTTGGCTTCCTGTACTGTTATGAAAGGCAATTCAGTACTACAATGGACATAGCGGTCAGAGCACATACAGTGATCTGACAATAACCCAAAATCATAGAACGAGCTCTGAGACGTGGGAACTCTGCAGACCGCAATCCCTGTTATGTTTGCTAATGACAGGTGTTATGAAGGCAATCCAGAAACACAGTGTGCTTAGCGATCAGAGCGCACACAGTGATCTGACAAATACCCAAAAATACAAGAACGAGCTCTGAGACGTGGAAACTCTGTAGACTGCACACCTGATCCTATCCTAAACACAACTAAAAGCGGCTGTGGATTGCGCCTAACAACTACCTAGGCAACTCGGCACAGCCTAAGAAACTAGCTAGCCTGAAGATAGAAAAATAGGCCTGACTTGCCCCAGAGAAATTCCCCAAAGGAAAAGGCAGCCCCCCACATATAATGACTGTGAGTAAGATGAAAAGACAAAACGTAGGGATGAAATAGATTCAGCAAAGTGGGGCCCGATATTCTAGGACAGAGCGAGGACAGTAAAGCGAACTTTGCAGTCTACAAAAAACCCTAAAGCAAAACCACGCAAAGGGGGCAAAAAAAAACCACCGTGCCGAACTAACGGCACGGCGGTACACCCTTTGCGTCTCAGAGCTTCCAGCAAAACAAAAGACAAGCTGGACAGAAAAAAAGCAACAAAAAAGCAAAAAGCACTTAGCTATACAGAGCAGCAGGTCACAGGAACAATCAGGAGAAGCTCAGATCCAACACTGAAACATTGACAAAGAGCAAGGATAGCAGCATCAGGCGGAGTTAAGTAATGAAGCAGTTAACGAGCTCACCAGAACACCTGAGGGAGGAAGCTCAGAAGCTGCAGTACCACTTGTGACCACAGGAGTGAATTCAGCCACAGAATTCACAACAGTACCCCCCCCTTGAGGAGGGGTCACAGAACCCTCACCAGAGCCCCCAGGCCGACCAGGATGAGCCGCATGAAAGGCACGAACAAGATCGGAAGCATGAACATCAGAGGCAAAAACCCAGGAATTATCTTCCTGAGCATAACCCTTCCATTTAACCAGATACTGGAGTTTCCGTCTAGAAACACGAGAATCCAAAATCTTCTCCACAATATACTCCAATTCCCCCTCCACCAAAACCGGGGCAGGAGGCTCAACAGATGGAACCATAGGTGCCACGTATCTCCGCAACAACGACCTATGGAATACATTATGTATGGAAAAGGAGTCTGGGAGGGTCAAACGAAAAGACACAGGATTGAGAACCTCAGAAATCCTATACGGACCAATAAAACGAGGTTTAAATTTAGGAGAGGAAACCTTCATAGGAATATGACGAGAAGATAACCAAACCAGATCCCCAACACGAAGTCGGGGACCCACACGGCATCTGCGATTAGCGAAAAGTTGAGCTTTCTCCTGGGACAAGATCAAATTGTCCACTACCTGAGTCCAGATCTGCTGCAACCTATCCACCACAGAATCCACACCAGGACAGTCCGAAGACTCAACCTGTCCTGAAGAGAAACGAGGATGGAACCCAGAATTGCAAAAAAATGGAGAAACCAAGGTAGCCGAGCTGGCCCGATTATTAAGGGCGAACTCAGCCAACGGCAAAAAGGACACCCAATCATCCTGGTCTGCAGAAACAAAACATCTCAGATATGTTTCCAAGGTCTGATTGGTTCGTTCGGTCTGGCCATTAGTCTGAGGATGGAAAGCCGAGGAAAAGGATAGGTCAATGCCCATCCTACCACAAAAGGCTCGCCAAAACCTTGAAACAAACTGGGAACCTCTGTCAGAAACAATATTCTCAGGAATGCCATGCAACCGAACCACATGCTGAAAGAACAAAGGTACCAAATCAGAGGAGGAAGGCAATTTAGCCAAGGGCACCAGATGGACCATTTTAGAAAAGCGATCACAGACCACCCAAATGACTGACATCTTTTGAGAAACGGGAAGGTCAGAAATGAAATCCATCGAAATATGTGTCCAAGGCCTCTTTGGGACCGGCAAGGGCAAAAGCAACCCACTGGCACGAGAACAGCAGGGCTTAGCCCTAGCACAAATCCCACAGGACTGCACAAAAGTACGTACATCCCGTGACAGAGATGGCCACCAGAAGGATCTAGCCACTAACTCTCTGGTACCAAAGATTCCAGGATGACCAGCCAACACCGAACAATGAAGTTCAGAGATAAGTTTATTAGTCCACCTATCAGGGACGAACAGTTTCTCTGCTGGACAACGATCAGGTTTATTCGCCTGAAATTTTTGCAGCACCCGCCGCAAATCAGGGGAGATGGCAGACACAATGACTCCTTCCTTGAGGATACCCGCTGGCTCAGATAAACCCGGAGAGTCGGGCACAAAACTCCTAGACAGAGCATCCGCCTTCACATTTTTAGAGCCCGGAAGGTACGAAATCACAAAGTCGAAGCGGGCAAAAAATAACGACCAACGGGCCTGTCTAGGATTCAAGCGCTTGGCAGACTCGAGATAAGTCAAGTTCTTATGATCAGTCAATACCACCACGCGATGCTTAGCTCCTTCAAGCCAATGACGCCACTCCTCGAATGCCCACTTCATGGCCAGCAACTCTCGATTGCCCACATCATAATTACGCTCAGCGGGCGAAAACTTCCTGGAAAAGAAAGCACATGGTTTCATCACTGAGCAATCAGAACCTCTCTGTGACAAAACCGCCCCTGCTCCAATCTCAGAAGCATCAACCTCGACCTGGAACGGAAGAGAAACATCTGGCTGACACAACACAGGGGCAGAACAAAAACGACGCTTCAACTCCTGAAAAGCTTCCACAGCAGCAGAAGACCAATTAACCAAATCAGCACCCTTCTTGGTCAAATCGGTCAATGGTTTGGCAATGCTAGAAAAATTACAGATGAAGCGACGATAAAAATTAGCAAAGCCCAGGAACTTTTGCAGACTTTTCAGAGATGTCGGCTGAATCCAATCCTGGATGGCTTGGACCTTAACTGGATCCATCTCGATAGTAGAAGGGGAAAAGATGAACCCCAAAAATGAAACCTTCTGCACACCAAAGAGACACTTTGATCCCTTCACAAACAAAGAATTAGCACGCAGGACCTGAAAAACTGTTCTGACCTGCTTCACATGAGACTCCCAATCATCCGAGAAGATCAAAATGTCATCCAAGTACACAATCAGGAATTTATCTAGGTACTCTTGGAAGATGTCATGCATAAAGGACTGAAACACTGATGGAGCATTGGCAAGTCCGAATGGCATCACTAGATACTCAAAATGACCCTCGGGCGTATTAAATGCAGTTTTCCATTCATCTCCTCGCCTGGTTCGCACCAGATTATACGCACCACGAAGATCTATCTTGGTGAACCAACTAGCCCCCTTAATCCGAGCAAACAAATCAGATAACAATGGCAAGGGGTACTGAAATTTAACCGTGATCTTATTTAGAAGGCGGTAATCTATACAAGGTCTCAGCGAACCATCCTTCTTGGCTACAAAAAAGAACCCTGCTCCTAATGGTGACGATGACGGGCGAATATGCCCCTTCTCCAGGGATTCCTTCACATAACTGCGCATAGCGGCGTGCTCAGGCACGGATAAATTAAACAGTCGACCTTTTGGGAATTTACTACCAGGAATCAAATTGATAGCACAATCACAATCCCTATGCGGAGGTAGGGCATCGGACTTGGGCTCATCAAATACATCCCGGTAATCAGACAAGAACTCTGGAACCTCAGAAGGGGTGGATGACGAAATTGACAGAAATGGAACATCACCATGTACCCCCTGACAACCCCAGCTGGACACCGACATGGATTTCCAATCTAATACTGGATTATGGGCTTGTAGCCATGGCAACCCCAACACGACCACATCATGCAGATTATGCAACACCAGAAAGCGAATAACCTCCTGATGTGCAGGAGCCATGCACATGGTCAGCTGGGTCCAGTATTGAGGCTTATTCTTGGCCAAAGGCGTGGCATCAATTCCTCTCAATGGAATAGGACACTGCAAGGGCTCTAAGAGAAACCCACAACGCTTAGCAAACTCCAAGTCCATCAAATTCAGGGCAGCGCCTGAATCCACAAATGCCATGACAGAATACGATGACAAAGAACAGATCAAGGCAACGGACAGAAGAAATTTTGACTGTACCGTACCAATGGTGGCAGACCTAGCGAACCGCTTAGTGCGCTTAGGACAATCAGAGATAGCATGAGTGGAATCACCACAGTAGAAACACAGCCCATTCAGACGTCTGTGTTCTTGCCGTTCAACTCTGGTCAAAGTCCTATCGCACTGCATAGGCTCAGGTCTAAGCTCAGGTAATACCGCCAAATGGTGCACAGATTTACGCTCACGCAAACGTCGACCGATCTGAATGGCCAAAGACATAGACTCATTCAAACCAGCAGGCATAGGAAATCCCACCATGACATCCTTAAGGGCTTCAGAGAGACCCTTTCTGAAGATAGCTGCCAGCGCAGATTCATTCCATTGAGTGAGCACGGACCACTTTCTAAATTTCTGACAATATACCTCTATCTCATCCTGACCCTGACAAAGAGCCAGCAAATTTTTCTCTGCCTGATCCACTGAATTAGGTTCATCGTACAGCAATCCGAGCGCCAGGAAAAACGCATCGATATTACTCAATGCAGGATCTCCTGGCGCAAGAGAAAATGCCCAGTCCTGAGGGTCGCCGCGCAAAAAAGAAATAACAATCAAAACCTGTTGAACTGGATCACCAGAGGAGCAAGGTTTCAAGGCCAGAAATAATTTCCAATTATTTTTGAAACTCAGAAACTTAGTTCTATCTCCAAAAAACAAATCAGGAATAGGAATTCTTGGTTCTAACATAGATTTCTGATCAATAGTGTCTTGAATCTTTTGTACTCTTGCCGAGAGCTGATCCACAAATGAAGACAGACTTCTAATGTCCATCGCTACACCTGTGTACTGAACCACCCAAATGTCTAGGGGAAAAAAAGGCAAAACACAGTGCAAAGAAAAAAAAATGGTCTCAGAACTTCTTTTTTCCCTCTATTGAGAATCATTAGTACTTTTGGCTTCCTGTACTGTTATGAAAGGCAATTCAGTACTACAATGGACATAGCGGTCAGAGCACATACAGTGATCTGACA
This sequence comes from Ranitomeya imitator, assembly GCF_032444005.1. Classification (NCBI taxonomy): domain Eukaryota; kingdom Metazoa; phylum Chordata; class Amphibia; order Anura; family Dendrobatidae; genus Ranitomeya; species Ranitomeya imitator. Next base: position 88,540,540 of record NC_091290.1, read on the forward strand.
ATAACCCAAAATCATAGAACGAGCTCTGAGACGTGGGAACTCTGCAGACCGCAATCCCTGTTATGTTTGCTAATGACAGGTGTTATGAAGGCAATCCAGAAACACAGTGTGCTTAGCGATCAGAGCGCACACAGTGATCTGACAAATACCCAAAAATACAAGAACGAGCTCTGAGACGTGGAAACTCTGTAGACTGCACACCTGATCCTATCCTAAACACAACTAAAAGCGGCTGTGGATTGCGCCTAACAACTACCTAGGCAACTCGGCACAGCCTAAGAAACTAGCTAGCCTGAAGATAGAAAAATAGGCCTGACTTGCCCCAGAGAAATTCCCCAAAGGAAAAGGCAGCCCCCCACATATAATGACTGTGAGTAAGATGAAAAGACAAAACGTAGGGATGAAATAGATTCAGCAAAGTGGGGCCCGATATTCTAGGACAGAGCGAGGACAGTAAAGCGAACTTTGCAGTCTACAAAAAACCCTAAAGCAAAACCACGCAAAGGGGGCAAAAAAAACCCACCGTGCCGAACTAACGGCACGGCGGTACACCCTTTGCGTCTCAGAGCTTCTAGCAAAACAAAAGACAAGCTGGACAGAAAAAAAGCAACAAAAAAGCAAAAAGCACTTAGCTATACAGAGCAGCAGGTCACAGGAACAATCAGGAGAAGCTCAGATCCAACACTGAAACATTGACAAGGAGCAAGGATAGCAGCATCAGGCGGAGTTAAGTAATGAAGCAGTTAACGAGCTCACCAGAACACCTGAGGGAGGAAGCTCAGAAGCTGCAGTACCACTTGTGACCACAGGAGTGAATTCAGCCACAGAATTCACAACAGTACCCCCCCCTTGAGGAGGGGTCACCGAACCCTCACCAGAGCCCCCAGGCCGACCAGGATGAGCCGCATGAAAGGCACGAACAAGATCGGAAGCATGAACATCAGAGGCAAAAACCCAGGAATTATCTTCCTGAGCATAACCCTTCCATTTAACCAGATACTGGAGTTTCCGTCAAGAAACACGAGAATCCAAAATCTTCTCCACAATATACTCCAATTCCCCCTCCACCAAAACCGGGGCAGGAGGCTCAACAGATGGAACCATAGGTGCCACGTATCTCCGCAACAACGACCTATGGAATACATTATGTATGGAAAAGGAGTCTGGGAGGGTCAAACGAAAAGACACAGGATTGAGAACCTCAGAAATCCTATACGGACCAATAAAACGAGGTTTAAATTTAGGAGAGGAAACCTTCATAGGAATATGACGAGAAGATAACCAAACCAGATCCCCAACACGAAGTCGGGGACCCACACGGCGTCTGCGATTAGCGAAAAGTTGAGCTTTCTCCTGGGACAAGATCAAATTGTCCACTACCTGAGTCCAGATCTGCTGCAACCTATCCACCACAGAATCCACACCAGGACAGTCCGAAGACTCAACCTGTCCTGAAGAGAAACGAGGATGGAACCCAGAATTGCAAAAAAATGGAGAAACCAAGGTAGCCGAGCTGGCCCGATTATTAAGGGCGAACTCAGCCAACGGCAAAAAGGACACCCAATCATCCTGGTCTGCAGAAACAAAACATCTCAGATATGTTTCCAAGGTCTGATTGGTTCGTTCGGTCTGGCCATTAGTCTGAGGATGGAAAGCCGAGGAAAAGGATAGGTCAATGCCCATCCTACCACAAAAGGCTCGCCAAAACCTTGAAACAAACTGGGAACCTCTGTCAGAAACAATATTCTCAGGAATGCCATGCAACCGAACCACATGCTGAAAGAACAAAGGTACCAAATCAGAGGAGGAAGGCAATTTAGCCAAGGGCACCAGATGGACCATTTTAGAAAAGCGATCACAGACCACCCAAATGACTGACATCTTTTGAGAAACGGGAAGGTCAGAAATGAAATCCATCGAAATATGTGTCCAAGGCCTCTTTGGGACCGGCAAGGGCAAAAGCAACCCACTGGCACGAGAACAGCAGGGCTTAGCCCTAGCACAAATCCCACAGGACTGCACAAAAGTACGTACATCCCGTGACAGAGATGGCCACCAGAAGGATCTAGCCACTAACTCTCTGGTACCAAAGATTCCAGGATGACCAGCCAACACCGAACAATGAAGTTCAGAGATAAGTTTATTAGTCCACCTATCAGGGACGAACAGTTTCTCTGCTGGACAACGATCAGGTTTATTCGCCTGAAATTTTTGCAGCACCCGCCGCAAATCAGGGGAGATGGCAGACACAATGACTCCTTCCTTGAGGATACCCGCTGGCTCAGATAAACCCGGAGAGTCGGGCACAAAACTCCTAGACAGAGCATCCGCCTTCACATTTTTAGAGCCCGGAAGGTACGAAATCACAAAGTCGAAGCGGGCAAAAAATAACGACCAACGGGCCTGTCTAGGATTCAAGCGCTTGGCAGACTCGAGATAAGTCAAGTTCTTATGATCAGTCAATACCACCACGCGATGCTTAGCTCCTTCAAGCCAATGACGCCACTCCTCGAATGCCCACTTCATGGCCAGCAACTCTCGATTGCCCACATCATAATTACGCTCAGCGGGCGAAAACTTCCTGGAAAAGAAAGCACATGGTTTCATCACTGAGCAATCAGAACCTCTCTGTGACAAAACCGCCCCTGCTCCAATCTCAGAAGCATCAACCTCGACCTGGAACGGAAGAGAAACATCTGGCTGACACAACACAGGGGCAGAACAAAAACGACGCTTCAACTCCTGAAAAGCTTCCACAGCAGCAGAAGACCAATTAACCAAATCAGCACCCTTCTTGGTCAAATCGGTCAATGGTTTGGCAATGCTAGAAAAATTACAGATGAAGCGACGATAAAAATTAGCAAAGCCCAGGAACTTTTGCAGACTTTTCAGAGATGTCGGCTGAATCCAATCCTGGATGGCTTGGACCTTAACTGGATCCATCTCGATAGTAGAAGGGGAAAAGATGAACCCCAAAAATGAAACCTTCTGCACACCAAAGAGACACTTTGATCCCTTCACAAACAAAGAATTAGCACGCAGGACCTGAAAAACTGTTCTGACCTGCTTCACATGAGACTCCCAATCATCCGAGAAGATCAAAATGTCATCCAAGTACACAATCAGGAATTTATCTAGGTACTCTTGGAAGATGTCATGCATAAAGGACTGAAACACTGATGGAGCATTGGCAAGTCCGAATGGCATCACTAGATACTCAAAATGACCCTCGGGCGTATTAAATGCAGTTTTCCATTCATCTCCTCGCCTGGTTCGCACCAGATTATACGCACCACGAAGATCTATCTTGGTGAACCAACTAGCCCCCTTAATCCGAGCAAACAAATCAGATAACAATGGCAAGGGGTACTGAAATTTAACCGTGATCTTATTTAGAAGGCGGTAATCTATACAAGGTCTCAGCGAACCATCCTTCTTGGCTACAAAAAAGAACCCTGCTCCTAATGGTGACGATGACGGGCGAATATGCCCCTTCTCCAGGGATTCCTTCACATAACTGCGCATAGCGGCGTGCTCAGGCACAGATAAATTAAACAGTCGACCTTTTGGGAATTTACTACCAGGAATCAAATTGATAGCACAATCACAATCCCTATGCGGAGGTAGGGCATCGGACTTGGGCTCATCAAATACATCCCGGTAATCAGACAAGAACTCTGGAACCTCAGAAGGGGTGGATGACGAAATTGACAGAAATGGAACATCACCATGTACCCCCTGACAACCCCAGCTGGACACCGACATGGATTTCCAATCTAATACTGGATTATGGGCTTGTAGCCATGGCAACCCCAACACGACCACATCATGCAGATTATGCAACACCAGAAAGCGAATAACCTCCTGATGTGCAGGAGCCATGCACATGGTCAGCTGGGTCCAGTATTGAGGCTTATTCTTGGCCAAAGGCGTGGCATCAATTCCTCTCAATGGAATAGGACACTGCAAGGGCTCTAAGAGAAACCCACAACGCTTAGCAAACTCCAAGTCCATCAAATTCAGGGCAGCGCCTGAATCCACAAATGCCATGACAGAATACGATGACAAAGAACAGATCAAGGCAACGGACAGAAGAAATTTTGACTGTACCGTACCAATGGTGGCAGACCTAGCGAACCGCTTAGTGCGCTTAGGACAATCAGAGATAGCATGAGTGGAATCACCACAGTAGAAACACAGCCCATTCAGACGTCTGTGTTCTTGCCGTTCAACTCTGGTCAAAGTCCTATCGCACTGCATAGGCTCAGGTCTAAGCTCAGGTAATACCGCCAAATGGTGCACAGATTTACGCTCACGCAAACGTCGACCGATCTGAATGGCCAAAGACATAGACTCATTCAAACCAGCAGGCATAGGAAATCCCACCATGACATCCTTAAGGGCTTCAGAGAGACCCTTTCTGAAGATAGCTGCCAGCGCAGATTCATTCCATTGAGTGAGCACGGACCACTTTCTAAATTTCTGACAATATACCTCTATCTCATCCTGACCCTGACAAAGAGCCAGCAAATTTTTCTCTGCCTGATCCACTGAATTAGGTTCATCGTACAGCAATCCGAGCGCCAGGAAAAACGCATCGATATTACTCAATGCAGGATCTCCTGGCGCAAGAGAAAATGCCCAGTCCTGAGGGTCGCCGCGCAAAAAAGAAATAACAATCAAAACCTGTTGAACTGGATCACCAGAGAAGCAAGGTTTCAAGGCCAGAAATAATTTACAATTATTTTTGAAACTCAGAAACTTAGTTCTATCTCCAAAAAACAAATCAGGAATAGGAATTCTTGGTTCTAACATAGATTTCTGATCAATAGTGTCTTGAATCTTTTGTACTCTTGCCGAGAGCTGATCCACAAATGAAGACAGACTTCTAATGTCCATCGCTACACCTGTGTACTGAACCACCCAAATGTCTAGGGGAAAAAAAGGCAAAACACAGTGCAAAGAAAAAAAAATGGTCTCAGAACTTCTTTTTTCCCTCTATTGAGAATCATTAGTACTTTTGGCTTCCTGTACTGTTATGAAAGGCAATTCAGTACTACAATGGACATAGCGGTCAGAGCACATACAGTGATCTGACAATAACCCAAAATCATAGAACGAGCTCTGAGACGTGGGAACTCTGCAGACCGCAATCCCTGTTATGTTTGCTAATGACAGGTGTTATGAAGGCAATCCAGAAACACAGTGTGCTTAGCGATCAGAGCGCACACAGTGATCTGACAAATACCCAAAAATACAAGAACGAGCTCTGAGACGTGGAAACTCTGTAGACTGCACACCTGATCCTATCCTAAACACAACTAAAAGCGGCTGTGGATTGCGCCTAACAACTACCTAGGCAACTCGGCACAGCCTAAGAAACTAGCTAGCCTGAAGATAGAAAAATAGGCCTGACTTGCCCCAGAGAAATTCCCCAAAGGAAAAGGCAGCCCCCCACATATAATGACTGTGAGTAAGATGAAAAGACAAAACGTAGGGATGAAATAGATTCAGCAAAGTGGGGCCCGATATTCTAGGACAGAGCGAGGACAGTAAAGCGAACTTTGCAGTCTACAAAAAACCCTAAAGCAAAACCACGCAAAGGGGGCAAAAAAAACCCACCGTGCCGAACTAACGGCACGGCGGTACACCCTTTGCGTCTCAGAGCTTCCAGCAAAACAAAAGACAAGCTGGACAGAAAAAAAGCAACAAAAAAGCAAAAAGCACTTAGCTATACAGAGCAGCAGGTCACAGGAACAATCAGGAGAAGCTCAGATCCAACACTGAAACATTGACAAGGAGCAAGGATAGCAGCATCAGGCGGAGTTAAGTAATGAAGCAGTTAACGAGCTCACCAGAACACCTGAGGGAGGAAGCTCAGAAGCTGCAGTACCACTTGTGACCACAGGAGTGAATTCAGCCACAGAATTCACAACAGTACCCCCCCTTGAGGAGGGGTCACCGAACCCTCACCAGAGCCCCCAGGCCGACCAGGATGAGCCGCATGAAAGGCACGAACAAGATCGGAAGCATGAACATCAGAGGCAAAAACCCAGGAATTATCTTCCTGAGCATAACCCTTCCATTTAACCAGATACTGGAGTTTCCGTCTAGAAACACGAGAATCCAAAATCTTCTCCACAATATACTCCAATTCCCCCTCCACCAAAACCGGGGCAGGAGGCTCAACAGATGGAACCATAGGTGCCACGTATCTCCGCAACAACGACCTATGGAATACATTATGTATGGAAAAGGAGTCTGGGAGGGTCAAACGAAAAGACACAGGATTGAGAACCTCAGAAATCCTATACGGACCAATAAAACGAGGTTTAAATTTAGGAGAGGAAACCTTCATAGGAATATGACGAGAAGATAACCAAACCAGATCCCCAACACGAAGTCGGGGACCCACACGGCGTCTGCGATTAGCGAAAAGTTGAGCTTTCTCCTGGGACAAGATCAAATTGTCCACTACCTGAGTCCAGATCTGCTGCAACCTATCCACCACAGAATCCACACCAGGACAGTCCGAAGACTCAACCTGTCCTGAAGAGAAACGAGGATGGAACCCAGAATTGCAAAAAAATGGAGAAACCAAGGTAGCCGAGCTGGCCCGATTATTAAGGGCGAACTCAGCCAACGGCAAAAAGGACACCCAATCATCCTGGTCTGCAGAAACAAAACATCTCAGATATGTTTCCAAGGTCTGATTGGTTCGTTCGGTCTGGCCATTAGTCTGAGGATGGAAAGCCGAGGAAAAGGATAGGTCAATGCCCATCCTACCACAAAAGGCTCGCCAAAACCTTGAAACAAACTGGGAACCTCTGTCAGAAACAATATTCTCAGGAATGCCATGCAACCGAACCACATGCTGAAAGAACAAAGGTACCAAATCAGAGGAGGAAGGCAATTTAGCCAAGGGCACCAGATGGACCATTTTAGAAAAGCGATCACAGACCACCCAAATGACTGACATCTTTTGAGAAACGGGAAGGTCAGAAATGAAATCCATCGAAATATGTGTCCAAGGCCTCTTTGGGACCGGCAAGGGCAAAAGCAACCCACTGGCACGAGAACAGCAGGGCTTAGCCCTAGCACAAATCCCACAGGACTGCACAAAAGTACGTACATCCCGTGACAGAGATGGCCACCAGAAGGATCTAGCCACTAACTCTCTGGTACCAAAGATTCCAGGATGACCAGCCAACACCGAACAATGAAGTTCAGAGATAAGTTTATTAGTCCACCTATCAGGGACGAACAGTTTCTCTGCTGGACAACGATCAGGTTTATTCGCCTGAAATTTTTGCAGCACCCGCCGCAAATCAGGGGAGATGGCAGACACAATGACTCCTTCCTTGAGGATACCCGCTGGCTCAGATAAACCCGGAGAGTCGGGCACAAAACTCCTAGACAGAGCATCCGCCTTCACATTTTTAGAGCCCGGAAGGTACAAAATCACAAAGTCGAAGCGGGCAAAAAATAACGACCAACGGGCCTGTCTAGGATTCAAGCGCTTGGCAGACTCGAGATAAGTCAAGTTCTTATGATCAGTCAATACCACCACGCGATGCTTAGCTCCTTCAAGCCAATGACGCCACTCCTCGAATGCCCACTTCATGGCCAGCAACTCTCGATTGCCCACATCATAATTACGCTCAGCGGGCGAAAACTTCCTGGAAAAGAAAGCACATGGTTTCATCACTGAGCAATCAGAACCTCTCTGTGACAAAACCGCCCCTGCTCCAATCTCAGAAGCATCAACCTCGACTTGGAACGGAAGAGAAACATCTGGCTGACACAACACAGGGGCAGAACAAAAACGACGCTTCAACTCCTGAAAAGCTTCCACAGCAGCAGAAGACCAATTAACCAAATCAGCACCCTTCTTGGTCAAATCGGTCAATGGTTTGGCAATGCTAGAAAAATTACAGATGAAGCGACGATAAAAATTAGCAAAGCCCAGGAACTTTTGCAGACTTTTCAGAGATGTCGGCTGAATCCAATCCTGGATGGCTTGGACCTTAACTGGATCCATCTCGATAGTAGAAGGGGAAAAGATGAACCCCAAAAATGAAACCTTCTGCACACCAAAGAGACACTTTGATCCCTTCACAAACAAAGAATTAGCACGCAGGACCTGAAAAACTGTTCTGACCTGCTTCACATGAGACTCCCAATCATCCGAGAAGATCAAAATGTCATCCAAGTACACAATCAGGAATTTATCTAGGTACTCTTGGAAGATGTCATGCATAAAGGACTGAAACACTGATGGAGCATTGGCAAGTCCGAATGGCATCACTAGATACTCAAAATGACCCTCGGGCGTATTAAATGCAGTTTTCCATTCATCTCCTCGCCTGGTTCGCACCAGATTATACGCACCACGAAGATCTATCTTGGTGAACCAACTAGCCCCCTTAATCCGAGCAAACAAATCAGATAACAATGGCAAGGGGTACTGAAATTTAACCGTGATCTTATTTAGAAGGCGGTAATCTATACAAGGTCTCAGCGAACCATCCTTCTTGGCTACAAAAAAGAACCCTGCTCCTAATGGTGACGATGACGGGCGAATATGCCCCTTCTCCAGGGATTCCTTCACATAACTGCGCATAGCGGCGTGCTCAGGCACGGATAAATTAAACAGTCGACCTTTTGGGAATTTACTACCAGGAATCAAATTGATAGCACAATCACAATCCCTATGCGGAGGTAGGGCATCGGACTTGGGCTCATCAAATACATCCCGGTAATCAGACAAGAACTCTGGAACCTCAGAAGGGGTGGATGACGAAATTGACAGAAATGGAACATCACCATGTACCCCCTGACAACCCCAGCTGGACACCGACATGGATTTCCAATCTAATACTGGATTATGGGCTTGTAGCCATGGCAACCCCAACACGACCACATCATGCAGATTATGCAACACCAGAAAGCGAATAACCTCCTGATGTGCAGGAGCCATGCACATGGTCAGCTGGGTCCAGTATTGAGGCTTATTCTTGGCCAAAGGCGTGGCATCAATTCCTCTCAATGGAATAGGACACTGCAAGGGCTCTAAGAGAAACCCACAACGCTTAGCAAACTCCAAGTCCATCAAATTCAGGGCAGCGCCTGAATCCACAAATGCCATGACAGAATACGATGACAAAGAACAGATCAAGGCAACGGACAGAAGAAATTTTGACTGTACCGTACCAATGGTGGCAGACCTAGCGAACCGCTTAGTGCGCTTAGGACAATCAGAGATAGCATGAGTGGAATCACCACAGTAGAAACACAGCCCATTCAGACGTCTGTGTTCTTGCCGTTCAACTCTGGTCAAAGTCCTATCGCACTGCATAGGCTCAGGTCTAAGCTCAGGTAATACCGCCAAATGGTGCACAGATTTACGCTCACGCAAACGTCGACCGATCTGAATGGCCAAAGACATAGACTCATTCAAACCAGCAGGCATAGGAAATCCCACCATGACATCCTTAAGGGCTTCAGAGAGACCCTTTCTGAAGATAGCTGCCAGCGCAGATTCATTCCATTGAGTGAGCACGGACCACTTTCTAAATTTCTGACAATATACCTCTATCTCATCCTGACCCTGACAAAGAGCCAGCAAATTTTTCTCTGCCTGATCCACTGAATTAGGTTCATCGTACAGCAATCCGAGCGCCAGGAAAAACGCATCGATATTACTCAATGCAGGATCTCCTGGCGCAAGAGAAAATGCCCAGTCCTGAGGGTCGCCGCGCAAAAAAGAAATAACAATCAAAACCTGTTGAACTGGATCACCAGAGGAGCAAGGTTTCAAGGCCAGAAATAATTTACAATTATTTTTGAAACTCAGAAACTTAGTTCTATCTCCAAAAAACAAATCAGGAATAGGAATTCTTGGTTCTAACATAGATTTCTGATCAATAGTGTCTTGAATCTTTTGTACTCTTGCCGAGAGCTGATCCACAAATGAAGACAGACTTCTAATGTCCATCGCTACACCTGTGTACTGAACCACCCAAATGTCTAGGGGAAAAAAAGGCAAAACACAGTGCAAAGAAAAAAAAATGGTCTCAGAACTTCTTTTTTCCCTCTATTGAGAATCATTAGTACTTTTGGCTTCCTGTACTGTTATGAAAGGCAATTCAGTACTACAATGGACATAGCGGTCAGAGCACATACAGTGATCTGACAATAACCCAAAATCATAGAACGAGCTCTGAGACGTGGGAACTCTGCAGACCGCAATCCCTGTTATGTTTGCTAATGACAGGTGTTATGAAGGCAATCCAGAAACACAGTGTGCTTAGCGATCAGAGCGCACACAGTGATCTGACAAATACCCAAAAATACAAGAACGAGCTCTGAGACGTGGAAACTCTGTAGACTGCACACCTGATCCTATCCTAAACACAACTAAAAGCGGCTGTGGATTGCGCCTAACAACTACCTAGGCAACTCGGCACAGCCTAAGAAACTAGCTAGCCTGAAGATAGAAAAATAGGCCTGACTTGCCCCAGAGAAATTCCCCAAAGGAAAAGGCAGCCCCCCACATATAATGACTGTGAGTAAGATGAAAAGACAAAACGTAGGGATGAAATAGATTCAGCAAAGTGGGGCCCGATATTCTAGGACAGAGCGAGGACAGTAAAGCGAACTTTGCAGTCTACAAAAAACCCTAAAGCAAAACCACGCAAAGGGGGCAAAAAAAACCCACCGTGCCGAACTAACGGCACGGCGGTACACCCTTTGCGTCTCAGAGCTTCCAGCAAAACAAAAGACAAGCTGGACAGAAAAAAAGCAACAAAAAAGCAAAAAGCACTTAGCTATACAGAGCAGCAGGTCACAGGAACAATCAGGAGAAGCTCAGATCCAACACTGAAACATTGACAAGGAGCAAGGATAGCAGCATCAGGCGGAGTTAAGTAATGAAGCAGTTAACGAGCTCACCAGAACACCTGAGGGAGGAAGCTCAGAAGCTGCAGTACCACTTGTGACCACAGGAGTGAATTCAGCCACAGAATTCACAACAGTACCCCCCCTTGAGGAGGGGTCACCGAACCCTCACCAGAGCCCCCAGGCCGACCAGGATGAGCCGCATGAAAGGCACGAACAAGATCGGAAGCATGAACATCAGAGGCAAAAACCCAGGAATTATCTTCCTGAGCATAACCCTTCCATTTAACCAGATACTGGAGTTTCCGTCTAGAAACACGAGAATCCAAAATCTTCTCCACAATATACTCCAATTCCCCCTCCACCAAAACCGGGGCAGGAGGCTCAACAGATGGAACCATAGGTGCCACGTATCTCCGCAACAACGACCTATGGAATACATTATGTATGGAAAAGGAGTCTGGGAGGGTCAA